>NC_053494.1:75814079-76129671 GCF_905171775.1 Rana temporaria | reverse complement strand
ATTACAGCCATGTCCCCCACATAATGCAGCCATGTCCCCCACATATTACAGCCATGTCCCCCACATATTACAGCCATGTCCCCCACATATTCCAGCCATGTCCCCCACATATTCCAGCCATGTCCCCCACATAATGCAGCCATGTTCCCCACATATTCCAGCCATGTCCCCCACATAATGCAGCCATGTCCCCCACATAATGCAGCCATGTCCTACATACCTTGATGATGCCGCACGTCCCGCCGTTAATCAGCGTGCGGGGAACATTACAGCTTTCGTTTGAATAGCTGTATCCCCGCCGCGTATAGACACTCCCCCTTGCTCGGGATTGGACAGATCATCCGTCCAATCCCGCGCAAGGGGGAGTGTCTATACGCGGCGGGGATACAGCTATTCAAACGAAAGCTGTAATGTTCCCCGCACACTGATTAACGGCGGCGGCGGCTTTGCGGTTTGCGGCGACGGGTTTGCGGTGGCGGCGGCGGGGGGGAACAAGTATTCTATTTCAGTATCGGGGGTATTTGCGGGAGTACGAGTACTCCCGCAAATACTCGGTATCGGTCCCGATACCGATACTGGTATCGGTATCGGGACAACCCTACTAAAAACCCTAGCCAGGGCCTTTGTATGAACCGGCTGCTGACTTAGATGTCCTTCCTCCACCGAAACTCCAGGCGACACCAACGGTTACACTCAGGATTGGACGCTGCAACAAGCAAGAGGCGCGGCCACGGTGGTAGGTGTATCACAGAACAGTTGCGAGGGTGGGACTAAGAGTTCTGCTTACACATGCACACAGACACACACTCACATGTGCACACAGACACATGTAAAAAGCCATTTTAAAATTAATCTAGCTTCTAGCTCAGTACCTTTCCAGATTACTCATTCAGCTGGGTACTGCACTCTAGGGGGAAGCAGAGAGCACATCACACTCCTCTGTACTTCACTTTCACTTTTGAAACCGACAGAGCTTCTCTAAGTTCGGCAGGAGAGCAGGCTCATCTGACAGCCTTCTCTCTCCACTGATCCCGCGGAACACCTGAGAACCTCTGACGGCACACCACTGTGCTGCGGCACACTGGTTGAGAAAGCCTGATCTACAGTATTCATTTGGAGGGATAGAGAATTCCAATTGAAGGGTCCTAAAAGTTTTAAGGGCAGGTCCCACCAAGAGTTCCTCCAGTTTCAGTTCTCTGCCGGAGCTCCAATGTACTAGATAAATGTCTGGTGTTAGTAGGGTTAGAGCAGATAGAGGGACTTTTAATGGGGTAAGTTTAGACTTGGGGGAAACATGCGTCGTTAATATGTGCCACGCTTCGAGAGACACTTGTATAGTCGGTCCCATACCATGGGCTGGACGTGGAAGGAGAAGACTTGATATTAAATAGTTATAAAGGTTCTGCCCCGGAATTTGTTGTTGCTCAAGTAGAGCCCACAAGGTAGGTGGGGAAGGGTAGAACCAGCTTTAAAATTATGCTAAGATGGCGGCCGTATAGTAGTCTCTGATGTGTGTGTGGCCTATGCCTCCTGCTGTCCTATGTTTTATAATCTTGCTAAACGCGCAACGGGCTCGCTTTCCCCCCCATAGAAATCTGTTGATAATGGATGGAAGAGGAGACTGCTCTATTGTAAATCTTGGCTTGGTGTGGGACCAAAGATGACTTGAACGTTTTGTAATAATCCCCCGTAAAGCCGTCAGGCCCAGGTGATTTGTTATTAGGGAGGGAGTCGATGGTTTTAGCAATTTCCGCCTCAGAAAGGGGAGAATTTAGAAGTTCTAATTGGGCGGAAGATACTTGAGGTAGGTTGATTTTATTGAGAAAATCTGAGATCATGGGCTCCGTGGGTTGATCCCTCAAATTATAGAGAGAGCTGTAGTAACAGCTAAAGGCATCCGCAATAGCCTGTGGGTGATACAATTTTTCATGCGTAAAAGGGTGCATAAGATAAGAGATTTTTGTTTTAAAGGAACACTAAAGGTTCGTTTTTTATTAGATCAATTGATTGCTGTAAGCTAGAGCATTTATATATCACTTACCTCGTTTTTCCTTTTGACCTCCAAAATACAGTAATCCAGGTTTGAAAATGCCATTTCCTGTCTCTTCTCTTCTTGCTTTCCACCAGCATCTGAGCTGTTTTGCATGGTGGAAAGCAGAATGTGCTCACCCCCTCCCTATGACTACAGCCCTGCGTGAAGATGCTCTCTTATCCCTCACAGGCATGGAGGCTAAGCCTAATGGGAACTGTAGTTCCCATTAGGCCGTGATGTAACAAGAATGAATGCGCACCGCAAACCAGGAAGTCAGTGAGAACAACAATTCAGGAGTGCTGGAGGTGAATAAAACAGCTCGATTTCAACAGGTATCAAACTAGTTATAATGCAAAACATTACTTTTTACTTTATCAGCTACTGTCAGACTTTAATTTAAGAGGAAAATATTGTTGTCTTTACAACCCCTTTAAGCCTCCGACGGTTTGCCAATAATTTCCCGGCTTTATTGCCGCTGATATAATACGTCATTTTAAAACGCTTGGAAGCTTTCTCAAAGTCATCAAGCAGAATCAAGCGGAGATCATGGTGGAGCTGTGTTAAACTGTCCGACACCTTTGGGGAAGCATCCCGCTTATTTTGGGCTTCTAGAATGTGTATTTTAGAAATGAGATCTTGAATATGCTGTCTCCTCTGCCTCTTCGCTCTTGCTCCCCTCTTGATCAAAACGCCTCTCATAAATGCCTTATGGGCATTCCATATAATCATGGGGTCAGACACAGAACCAACATTAATGGGAAAAAAAACAGTTAATTCTGCCTGCAAACTGGACCTGAAGGGATCAGGCTGGAACAGTCTTGGGTTGGATAGCCAAACTAAGCTAGTATTAACGCTTGGCGAATCGTCGACCAAAAGTGTCACCGAGGCATGATCGGACTAGGTAATGTCATTTGTCTGTAAGAAATAAGTCCAATCTTGTATAAACCCTGTGGCTTGTCAAAAAAAAAGAGTAGTCCCTTTCAGTGCCGTGTAGACATCTCCAGGCATCATAGAAATCCTGAGCATAAAGTAGACGAGGAGTCCATATGGGGGTCTGGAGGGAGATTGAAGTCCCCACAAATCAAAAGAAAGCCTTGTTGCACCTCTCTTACTTTTTTGAGAACTTGATTAAGAAAACGGACCTGGTGTATGTTGGGCGCATACACGTTGACGACAGTGTATGTGACGGAGTCGATATCACACACCAGAATGTGATAGCAACCTTGGGGGTCAGCAGTTTCACTGTGGAGCGTAAAGGCAACTGAGTCCTTAACTGCGGTCATAACTCCACGTTTTTTAGCAGACATGCTTGTGGCAAAAACATGTGGGAAGCTAGGATGGGTGCATTTGGGCATCTTCTGACTATGAAAGTGAGTCTCTTGGGTGCAGAGGATGGCACATTTGTGTTGAGTTGCTTCATTCCACAATGACTTCCTCTTTGCTGGATGATTAAGCCCTTTGGCGTTAATAGTCAAGAAAGTGACAGTCATTCTGAATAGTGCAAAATTTCCGGCAATGAAAGAGTGTGTGTGAAACACTTACATTAGATGGCAAAGGACCCCAGATCAGTACCACGGTGAAGTCAGCAATCACGAAAGCCCCGGCAGGTAGATGTTCTTTCATTCGGCTTCTGGCAGAAAAGAAGATAACTGCATAATCAACTACAAAATCGGATGTGTTACTATGAATCAAACAAAAATTAAGAAAAACATAAAAGAGGTTGAGCAAAAAAAAAATTGTAGAACATGTTGACCAAGTTGTAGCAGGTAACTGCAATGGTGTAAAGGGGTATTGCAGAAAAGGAAAAAAGAAAAAGTCTGGCTCAACAGGTAGTCTCCAGAACAGGGACAAAAAATGAGTACTCGGAAGGCCTTAAGGCAGCCCCCCTGCCCAGCTAGCTGTGAGTGCGAGCATTTTTGGCGTTGACCAAGTTCCATTTCTCCGCAGAGTGGTCTGAGATGCAGTTATTGGAGCCCTGGAGTGGGTCATCAGGTACAATATGCCATGTCTTGAGCAATTCCATGCCTTTGGCGAGGGTGTCTATTATGTGTTCCTTACCATCATTAGTGATGTTAAGTTTTGTTGGGAACCCCCATCTGTAGGTTATCTTGTGATTGCGCAAAGCTTTGGAAATTGTATTAGGATCCTCCTCTTTTGCAGCGTGAATTGGGACAGGTCAGAGAAGAACTGCAGATCTTTATATTGCGCTGGGAAGAGGTCTTTATTGCACATCAGACATTAAATGTTCCTTCACATGAAAGAAGTGCAAATGTAGTATAATGTCCCTTGGCACCTTGTCTGGGAGATAAGAGGGTTTGGGTAGTCTATGTATCCTGTCTATTGAAACATCCATTTCTGTGAGGTCGGGTAGGATAGAGGTAAACAACTGAGTGGCATAACTGTGCAGATCTGACTGTTGAATAGATTCTGGGACCCCCCTAAGTTTGAGGTTGTTCCTCCTAGAACAGTCCTCAATATCTGCGATTTTGGCTTTCACGGATTCCATCTCCTCATCATGTGCATCCACAAGGCTATTTATTGTGGAGGCAAACTCCCCCATCTTAGTTTCCACATGATCCACCCTCTTAGAGACTGCCTGTATATCTTTCCCAAATTTGTGGACACAGGACAGCATGTCACTATGGAGTGAGCTCCTGAGTGAGACTAAGGCCTTGTACACACGATCAGTCCAAACTGATGAAAACGGACTGAAGTTCAGTTTAATCGGTTCACCGATGAAGCAGACTGATGGTCTGATGTGCGTACACACCATCAGTTCAAAAACCGATGGGGTCAGAACACGGTGACGTAAAACACACAACGTGCTGAAAAAAACGAAGTTCAATGCTTCCAAGCATGCGTCGACTTGATTCTGAGCATGCGCGGGTTTTGAACCAATGCTTTTGTGTACTAACCATCGGTTTTGACCGACGGTCAGTCGTCCATCAGTCCGATTTTAAAGCAAGTTCTAAAACTTTGGTCTGAAGGATGGGGCATACACACGGTAGGTTTGGACTGATGAAACTGAACTTTAGTCCGTTTTCTTCAGTTTGGACT
The DNA here is from genome assembly GCF_905171775.1 of Rana temporaria. Taxonomy (NCBI): domain Eukaryota; kingdom Metazoa; phylum Chordata; class Amphibia; order Anura; family Ranidae; genus Rana; species Rana temporaria. Next base: position 76,124,582 of record NC_053494.1, on the reverse strand, counting down.
GATCGTGTGTACAGGGCCTAACATGTCTTTGAAAGTGATATCCAATACAGGCTGATTGCTAGTTGGGAAGTGATTGATTGAATCGGGGAGCTCCCTGGTGTCCTCCCCTGAGTCTAGGACCGCGCTCACCTCATGAGAAGAATCCGTGGCATCCAGCTTGAGTCTGGACTTCTCAGGGCTCCCAGATGCTGAGGAGGATGTAGGAGAGCGGCCGTTGCCTGTCTGTGAGTTTCTTTTAGGAAGTTTTGCCTTGTCCTGTGTGGGATGAGGAGTGCTGGCTGCGGACGGCTTGGGTGATCCGGCGCCATCTTGCCTCTGCTCCCATGTGAAGAACTCTGGAGCCCTTTTACTTGTTCGTCATTACGGCTGAGTGCAGCGGGATGTAGTCGCCGGTTACAGACGGCCGATCGCCGCTAACTGGGTTGCTATGTGACGCTGTGTCCCTGGTTCGCCCGGAGCTCCGGTTTCATGCAGCCATTGCTGTCTCCGTCAGACTCCACCCCTTATATGTCCACTTAGCCGCAGGGAATCTCATTGGATTCATGAGACAAAAGTTTTAGTACCGGCTGGTTTGAACGTTGACTTTGGCGTTAATTGTTTTATTTATGATCATTAAAGTTATTTTGTGATTTGTGAAAATATATGACAATGTATGCATAAATGTTTAATAGGTGATCTGTGAGAGTCAGTGGAGACGCAGGTTTTTTTACACGTTTTTATTGGATATTCGTTTTTTGGCTTTTTACATCTATTTTTATAATAAATTATGATGTATTGTGTATGCCAACAGGAGTCTAAGTACACTTCAATTAGGGCACATCCGTTTTGGATGTTTTTCCTATATTTTCCACTATTGCTACTTCCGGTCTTCCTGGTTAGTTAGTCGGCTACGTGATTGATCAAACCGTTTTCACAATATGATAATTTGTTTGCAACCTACGCCATCCATTATTTCAATGGAAGTCAATGGAGGTCAAGGTTTAGAAAACTAAAATCTGCTTTGGAATTTGTAAACTGCGACTGTGCCTTCAATTTTATTATTTCAGAGACATACTATACATCAAAATGTAGGTCTGGGTCTTGTGATTCGTAAAATATAAAGATAATCGCTGTGCGATTTATAGTTTTTAAAATACAACAATTTGAAGGACAAGTATTAAAAAATAAATCCAGGATCTGAGAATCTGCCTAGAGTGTGTTTGCATATGTTTACATTTGGTTTCCTAGGAGACGCTGAGGTAATTAAAAGTCATCACAGCTGTAAGGGGATTATATAGCTCCTCCCACACAGTTGTGAGGTGTTTTCTGTGAGGTGAGTTCTGTGAGGTAAATACCTTCATACACACAGTTGTGAGGTAGTTGTGAGGCGTTTTCTGTGAGGTAAATACCTTCATACACACAGTTGTGAGGTAGTTGTGAGGTGTTTTCTGTGAGGTAAATACCTTAATTTGAAGGACAAGTATTCAAAAAACATTCCTCAATTTCTGCTGTGTTTACAGAGAGCCTGCAAACCAAACAATTGGTTTCCTAGGAAACGCTGAGGAGTTTAATAACACCTCACAAACAGTTGTGAGGTGAGTTGGCTCCTCCCACACAAGGCTGAGGGAACTTTCGCAAGGGTCTCAAACTGGTGGCCCTCCAGCTGTTGTAAAACTACAAGTCCCATCATGCCTCTGCCTGTGGGAGTCATGCTGGTAACTGTCATTCTTGCAATGCCTCATTGGACTTGTAGTTTTGCAACAGCTGGAGGGCCACCAGTTTGAGATGCCTGGTAGAGTGTGTTTGCATATGTTTACATTGGTTTCCTAGGAGACGCTGAGGTAAAATCCTTCATACACACATCTGTGAGGGCTTTCTATAGCTCCTCCCACACACTGTGAGGTGATATGGCTCAGTTTTTTTTGGCTCTGCGTAACTTCTGCATGCTCTGCATATAGCAACCATGCATAGCAACCAGTCCATAGCAACCAGTCCCTAGCAACCAGTCCCTAGCAACCACTCCATAGCAACCACTCCATAGCAACCAGTCCCTAGCAACCAGTCCCTAGCAACCAGTCCCTAGCAACCAGTCCATAGCAACCAGTCCCTAGCAACCGTCCATAGCAACCAGTCCCTAGCAACCACTCCATAGCAACCAGTCCATAGCAACCAGTCCCTAGCAACCACTCCATAGCAACCGTCCATAGCAACCAGTCCATAGCAACCAGTCCATAGCAACCAGTCCCTAGCAACCAGTCCATAGCAACCAGTCCCTAGCAACCAGTCCATAGCAACCACTCCATAGCAACCATCTATAGCAACCAGTCCAAAGCAACCAGTCCATAGCAACCAGTCCATAGCAACCAGTCCATAGCAACTGTCCATAGCAACTGTCCATAGCAACCATTCCATAGCAACCCTCCATAGCAACTCTCCATAGCAACCAGTCCATAGCAACCAGTCCATAGCCACCAGTCCATAGCAACCCTCCATAGCAACCACTCCATAGCAACCCTCCATAGCAACCACTCCATAGCAACCCTCCATAGCAACCACTCCATAGCAACCGTCTATAGCAACCAGTCTATAGCAACCAGTTCATAGCAACCGTCCATAGCAACCAGTCCATAGCAACCAATCCAGAGCAACCGTCCATACCAACCACTCCATAGCAACCAGTCCATAGCAACCGTCCATAGCCATCAGTCCATAGAAACCACTCCATAGCAACCGGTCCATAGCAACCGTCTATAGCAACCAGTCCATAGCAACCAGTCCATAGCAACCGTCCATAGCAACCAGTCCATAGCAATCTGTCCATAGCAACCCTCCATAGCAACCACTCCATAGAAACCGTCCATAGCAACCATTCCATAGCAACCCTCCATAGCATCCAGTCCAAAGCAAGCAGTCCATAGCAACCATCCATAGCAACCAGTCCATACCAACCGTCCATAACAACCCGTCCATAGCAACCAGTCCATAGCCATCAGTCCATAGCAACCCTCCATAGCAACCCTCCATAGCAACCAGTCCATAGCACCCTGTCCATAGCAATCAGTCCGTAGCAACCACTCCATAGCAACCACTCCATAGCAACCCTCCATAGTAGCCAGTTTTTGATGGGGCAAATAGGATGGTGCAGTTTTGATGGGCTAGTTTTTGATGGAGCAGTTTTTGATGGGGCAATGGACCGAATTGGATCGACACACGGTTGGATCACATTTACATCTCCAGGGGCACCGTCTCCAGTCAGGAGTATTGGTGGAGGCAAGACCACGCCGCACAATTTCCCCAGAAATTGTATCTTTTCTAGTTCTTATTATTATTATAGCCAAAATTTGCCACCCTAACTCCTCCCACAGTTTTTACACTACATAGACGAGTAATATATCGAATCGTGCGGATTGTTTCCGATCGGTGGGCTATTACCTTGTGGAACGTTTCGCCGAATCGTTTGCGAAATATCGTCATTTTTGCGGCAAAATTTTCCCATAGGAATGAATGGGGAGAGCTAGAGTGTGGAATGTCAGAAACGGAAAAATCAGCACATGATTTGTAAACTGCGACCACTCCCTCATTTTCAAGCCGACCTACACAAATCTTATATCAAAACGTTCAGCTATCCCTGCTGCCACCAGATGTGTTCACGGCTACGTGATTGATCAAACCGTTTTCACAATATGATAATTTGTTTGCAACCTACGCCATCCATTATTTCAATGGAAGTCAATTGAGGTCAAGGTTTAGAAAACTAAAATCTGCTTTGGAATTTGTAAACTGTGACTGTGCCCTCAATTTTATTATTTCAGAGACATATTATACATCAAAATGTAGGTCTGGGTCTTGTGATTCGTAAAATATAAAGATATTCGCTGTGCGATTTATAGTTTTTAAAATACAACCATTTGAAGAACAAGTATTAAAAAATAAATCCAGGATCTGAGAATCTGCCTAGAAGAGTGTGTTTGCATTTGTTTACATTGGTTTCCTAGGAGACGCTGAGGTAATTAAAAGTCCTCACAGCTGTAAGGGAAAACTATAGCTCCTCCCACACAGTTGTGAGGTGTTTTCTGTGAGGTGAGTTCTGTGAGGTAAATACTTTCATACACACAGCTGTGAGGTAGTTGTGAGGTGTTTTCTGTGAGGTAAATACCTTAATTTGAAGGACAAGTATTCAAAAAACATTCCTCAATTTCTGCTGTGTTTAGAGAGCCTGCAAACCAAACAATTGGTTTCCTAGGAAACGCTGAGGAGTTTAATAACAACTCACAAACAGTTGTGAGGTGAGTTGGCTCCTCCCACACAAGGCTGAGGGAACTTTCCTCTGCTAACTTGCAAGGGTCTCAAACTGGTGGCCCTCCAGCTGTTGTAAAACTACAAGTCCCATCATGCCTCTGCCTGTGGGAGTCATGCTGGTAACTGTCATCCTTGCAATGCCTCATTGGACTTGTAGTTTTGCAACAGCTGGAGGGCCGCCAGTTTGAGATGCCTGGTAGAGTGTGTTTGCATATGTTTACATTGGTTTCCTAGGAGACGCTGAGGTAAAATCCTTCATACACACATCTGTGAGGGCTTTCTATAGCTCCTCCCACACACTGTGAGGAGATATGGCTCAGTTTTTTTTGGCTCTGCGTAACTTCTGCATGCTCTGCATATAGCAACCATGCATAGCAACCGTCCCTAGCAACCAGTCCCTAGCAACCACTCCATAGCAACCACTCCATAGCAACCAGTCCCTAGCAACCAGTCCCTAGCAACCGTCCATAGCAACCAGTCCCTAGCAACCAGTCCCTAGCAACCACTCCATAGCAACCACTCCATAGCAACCAATCCATAGCAACCAGTCCATAGCAACCAGTCCCTAGCAACCAGTCCCTAGCAACCAGTCCCTAGCAACCAGTCCCTAGCAACCAGTCCATAGTAACTGTCTATAGCAACCATTCCATAGCAACCCTCCATAGCAACCCTCCATAGCAACTCTCCATAGCAACTCTCCATAGCAACCACTCCATAGCAACCAGTCCATAGCAACCAGTCCATAGCAACCGTCCATAGCAACCCATCCATAGCCATCAATCCATAGCAACCCTCCATAGCAACCAGTCCATAGCAACCCGTCCATAGCAACCCATCCATAGCAACCACTCCATAGCAACCAGTCCATAGCAACCAGTCCATAGGAACCTGTCCATAGCAACCCTCCATAGCAACCACTCCATAGCAACCCTCCATAGCAACCACTCCATAGCAACCCTCCATAGCAACCACTCCATAGCAACCGTCTATAGCAACCAGTCTTTAGCAACCAGTCCATAGCAACCGTCCATAGCAACCAGTCCATAGCAACCAATCCAGAGCAACCGTCCATAGCAACCAGTCCATAGCAACCAGTCCATAGCAACCGTCCATAGCCATCAGTCCATAGAAACCACTCCATAGCAACCACTCCATAGCAACCACTCCATAGCAACCGTCTATAGCAACCAGTCTATACCAACCACTCCATAGCAACCAGTCCATAGCAACCGTCCATAGCAACCAGTCCATAGCAACCGTCCATAGCAATCCGTCCATAGCAACCCTCCATAGAAACCACTCCATAGAAACCGTCCATAGCAACCATTTCATAGCAACCCTCCATAGCATCCAGTCCAAAGCAACCAGTCCATAGCAACCGTTCATAGCAACCGTCCATAGCAACCGTCCATAGCAACCCGTCCATAGCAACCAGTCCATAGCCATCAGTCCATAGCAACCCTCCATAGCAACCAGTCCATAGCAACCCTCCATAGCAACTGTACATAGCAACCATCCATAGCAACCGTCCATAACAACCCGTCCATAGCAACCAGTCCATAGCAACCCTCCATAGCAACCAGTCCATAGCAACCCTCCATAGCAACCAGTCCATAGCACCCAGTCCATAGCAATCAGTCCGTAGCAACCACTCCATAGTAACCACTCCATAGCAACCCGTCCATAGCAACCAGTCCATAGCAACCCTCCATAGCCGCCAGTTTTTGATGGGGCAAATAGGATGGTGCAGTTTTGATGGTGCAGTTTTGATGGGCTAGTTTTTGATGGAGCAGTTTTTGATGGGGCAATGGACCGAATTGGATCGACACACGGTTGGATCACATTTACATCTCCAGGGGCACCGTCTCCAGTCAGGAGTATTGGTGGAGGCAAGACCATGCCGCACAATTTCCCCAGAAATTGTATCTTTTCTAGTTAAGTGGTCTTGCATAGCAAGAGCACTTATTGTAATCTCACATAATATATTATTCTTATTAAGTGGTCTTGCATAGCAAGAGCACTTATTGTTATCTCACATATATATTATTATTATTCTTATTATAGCCAAATTTGCCACCCTAACTCCTCCCACAGTTTTTACACTACATAGACGAGTAATATATCGAATCGTGCGGATTGTTCCCGATCGGTGGGCTATTACCTTGTGGAACGTTTCGCCGAATTGTTCGCGAAATATCGTAATTTTTGCGGCGAAATTTTCCCATAGGAATAAATGGGGAGAGCTAGAGTGTGAAATGTCAAAAACGGAAAAATCAGCACATGATTTGTAAACTGCGACCACTCCCTCATTATCAAGCCGACCTACACAAATATTATATCAAAACGTTCAGCTATCCCTGCTGCCACCACACGTGTTCATGGCTAAGTGATTGATCAAACCGTTTTCACAATATGATAATTTGTTTGCAACCTACGCCATCCATTATTTCAATGGAAGTCAATGGAGGTCAAAGTTTAGAAAACTAAAATCTGCTTTGGAATTTGTAAACTGCGACTGTGCCTTCAATTTTATAATTTCAGAGACATACTATACATCAAAATGTAGGTCTGGGTCTTGTGATTCGTAAAATATAAAGATATTCGCTGTATGATTTATAGTTTTTAAAATACAATCATTTGAATAGGACAAGTATTTAAGAAAAATCCAGGATCTGAGTCTCTGCTTAGAGGCTGCATGCTTATATTTACATTGGTTTCCTAGGAGACGCTGAGGTAATTAAAACTCCTCACGCACAGCTGTAAGGGGATTCTATAGCTCCTCCCACACAGTTGTGAGGCAGTTGTGAGGTGTTTTCTGTGAGGTAAATACCTTCATACACACAGCTGTGAGGTAGTTGTGAGGTGTTTTCTGTGAGGTAAATACCTTCATACACACAGTTGTGAGGTAGTTGTGAGGTGTTTCTGTGAGGTAAATACCTTCATTTGAAGGACAAGTATTAAAAAGAAATCCTCAATTTCTGCTGTGTTTACAGAGAGCCTGCAAACCAAACAATTGGTTTCCTAGGAGACGCTGAGTAGTTTAATAACACCTCACAAACAGCTGTGAGGTGAGTTGGCTCCTCCCACACAAGGCTGAGGGAACTTTCCTCTGTGTGTTTGCATATGTTTACATTGGTTTCCTAGGAGACGCTGAGGTAAAAACCTTCATACACACACATCTGTGAGGGCTTTCTATAGCTCCTCCCACACACTGTGAGGTGATATGGCTCAGTTTTTTTTGGCTCTGCGTAACTTCTGCATGCTCTGCATATAGCAACCATACATAGCAACCACTCCATAGCAACCAGTCCATAGCAACCAGTCCATAGCAACCAATCCAGAGCAACCGTCCATAGCAACCAGTCCATAGCAACCACTCCATAGCAACCACTCCATAGCAACCACTCCATAGCAACCCTCCATAGCAACCACTCCATAGCAACCAGTCCATAGCAACCAGTCCATAGCAACCAATCCAGAGCAACCGTCCATAGCAACCAATCCATAGCAACCACTCCATAGCAACCACTCCATAGCAACCAGTCCATAGCAACCATCCATAGCAACCCGTCCATAGCCATCAGTCCATAGAAACCAGTCCATAGCAACCGTCCATAGCAACCGTCCATAGAAACCAGTCCATAGCAACCCATCTATAGCAACCAGTCCATAGCAACCAATCCATAGCAACCATCCATAGCAACCGTCCATAGCAACCAGTCCATAGCAACCAGTCCATAGCAATCCGTCCATAGCAATCCGTCCATAGCAACCACTCCATAGCAACTAGGGTTGTCCCGATACCACTTTTTTAGGACCGAGTACAAGTACCGATACTTTTTTTCAAGTAGTCGCCGATACCGAATACCGATACTTTTTTTTAAATGTGTCCCCATATTCAGCCATGTCCCCCCCATATGCAGCCATGTCCCCCACATATGCAGCCATGTCCCTCTAGCCATGTCCCTCACATATGCAGCCATGTCCCTCACATATGCAGCAATGTCCCTCTAGCCATGTCCCTCACATATGCAGCCATGTCCCTCACATATGCAGCAATGTCCCTCACATATGCAGCAATGTCCCTCTAGCCATGTCCCTCACATATGCAGCAATGTCCCTCTAGCCATGTCCCTCGATGCGGCGGCACGATGCGGCAGGAGCGGCGGGGGGGAGGGGGGGGAAAGTATTCTATTTAGGTATCGGGGGTATTTGCGCGAGTACGAGTACTCCCGCAAATACTCGGTATCGGTCCCGATACCGATACTGGTATCGGTATCTGGACAACCCTAATAGCAACCATTCCAAAGCAACCCTCCATAGCATCCAGTCCAAAGCAACCGTCCATAGCAACCATCCATAGCAACCAGTCCATAGCAACCGTCCATAGCAACCAGTCCATAGCCATCAGTTCATAGCAACCCTCCATAGCAACCAGTCCATAGCAACCCTCCATAGCAACCAGTCCATAGCAACCGTCCATAGCAACCAGTCCATAGCAACCACTCCATAGCAACCAGTTTTTGATGGGGCAAATAGGATGGTGCAGTTTTGATGGGGTAGTTTTTGATGGAGCAGTTTTTGATGGGGCAATGGACCGAACTGGATCGACACACTGTTGGATCACATTTACATCTCCAGGGGCACCGTCTCCAGTCAGGAGTATTGGTGGAGGCAAGACCACGCCGCACAATTTCCCCAGAAATTGTATCTTTTCTAGTTATTCTTATTATTATAGCCAAATTTTAAACGGTATCTCCTCCCACTGTTTTTAAACTACATAGACGAGTAATATATCAAAACGTGCGGATTGTTCCAGAATGGTGTGCTATTACTTTGTGGAACGTTTCGCCAAATCGTTCGCGAAATATCGTCATTTTTGCAGCAAAATTTTCCCATAGGAATGAATGGGGAGAGGTACAGTGTGGAATGTCAGAAACTGAAAAATCAAGACATGATTTGTAAACTGCGACCACTCCCTCATTTTCAAGCCGACCTACACAAATCTTATATCAAAACGTTCAGCTATCCCTGCTGCCACCACACATGTTCACGGCTATTGATCAAACCGTTTTCACAATGTGACAATTTGTTTGCAACCTACGACATCCATTATTTCAATGGAAGTCAATGGAGGTCAAAGTTTAGAAAACTAAAACTTGCTGGGGAATTTGTAAACTGCGACTGTGCCTTCAATTTTATTATTTCAGAGACATACTATACATCAAAATGTAGGTCTGGGTCTTGTGATTCGTAAAATATAAAGATATTCGCTGTATGATTTATAGTTTTTAAAATACAATCATTTGAATAGGACAAGTATTTAAGAAAAATCCAGGATCTGAGTCTCTGCTTAGAGGCTGCATGCTTATATTTACATTGGTAAATTTACACGATTTATAGTTTTTAAAATACAACCATTTGAAGGACAAGTATTCAAAAAATAAAGCAAGAATCTGAGTCTCTGCTTAGAGTGTGTTTGCATATGTTTACATTGGTTTCCTAGGAGACGCTGAGGTAATTAAAACTCCTCATGCACAGCTGTAAGGGGAGTCTATAGCTCCTCCCACACAGTCGTGAGGTAGTTGTGAGGTGTTTTCTGTGAGGTGTTTTCTGTGAGGTAAATACCTTCATTTGAAGGACAAGTATTCAAAAAACATTCCTCAATTTCTGCTGTGTTTACAGAGAGCCTGCAAACCAAACAATTGGTTTCCTAGGAGACGCTGAGGAGTTTAATAACACCTCACAAACAGCTGTGAGGTGAGTTGGCTCCTCCCACACAAGGCTGAGGGAACTTTCCTCTGCGCCTTAGAGGCTGCTTGCATATGTTTACATTGGTTTCCTAGGAGACGCTGAGGTAAAAACCTTCATACACACATCTGTGAGGGCTTTCTATAGCTCCTCCCACACACTGTGAGGTGATATGGCTCAGTTTTTTTTGTCTCTGCGTAACTTCTGCATGCTCTGCATATAGCAACCATACATAGCAACCAGTCCATAGCAACCAGTCCATAGCAACCCTCCATAGCAACCAGTCCATCGCAACCACTCCATAGCAACCACTCCATAGCAAACAGTCCATAGCAACCATTCCATAGCAACTCTCCATAGCAACCACTCCATAGCAACCAGTCCATAGCAACCAATCCAGAGCAACCGTCCATAGAAACCAGTCCATAGCAACCGTCCATAGCAACCAATACAGAGCAACCAGTCCATAGCAACCACTCCATAGCAAACAGTCCATAGCAACCATTCCATAGCAACTCTCCATAGCAACCACTCCATAGCAACCGTCCATAGCAACCAATCCAGAGCAACCGTCCATAGAAACCAGTCCATAGCAACCGTCCATAGCAACCAATTCAGAGCAACCAGTCCATAGCAACCACTCCATAGCAACCAGTCCATAGCAACTGTCCATAGCAACCATTCCATAGCAACCCTCCATAGCAACCACTCCATAGCAACCGTCTATATCAACCAGTTCAAAGCAACCAGTCCATAGCAACCAGTCCATAGCAACCACGCCATAGCAACCACTCCATATCAACCAGTCCATAGCAGCCAGTCCATAGCACCCAGTCCGTAGCAACCACTCCATAGCAACCAGTCCATAGCAACCAATCCAGAGCAACCACGCCATAGCAACCACTCCATATCAACCAGTCCATAGCAACCACTCCATAGCAACCGTCTATAGCAACCAGTCCAAAGCAACCAGTCCATAGCAACCAGTCCATAGCAACCGTCCATAGCCATCAGTCCATAGAAACCAGTCCATAGCAACCCTCCATAGCAACCTGTCCATAGCAACCGGTTCATAGCAACCAGTCCATAGAAACCCTCCATAGCAACCGTCCATAGCAACCAGTCCATAGCAACCAGTAACTGTCATTCTTGCAATGCCTCATTGTAGTTTTGCAACAGCTGGAGGGCCGCCAGTTTGAGACGCCTGGTTAGAGGCTGCTTGCATGTTTACATTGGTTTCCTAGGAGACGCTGAGGTAAAAACCTTTATACACACATCTGTGAGGGCTTTCTATAGCTCCTCCCACACACTGTGAGGTGATATGGCTCAGTTTTTTTTGGCTCTGCGTAACTTCTGCATGCTCTGCATATAGCAACCAGTCCATAGCAACCCGTCCATAGCAACCGTCCATATCAACCAGTCCATAGCAACCAGTCCATAGCAACCAATCCAGAGCAACCGTCCACACCAACCATTCCATAGCAACCAGTCTATAGCAACCGTCCATAGCAATCAGTCCCTAGCAACCAGTCCATAGCAACCACTCCATAGCAACCAGTCCATAGCAACTGTCCATAGCAACCAGTCCCTAGCAACCAGACTGTGGTCTCCACTCACAGCAACCCAGCAGAAGAGCTGGCAACAGAGCAGAGTGCCATGGGCCTCTGCTCTCAACTAACAGAAGAGGGAGTTCCTGTGGTAGTGGATGGGACTTCAGTCTTCACTGACACAACCCCAGAAAATGGTTCGGCATTGAGACAGAAGGATGTCAGCTTTGCTTTGCAAGCACTGGGAGATTTTCACCTACCACCAGTGGATGGGACTTCAGTCTCCACTGGTATACCCCAGGGATGAGGGGCAGTTGGCCCAGATCCCCAACAGCATGATGAACTAAGCCCAGTCACCCTGTCTCCTCTCCAGCAGCTGAAAGGACTCCAGGGAGAAGGGCCAGTCCAGGCCTCTCCCCAGTGGCAGGCATGTTCTCTGAGAGGGGCAGAGGTTGGCTGGGTGAGTAATTCTCTGTTTGGAGCAATTTATTTGGGGTACTGTATGGATACCTGCATTGGAGGAATGGAACTATGGACTAACTTCGGAGTCAACCCGTCTGGGGTCCCCTCCTGTGTTAGTCTCCCACCGAAAGGGGAGAGATGTAACGGTATGGCCGTGGGACCCAGAGGCTCTTGAAGGGTGTGGGGTACTCCTGTGTCAGCTTCATCAATGACTCTTGCGTCTAGGGTCATCCTATGTCCACTGACTGAGAACTGATATCATGGATTACATGAGATGGGTCAGTAATGATAATTCATGTATTGCAGGATATCTTGAAATATTACAAGTTGTTCATTCTGAACCCAACAGGTCAATAGAGTGTCTCATTGTATAAAAACCTGAGTTTTACCATTAAAAGATCTGTCTGTTTGGAACCAGAGAACAGAGCTGTGTCTCGTTATTCTGGGGGGAAATCCAATGGGTCCTGTCTGCTGGATTGTGGAGTGTCAGAAGCTGTCTTGGGTTGGTGGAATGGAATATCGTAACAGCGTTAACCCCTGACCGTTACAGGGAACAAGAAAATATAGTTTCTCCATCAGGACAGGCAGATTGCATCTATCAGCTCGGGCACCACGCAGCAAATTGAAAATGGAAGGGCCCTGCAGCGGAAAGAGGGTCAAGAAGGGCTTACCACAACCCGGCAAGCCAGACATCTGCTTCATCAGGAGTTTTAAAAAATTTAACAGTACCTTCATGTTGCACCCGCAGGCGACTTAGGTATAGCATGCTGTATTAAAGGTTGGAGTCACGAAGGCAGTGGCGGACGTTTGTTGAAGGTTTTGCATTTCTTCTGGAGTTGATGTCCTTTGCTGTGTCCCCCTCCATCTCTGTGAGCAGAGCTTGCAGTCTGCTAAGCAAGATGGGGTTGGTACACGAGGGTAGGGCTGAAGCCGGCACCTATCCATGGCTGTGATGTGCATTGGATGATCGCCGTTTAGGTGCCATGAAGCTTCTCTTACCCAAGGTAAGGATCTCTGTTCGCCCACAGTGCCAGAAAAATCGATTACCCGGTACTAATCCATAGGATAAGCTCAGGATGGCAGGAGCTTAGCACAGGCATGTCTGCTCATGTCTCCATTCGGTCACGCCCCCTCATAGAGAGTAATCTTGATGTTGTATATGAATTAAGGTATGATGGCAACCGTAATCCAGCACTAATGTAATATTTGCATAAAGCACTCACTGTCATTTAGGGGCTCTGGGGGGAGGAAGTGGATGCTTGGGAATATTTTACATGTAACACCCTAAACATGGATGTAACATGATCCAAAAGGTGAACTTAGACTTTAAAGAGGAAGTTAAGTCTTCCTCTTTAATTGTACCTACGGGTAAGCCTGTACGGCTTACCCATAGGTACTATAAATATCTCCTAAACTTGCACCGTTTAGGAGATATTTAGGTGATATTTACTATAAATGCTGCAGCCAATGTCATCGGTGCATGCTCACTGAAGGAACGGCCCACTTGTGCCATTTCTTCAGGGCCCATGTCGTGACCGACAGCACCCACGTGCATGCACGGGAGTGACGTCATTGCGGCTCCCCCAAACGCGGAAGTAACTCTGGGAAAGATGTTGGCTGTGGAAGCAGAGTACGGGCAGCACTGCAGGGCATCATTCTAAGGTAAGTATTTCATAATGCACTAATATGTGTTGCCTTTGTCTTGCAGGTTTCTTATTTTTCCATGATTTTTTTTCTGAGGTTTACAACATCTTTTAAGCTGGATACACACTATACAATTTTCTGTAGATTTTTTTCCTTCAGATTTACCAAAACCGTATAATATGAGGTCATTAGCCTCATACACACGACTGGTTTTCCTGTCAGGAAAAAACTAGAGGTGCACCGAAATGGAAGGTTCAGAACCGAAACGAAAAAAACGAAATAAAAAAAAATGTCAGGCCGAAACCGAAAATGACTTCTTTTTTTTGTTTAATAATTGTATGTTAAAACATACACTCACTGTGCCCCCAATTGCCTGCCTTTTGTTTCTTTTTTATTATTATTACTTTATCACTTTTTTTTGTAAGCTTGTCATTTTACTTTTTTTTTTTTTTTGTATAATTTTCTTATTTTTAATATTATTTTTCTTATTCTTTAATTATTTATTTTATTCATTGAATTATTATTCAGGTTCCTCCAAACAGATTACTGTAATTTCTTCAGGATTTCCAAGTAACAATGTTGGCTGGCCCTTGTATCATGTTATATGGACTCATAGTGAACTCCACATTTGCATCCATTCTTTGCTTTTTAGTTGCTCACCCCTTGCATCATTGTGGACATCTCCCCCCCCCCTCTTTAAACTGCCAAAGCCATTCAGGCTGTATGCTAAAACTTTTTTTTTTACACAATTGGAGGTGACAGGTTCTCTTTATTAACCCTGTCACCTCAGGAGTGGATTGGCGTCAGGGACAGGACACAGAAGCCAGGCTAGGCAGCGGGGGGGGGGGGGGGAAGGGGGGACAGAGTCCCGAACATATAGCCATCCGGAGGGAGGAGGAGGGGGGGACAGAGTCCCGAAGATATATGCAGCAGGACGGAGGTATGTGGGGGAGGGGGGGTGGACGGAAGGCTGCTAGAAGGAAAAGCAGCTCACCGTCACCCGTAAGCTGAAACTGTTTGCACACGCTTCTAGCATACCGCCCCGCCTCCTCCTAACCCCACGCTATGATAGACAGAGAACATCTCAGCATTAGAACGGCTTTCTGTTTATCATAGCGTGGGGTTAGGAGCAGGCGGGCCTGTGTGCGAGCAGTGTGTAAAGACAGGTACAGTGTGTTTTACCGCTCTGCAGCCACTAGTCATATCGGCAGTTTTAAAGCTGTTTCGGCATGTGCCCAAAACAGCTGTTTTCGGCCGATATGTTTCGGCACCGATATATCGGTGCATCCCTAAAAAAAAATGTTTTTCCTGATATGATTCCTCTCCAGCCTGCCTTGCATACAGATGATCATGCCAAATCCCGCCCAACCAAAGCGCAGTGGCGTACAACACGTACGACGGGACTATAAAGGGGAAGTTCCATTCAAATGGTGCCACCCTTTGGGCTGCTTTTGCTGATCCTTGTGTTAGTAAAAGTTTGAGAGACAATTCGCGCTTTTCAGTCTTCATGCTTTTCAGCCCATTACAGTGTGACAAATGTGCTATTTCCATTACAAACGTTAGTTTTACCAGAACGAGCGCTCCCGTCTCATACTTGATTCTGAGCATGCATGTTTTTTTTCCCCTCAAAAAAGCATACACACGAGTGGTTTTCGCGACGGGAAAAAGACAGCTAGACATCGCGAGGGGGAAAAAAGAGAGCTGGTTCTAATTTTTTTGTGGGCAGTTTTCTCGTCGGGAAAACTGCTATGGAGCATACACACGGCTGGTTTTCCCGACAAAAAGCAAACATGGCATTTTTCCCGTCGGGAAAACCGGTTGTGTGTACGAGGTATAAGAGTTTCAATTTGTATGCAATCAGGCAGGCCCTTGCACTACATGGTTTTGGTAAATCTAAATGAAATCAGACAACAAAAGCTGTAGAGTGTGTACGGGGTCTAACAGTGGTTCCCTCCTAGTGTCAGCCAGGGTGGCCAAACCCAACATTTACTGTGCACATTATGTGCGCCACAAACTTGTTCTCCTTTAGGTGCTGCCCAGGGTGCTCAAGGTCTTTCACATTCCTACTGGAATGATACTCATAATTCAAAATAAACTAGATTTCAAATTTTTGTTTTATTAAAGTGGTTGTAAACCCTTGTTTACAACTTTATGCTGCAGGTACGCCTATATTAAGGTTTACCTGTAGCGAACAATGATATCTTCTAAACCTGCACGTTTTAGGAGATATCCCTGTATTTGCATGTGCCAACGTCATGCGGCACATGCGCACTTAAAGCAGAGTTCCGGCCACAAATTGAAAAAAAAAAACTTTTTAAATATAAATACCCCTGTAATACACAAGCTGAATGTATTCTAGTACAGTTAGTCTGTAAACTAAGGTCCGTTTTGTTAGGTTGTTACAGCATTTAGACACTTTATAAAATAGAAATTGACTGGGGCCATCTTAAGTGTGGGCATCATGAAGCCAGACTGTATGACTTCCTGGATTTCAGCCTCGCACATGCTCAGTGCTGTAGAAGCAGTGTAATGGTTTCAGATCAGTTTTCAATAGCAACGGGAGTGTCAGAGGAAGTTACCGCCCCTTATCTATGCAAAGCAAACCTCTCCTCCCCTCCTCTCCCCCCCCCCCTCCTTCCAGGAACCAGTAAATATACAAAATAATTTGTTCCTGTGCAGATATATCTACATAACAAGATGATATACATCTCTTGTTATATATGTGGTGTGTATACATATACCAGACATGTGCACTGTCAATAAATTCATTTTGTTAGTGCGGTGATGTTAGTGCGGTGATGTTAGTGCGGTGATGTTAGTGCGGTGATGTTAGTGTGGTGATGTTAGTGCGGTGATGTTAGTGCTGCGATGTTAGTGCTGCGATGTTAGTGCTGCGATGTTAGTGCGGTGATGTTAGTGATGCGATGTTAGTGCGGTGATGTTAGTGCTGTGATGTTAGTGCTGTGATGGTGCGGTGATGTTAGTGCGGTGATGTTAGTGCTGTGATGTTAGTGCTGTGACATTAGTGCGGTGATGTTAGTGCGGTGGTGATGTTAGTGCGGTGACATTAGTGCGGTGACATTAGTGCTGTGATGTTAGTGCTGTGATGTTAGTGCGGTGATGTTAGTGCTGCGATGTTAGTGCTGCGATGTTAGTGCTGCGATGTTAGTGCGGTGATGTTAGTGCGGTGATGTTAGTGCGGTGATGTTAGTGCTGTGATGTTAGTGCTGTGATGTTAGTGCGGTGGTGACATTAGTGCGGTGACATTAGTGCTGTGATGTTAGTGCTGTGATGTTAGTGCTGCGATGTTAGTGCTGCGATGTTAGTGCTGCGATGTTAGTGCGGTGATGTTAGTGCGGTGATGTTAGTGCGGTGGTGTTAGTGATGTGATGTTAGTGCGGTGACATTAGTGCGGTGATGTTAGTGCGGTGGTGATGTTAGTGCGGTGACATTAGTGCTGTGATGTTAGTGCGGTGATGTTAGTGCGGTGATGTTAGTGCTGTGATGTTAGTGCTGTGATGTTAGTGCTGTGATGTTAGTGCGGTGACAGTGCGGTGATGTTAGTGCGGTGACAGTGCGGTGATGTTAGTGCGGTGATGTTAGTGCTGTGATGTTAGTGCTGTGATGTTAGTGCTGTGATGTTAGTGCGGTGACAGTGCGGTGATGTTAGTGCGGTGACAGTGCGGTGATGTTAGTGCTGTGATGTTAGTGCTGTGATGTTAGTGCTGTGATGTTAGTGCGGTGACAGTGCGGTGATGTTAGTGCGGTGACAGTGCGGTGATGTTAGTGCGGTGATGTTAGTGCGGTGACGGTGCGGTGACGGTGCGTTGACAGTGCGGTGATGTTAGTGCGGTGACAGTGCGGTGACAGTGCGGTGATGTTAGTGCGGTGACAGTGCGGTGATGTTAGTGCGGTGACAGTGCGGTGATGTTAGTGCGGTGACGGTGCGGTGACAGTGCGGTGACAGTGCGGTGATGTTAGTGCGGTGACAGTGCGGTGACAGTGCGGTGATGTTAGTGCGGTGATGTTAGTGCGGTGACAGTGCGGTGATGTTAGTGCGGTGACAGTGCGGTGATGTTAGTGCGGTGATGTTAGTGCGGTGACAGTGCGGTGACAGTGCGGTGATGTTAGTGCGGTGACAGTGCGGTGACAGTGCGGTGATGTTAGTGCGGTGGTGTTAGTGCGGTGACAGTGCGGTGATGTTAGTGCGGTGACAGTGCGGTGACAGTGCGGTGACAGTGCGGTGATGTTAGTGCGGTGACAGTGCGGTGACAGTGCGGTGACAGTGCGGTGATGTTAGTGCGGTGACAGTGCGGTGGTGTTAGTGCGGTGACAGTGCGGTGATGTTAGTGCGGTGACAGTGCGGTGACAGTGCGGTGACAGTGCGGTGATGTTAGTGCGGTGACAGTGCGGTGACGGTGCGGTGACGGTGCGGTGACGGTGCGGTGACAGTGCGGTGATGTTAGTGCGGTGACAGTGCGGTGACAGTGCGGTGACAGTGCGGTGATGTTAGTGCGGTGACAGTGCGGTGACAGTGCGGTGACAGTGCGGTGACAGTGCGGTGATGTTAGTGCGGTGACAGTGCGGTGACAGTGCGGTGACAGTGCGGTGATGTTAGTGCGGTGACGGTGCGGTGACAGTGCGGTGATGTTAGTGCGGTGACAGTGCGGTGACAGTGCGGTGATGTTAGTGCGGTGATGTTAGTGCGGTGACAGTGCGGTGATGTTAGTGCGGTGACAGTGCGGTGATGTTAGTGCGGTGATGTTAGTGCGGTGACAGTGCGGTGATGTTAGTGCGGTGACAGTGCGGTGACAGTGCGGTGACAGTGCGGTGATGTTAGTGCGGTGACAGTGCGGTGGTGTTAGTGCGGTGACAGTGCGGTGATGTTAGTGCGGTGACAGTGCGGTGATGTTAGTGCGGTGACAGTGCGGTGACAGTGCGGTGATGTTAGTGCGGTGACGGTGCGGTGACAGTGCGGTGACAGTGCGGTGACAGTGCGGTGACAGTGCGGTGATGTTAGTGCGGTGACAACATTATGTGCAGAGTGGGGGAGGTACAGATGATCAGGCATACAGAGCACATCTCGGTCTGTGTAGATCTGTATGTGAGTACAGTGATCATAGTACAGCCCCGCCTCCCTGCACTAGAATTGTAACACACAGTGCAGAGCGATGTTGCAATGTACAGGGAGGCGGGGCTGTACTATGCTTGGTGCTCTCACATACAGATCTATCAGACAGAGTGAGATTCGCTCTCTCTGCCTGATGATCTGTATCTCCGTGCATCGGAGACAGATGGCAGGTGGGCGGGTGGTGGAGGGAGGAGGACGGGGGCGGCGGTGACGGACGGGTGGAGGAGCTAGGACGGGGGCGGTGCTAGGACGGGGGCGGTGCTAGGACGGGTGGAGGAGCTAGGACGGGGGAGGAGTTGGAGAGGGAGAAGAGGAAGGACACCACCTCTATGGGCGGCACTGCCCTCCCTCCCTCCCGCCCCCCGAGATGTTCATCCACGGCTGCGATGTTCAGCCCAGCCTCCTGGGATTGAAGAGACACATATCCCAGGAGGCATAGCAGCGCTGGATGCGGCGGGGGGGGGGCCATTCCGCCGCGGCGGGGGAATAAGAGACTCACAGATAAAAACGTGAGTTTTTAAAAGACAAAAATAAAACATCCCAAATGTATTTAAAGGGGCAGTGTAAAAAGGAATGCAAAGAAGTTGTAAAATAGGGTGGAACTCCGCTTTAAGCCAACTGAAGCAACGGCCGTTGCTTCAGTTGTACTGTGCCGTTCCCGCTCTCATGCGTGGGAGTGACGTCATCGCGGCTCCGGCCAATCACAGCACCGGAGCCATGATACCTGGAAGCCACTCGGTGACAACATGTCAGTGGCCGGTGGGGGAGATGTGGAATGCGGCGGGGGCTTCGATCTGAGGTAAGTAATACATAATCAGCTAGTATGCTATGCATACTATGCAAGACATTGCAGGGTTTATTTACTGTATTTTTTCGTTTGCTTTACTTCCTCTTTAACAGTATGCTTTTCAACGTACTCCTTTACAAATAAGCAAACAATAAGGCTCCATTCACATTTAGCATTTTGTGATCTCAGGCAATATCACTGAGATTATGCCTACGATGACAAAACACACTACCATGACCAGACGAAGGTTCAGGTGCCATTATTGTCAATGGCACATAAAACGCAGGGCGGTTTTGCCACGATTGTTGCACAGTTTATCACATGGAAATCACAGCAAATCCCATTGCGTGAAACTTGTTGACTAAAAGAAGCTACTACTACCTTTTGGGTGACAAGCTTCACAAATTGCGATTTGCCACGTGACAATTTTGGCAAAATCGCACCCCGTCTTAGTTTTTAATTAAAAGTTAAGGTACCTGAAACTGCATTTTGAGATCATGGGCAGAATTGCAGCAATTCTGCCTGAGATCCCAAAACGCCAAATGTGAATGGAGCCTAAGAACTATTCTTGAATGGAAGCATACTTTGTTTACTTTTTATATGTTTGCTTTTTTTTAATGATTTGTCAATTGTTACTTGTCCCTTTGGGGCTTTGCTGACATTTTGGTTCATTTAACTCTGAATAGCAGTCCCGCTGTGTGCATGTGCTCTCAGTAGGAACAAAAAAATGGGAGTTGTGGCGCTACAACATGGTAACACATTGGTGGAATAAAGTCAGCTGTATAGGTTGTGAGTCCTTGTTACAAAGAAATTAAAAAATTAAAACTGAATAAAGAATAAAAATAAAAAAAATTAAATAATTAAATAAAACCTGGGAATGATGAGTGATGAGGAAAATGATGAAGGGAGAGACACTGTTCTGTGATAAGCTGGTTGTCCCAAAAACGCTGTCCAGGGGCAAGCCTTCCAGAAGCAGGGGAGACCAGAGCAGGCACTCCAAACATGTACACAAAAGAAGAAAAACAGAGGGCGCCTCCTGGTTAGACGTTTATGAAGCTTTAATTATACACAGGGAACAGTGTAGAATTACATGTAAAAAAGATAAAATCCAGTAGGAGATTCAATCAATGGGTGCTGAGGGGGATGAGACGTCTTGCCGGGCTGGTTGGTAAGCTGATCGTGCTCCTCGGGTGAGACTCCTATGTCGGACCGTCCATTGCAGGAACAAAACAGCTCTGGTACGGAGGACTAGTGGAAACGAGGCCCGGAGCGCAGTGTAGGCCACGGTGACGTCACTATGATGCGACAACGTTTCGAAGCGGGCGCTTTCCAATGACTAAGTGCGCTCCTTTCTCAAACAAGCGCTCCGGGTCTCGTTTCCACTAGTTATCCGTACCAGCTGTTTTGTTCCTGCAATGGACGGTCCGACATAGGAGTCTCACCCAAGGAGCACGATCAGCTTACCAACCAGCCCGGCAAGACGTCTCCTACTGGATTTTATCTTTTTTACATGTAAGTCTACACTGTTCTCTGTGTATAATTAAAGCTTCATAAACCTCTAACAAGGAGGCGCCCTTTGTTTTTCTTCTTTTGTCTCAGTAGGAACAGACTGTATTCTAAAGGCTACATTCACACCGGCAATTTCGCCTGCTGTGAATGGAATCCACAGGAAAATTCTGATCAGTGCTGCCGCGGTAAGCGCTTATCTGCGGTCACTGGCCCAATTCACTCGAATGACAGGTTGCTGGAAGCCAGCGCAAATGCAGCTTAATGCCGCGTACACATGACCGTTTTTAATGTCATGGAAAAAAACAAAAATTTTCTTGACATGATTCTTGTCAAGCCTGCCTTTCATACACACGATCGTGAAAAAAAAAATGCTGGAGCAAAGCGCGATGATGTACAACACGTACAACGGCACTATAAAGGGGAAGTTCCATTCAGATTGGGGCCACCCTTTTGGGCTGCTTTTGCTGATTTTGTTTTAGTAAAAGTTTGGTGAGAGACGATTTACGCTTTTCAGTCTTCATGCTTTTCAGTCTGTTACAGACGCTAGTTTTACCAGAACGAGTGCTCCCATCTCATAACTTGCTTTTGAGCATGCACGTTTTTTTCCTGTCGTTAAAGCCTACACATGACCGTTTTTCAAAACGTGAAAAATGACACGGAAAATTAGAGCATGTTCTAAATTTTTAATGCCCATTTTTCACGTAGAGAAAAATGCTCTGGAGCCTACACACGATCGTTTTTAATGACCAAGTTAAAAAATTGCATTTTTCTCATCATGAAAAATGGCCGTGTTGCAGTTGAGGCTTATTTGGCTCTAAATACTAACTTCTTATTTAATAGTCATGCTTTTCTTTTCATCTCTTTCCTGGTAATTAGTATCAGTCTTTTTGTGTTACAGGAGCATTTGACAATCAAGTTCAAGAAATACATCTTGTAACATTCTGTGTAACAGGTATGTGGATGTTTTTCCCAGATTGTAGTATTTTGACCAATGGGCACTTAAACCCCCTTCCTAACCAGACCAATTTTCAGCTTTCAGTGCTCTCACATTTTGAATGATAATTACTCAGTCATACAACACTGTACCCATATGAAATTTTTGTCCTTTTTTCACACAAAAAAAGTAGGGTTGTTACTGATTAAAATGTTCGTGTTCGATTAATCTTTTTTTTTAATCGATTAATCGACTCAATTTGATTAGTTAAAACGCACATACAAATTCAACTACTTTTAGCTGATCTCCTTGCAGGCTGATTCCCAGTGCAGCTACCAACCACTGGAAAAATGGATAGCAGGATACAAAAAACACACAAAGGCAACGCTCGATGGGAATAGCATTACAACTTTTATAATCTTCAAGTAGGTAACAAAATAAATATTGCACTGGAGATAAAATCAATGTAGCGACATAAACTGTAAAAATGGTGCGAGTAATACCAAACGGTAGCAAAAAACAGTCATAAAAACATGTAGTTAAGTATGATACTGGTATAAAAATAACTGCTGAATCCAGATGAGGAGGGGTTAACATCAGTCCGTCGGCATGTAGATGTCCTGTGATGGGAACTATCACAACTCCCAGTGGATGGCTGTAGAATCCCAGGTTGATAGAGGGAAGTGATAGTGGGAAGTGTAACAGCCTTTGCGTGTGGCAGATAGTAAGGTCCCACCAGCATGCAGATATGAAGGTACAGCAAAGGAGCCCTTCAGATGGACACAGCAAGCCCCGCCGGTGTCCGTGACATCACCGGATCTCCGACGGAACTCCCTGAAGACCCAGAAGCCGGCAGAGAGGTGAGTACAAAAATGTATGATTAATCGAGGAATTAATAGTTAATTTCCACAGCCCTAAAAAAAAGCTTTCTGTTGGTGGTATTTGATCACCTCCTGTTTTTTTTGTGCTATAAAATAAAAAAGACCAAAGATTTTGTAAAAAAAAAGAATTTTTCTTAATTTCTATTATACAATTTTGCAAAAAATAAATTTTTCTTCATAAATTTGGGTCGAAATTTGGGGCGTGGCCAAGCCAGCAGCAGGGATGGACGCCTAACTGAGAAGCTCCTGCCACCTCAGACAGCCCAACGGCTTAAGCAGCGATTTTTGGCAGCATTTGTGAGTGGGAAGTATCCCACAAGGTAGCCATACCCACCCTACCTCCACTCTTGGCAACTTTTGGGGCAAAAAACACCACCCGGGACCGCCGGACACAGCGCTACCGAATCCGGGGAGGCGCCATAGGAAAGACCGCGGCTTCGGCCTAGTCACGGAAGTCGCGGCCGTTTTGGCCCCCCGGCGGCGGCTCTCAGCATCACTCCAGGCCTCACCGAGTGAGCTAGCACTCTAACACCTCCTGGAGAAGGGTCAGCGAGACCGGGGGACATCACTGAGGTGCAGCACAGCCTATCCTGCAGATCCCCTCACAGAAGACCTCCCTCACTCACCACTGTCCCTCATTGTTCCCCATTGCTCCTAAACCCTCAGATGTGATAACCAGAGGGACAGGGGACATTGCTTTCAGGCATTCGGCCCGGTGTTGAGCTGTTTGAGAGGCCACAACCTTTACATGTACTTTTTATGCACCCTTGGCCTGGCAACCATATTGGTCCACCCTGAAGCTGCCTGTTTAACCCCACAGTGGCTGATTGTCAGTTAGCTATCTGCTCCCACACTGTACACTTCCCAGAGAAACATTATTATAAATCCCCCTCACCTCACAAGGGACTACTGCTGCTGAACCGTGACATTATTCTGTCTGACAGAACGGAGAACAATTGACTAGCTGGCTGTTTATAACTGATGACAGATACCTGTTCTTAGTGGGAACTGGATAGCATGGGCACTGCTTCCCGACGTTCTTCGGCATCTCGCTCCAGATCCCCGAGGGAAAATACAGAGCAACAGGGTCAAAACACAGCGGTACAGTTTCGCACCCCCCGTGGAAATATGGCGACGAACCGCCGAGGGTCCCCTCAAATTCAGACCCTGTCGCAATCTAGTCCTCAGTCACAAGCTGACATAGTGCTCATGACGCATGAATTAGACCCATCGCATCCACCGATAAGAGACCAGGCCGGGACCGGCACCAACACTTTACCTCACCTTAGCATCCTGGATCTAAAGTCAGTGGCGGCTGACATAAAAGACACCCTTTCTGCAGCCATCGCAGAACTCCGTATTGATCTACGCTCCTTGTCTGATAGGGTCTCTCGCACCGAACAGACAATAGATGACCATGACATGGTGCTCCAGAAATCTACCAGGAAAATAGACGACCATACCCTTCAGCTGAGAGATGTAAATCGTCATCTAGAGGACCTTGACAACAGAGGTCGCCGCCGGAACCTGCGTGTAAGGGGACTGCCTGAAGTAATTGAGGGAGATCAAGTCCAAAAGGAGATCGTCACCCTATTTAATTCCATTATAGGGAAACCCCCCCAGTCTAATATCGACTTCGAGAGAATACATCGGGCCCTCCGCCCCAAGGGGAGAGATACAGACCCCCCTAGGGATGTGATATGTTGCTTGCCCGACTTCAAGCTGAAAGAAGAGATACTGAGTCGGGCCAGAGGCCAAAAACTTAAATGCGGAGATGCTTCAGTTCAAATATACCAAGATCTCTCGGGAATTACACTACAACATAGACGTGACCTCAAACCCCTATTGGAAGCCCTGCAATCAAGAGAGATCGGGTATAAGTGGAAGTTTCCTTTTTGCCTTTCTGCCTCACACCAAGGTCGCAATGCGGCACTGAGAGTGCCAGAGGATCTACCCAGATTCTGTGAAACACTCGGACTACCACCAATCTCAGTAGGTAGATGGGGTAAACCGCCAGAGGTACCCATGGAAACCCAATCAGTAAGTTATCGCAGAAGAAGATCTTCCTCCAGTTCCAGATTCTCCCAGGGACCCACGGGAGCAGGAAGGGACCAAGATCAGTCAACTCCCCCGGTAACCCGGAGGGCCAGAAGGGACAATTGTGAGTGATCCCCTGACGTAATCTCATATTTACCCTCTTCGTCAATAACATTATTAATACAGCTTGTTGTTTAATTTGTGCCATCACCTATTAAGAGGAATGTCTCACTTAAACCATTTTATTAGAGGAATATACAGCTATTGCAGGTTGACCCTCTATTTATAGCCATATTCTCTTAGTGAGGGAGTGTATAACTGTTAGCTTTGCTGCACTAGGCCCACACAGCAGGGTGGTACTTACTTACCTCCCTCATTCCGAGAAGTGCTATAGGGAAATGCTTTAGGCCCTGACATAAATGTAGGGAGATAGCTACTAAATATTCCTCTTTTCATTTTTTCATTTGTTTCTGATGTAATATTACATGGGCAATTCTCTATAGTCCCCCCTCCCCCAGGATACATTTGGCCTCACGGAGGCCTTTAAATAGTGATGAGGGCAGAGGAGAGGTTCCCAAAATATCATTATCAGAACCTGTAACCCACGCTACTTGTGGGACTAAATAACTCTCTAAGTTCAACTTTTGTCGTCTATGGTCTTGGCTATAACAAAATAGTATGCCAGCGTTACCTTAGTAAACAGACACACAAAAATTCCAAGAAAGGGAGTGACATGCAAAAAGGCATCTCAATTCTACACCAGAAATACTCATAGTGATCAATAGATCACAATAGGAATGTAGAAACTCCCGGGCTTGTCTTGTAGGGTTAATACTTCATTTATTTCTCTTTCTTTGGCCCCGGTAGCAGATTGATATGTCCCGGGCTGATACTCTACTGTATCTTAATGTTGGCTAGTAGGAGGGTATTATTTGAACAATTTACAAAGTGATAAAGAATTAACACATTCTTGTTTAGGTTTTGTTTTGATTCCTAAGCATAGTGGACATTGATGCCAATACATACCTCGGGATTGGACTCACACTGAGAGATTCAGAAAATTGTTTTACACCCTGCCAACACCCGGTTAGGTACTAAAGGGTAGGGGTCCTTACAATCTGTTAAACACGCTCCTTAAATTTTGTACTCTCTCAGTTTGAATCAAATCTGGGGTGGCACGGACCCACTACATTGTTTATTTACAGTTCATTTTTGGATCTAAGATTTAAAGTTTACTTAAGGCGTTTCACTTTTGTTGTTTGGCTTTGGTCAACCCCAAAACAGTGGTGCACTGGGGCTTCTGACCCCCTTTGGGGTGGAAGACTTGGTGCACCCTGTACATCTCCGATTGTACTGTGTATATAGTAAGTGTGTGTGGATCTTATTCCTCCACTTAATCGGTACTTAAAAGTAATAGGGCATAGGCCCTCATAGTTAATTCACACCCTGTATAGTTAATCTCTTTAGACGCAAGTTTTACCCTTATCTGTCCCAGATCTTCCCCAACCTACGTTTACCCCTTTCTCTTTAGGTTTCCCCCTCTACAAAGATGTGCCCCATCCCGCCCCCACCAACTGCTGCGATAAAGAAGGGACCTTTAGACCACATCAAACTTTATTCTTTAAACACACGAGGTTTAAATACCCCGGAGAAGCGTTCAAGCCTACTCTATACCCTTAAAAAGGAGAAAGTACACATTGCATTGGTCCAAGAAACTCACTTCCGCTCAGACGGAATTCCAAAATTGACGGATAAAAGTTTCCCCATGGTCTTCCACGCATCTAATGAGTTTGCGAAATCTAAAGGGGTGTCGATATTAGTTTCCAAACAATGCCCCCTTCAAATCACAGACATCCAAAGGGATCCCCAAGGTAGATTCATCTTTATCCGAGGTTCCCTACACAATTTGACATATACCATAGCCAATATCTACGCCCCAAACACAAAACAAGTATCCTTTCTTCGTACGGTCCTCTACCAGCTAACAGCCTTTCAAAGGGGTACACTTATCCTTGGAGGAGATTTTAATGTCCCTTTAATGCCATCTCTCGATACATCAAATGGCTCTTCTTGCCTTAAATTCAGTGCCTTGAAGGCCATAAAATCAAGCTTGACTACACTATCCCTACACGACGCTTGGCGTACCTTACACCCAAACGAAAAAGATTTTACCTATTACTCACCTCTACACAAGAAATATTCGCGTATAGACTATTTTTTTCTTTCACAAAAGGACCTAACCTCATTACTTGACGCTACTATTGAACCCATGTGGCTGTCGGATCACCATCCGATCACCCTATCCCTGAAGACCCCCATTCACCGTCCCAAATCACAAATTTGGAGATTGGATGACTCCATTCTGTTGGATACCCAAAACAATGTGTGCATCTCTGAGGTTCTGTCAAATTACTTTGTTGATAACTCGACTGCCGATACACCGGCACCATTAGTATGGGCTGCACACAAATGTGTGGTTCGGGGCACGCTCATCTCACTGACGGCCAAAAGGGCCAAGTTAAGAAAAGCACATATACAAGAACTCTCAGATAAAGTTAAGGCTTTGGAACACAGACACAAAAACACGCTAGATACAAACATTCATGAAGAATTGTTAAAAGCACGAGAAGAACTTTTGGGAGCAATCCGTAAAAAGCTTATACAGAAATACACCCTTGCTAATGAGCTTTTTTACGAACACAGCAATAAATCAGGTAAACTACTAGCAGCCGCTATCCAAAAGAAGAAAGCTTCTTACACCATTGACAACATTGCATCACCCTCCGGGGATCCCATATCGACCACCACTGGTATTTCCGAACAGTTTGTACGTTACTTTTCCGGCCTCTATAACTTACATACAGAAACAGGTTTATCCCCCAAAACTGACAGAAAAACCTTAATCGAAAAATTCCTAAATAAGCATTGCCCATCTTACTCCTCCCATGAGGATATATCTAACCTCGGTGACCCCATCACCAGGGAGGAAACCATTCAAGCTTTAAACCAACTCAAACCCGGGAAAGCCCAGGGCCGGATGGTCTGCCAGTCAGTTATTATAAGACCTTCTCTGACATACTGATCCCAAATTTCCTTACCACTTATAACGAACTTCCCGACTCCCCTTACCATCCTAAAGACATCTTAGAGGCCCACATATCTTTAATCCCTAAACCGAACAAAGACACCACTCTAGTACGCAATTACCACCCGATCTCATTATTAAATGTTGACGTTAAACTATACGCAAAAATATTAGCCAATCGTATACTCCCACTAATCACCAGTCTCATTTCGACTGACCAAGTGGGGTTTGTCCCGGGAAGAGAAGCCAGGGACAACTCTACTAAAGCCCTCAATGTGCACCATTGGTTAACCTCGTCAAAAAAAGCTGGATTTTTTTTATCCCTGGATGCGGAGAAGGCATTCGATAGAGTGGCCTGGGATTACATGTCGGCAGTTTTATATAAAATGGGTTTGCCACTTCGCCTTGTACGAATGATTCTAATGTTGTACTCGGATCCCACAGCTCGAGTTAGGGTTAATGGCCACCTATCGAATGCCTTCCCCATAACCAATGGTACGCGTCAGGGTTGTCCCCTCTCCCCCCTTATTTTTATCCTTTCTATGGAACCCCTTCTCAGAAGGTTAAAAGAAAATTCTGCCATCAAAGGTGTCGAGGTCAGGGGAGAACAGTGCAAGATTGCCGCTTATGCGGATGACATTTTGATGTTTCTTTCTGACCCAATCACCACGATCCCCAACCTTCTTAAAGATTTTAAAATATTTAATAATCTATCTAACCTTCAAATTAATTTCGAGAAATCACTAGCATTGAACGTATCTCTCCCTTCCAAGGTGGTAGAACTATGTAAACTAAATTTTCCCTTTAAATGGGAATCTGAACATATTACATATTTGGGTATTAAAATCCCGAAAGATCTGAAAAACTTATACACCCTAAATTTCCTTCCAGCCATTCAGGCTATTAAAGCAGACCTGGCTGATTGGAACAAGGGACGATTTTCATGGTTCGGTAGGGCAGCAATCCTCAAAATGAGTATCCTCCCACGGATTTTATACCTCTTCCAAGCAGTGCCGATTTCCTTGCCACAATCCTTTTTCGCAACATTTAAGAAACATTGCAGGCTATTCCTCTGGGCGGGCCAAACACCTAGATTAAATTGGAACAAACTAGTCCAACCAAAATGTAAGGGAGGTTTGGGTATACCAGACATCACCCTATACCATAAAGCCTGTCACCTCACGAGGCTTGTCGATTGGCATCTCCATGGTCAGAATAAGGATTGGATTAGAATAGAAAATGCATTCCTTAGCTATCCCTTATCCCACTTACCATGGCTGGAACACCACTCGATTCCTAAGGCTTGCCTAGAACATCCTCTAATTGGCCCCACACTTAAAATATTTAAAACCGCATGCAAAGCCCTCAAACTGGTCCCCTCCCCTGGACCTTTGACACCTCTGTCCCAAAGTCCAGACTTTAAACCCGGTATCATTTTTAAACACGCGACGACGGACCCCGACCTCAAAACGCTCCGAGCCCATCAATTCTTTCGGAATGGTAATCTGCTTACGTTCACAGATCTGAATTCAGTGCTCCCACACATTGATCTGACGGTCTTTAGATACCTACAACTTAAACATTTTTTTGGGTCTACCCATATGCGACCACGGTGGTGTAGAGATCTTTCCCCTTTGGAAAAGATTTGTGTGACCAAAGAACCCCAAAGACACTTGATTTCCAAAATATACTCCCTGCTGGTCCCGGATGCGGCCCTTAGCTCTAACATACGCACGGCTTGGGATACTGATCTATCTCTTGCCCTTTCTGACGGTGATTGGGACCGCATCTGGGACTACACTCACAAGGGCTCCATAAACGTCTCAGCACAGGAGAACAGATACAAACTTTGTACCAGATGGTACCGGACACCCGAAAAACTCCACAAAATTTACCCAGCGGTTTCTCCAGATTGCTGGAGATGTGACGGGAAGAAAGGCTCTTTATTACACATCTGGTGGGATTGTCCCTCGTTGGCTCAATTTTGGAAGGAGATATATGATAGTATAGTACAGATCACTACCATGCAGATCGCCTTCTCCCCAGCGCAATTCCTATTGCATCACACTCCTATACCAAAATCACAGTACCGGAATTCATTAACGCTCCATCTTGTGAATGCAGCAACCCAATGCATTCCCTTACACTGGAAATCTAAAATCCCCCCAACGCTAGAAGAATGGCATTCACGGGTCAACAAAATAGAGGAGATGGAACGACTGATACACCAAACTAAGGACATACATGAGAAATATAGAATTACTTGGGACAGTTGGCTACATTACAAAGAATCCCAGAGGTCAGGCACTACACCTACTTAGTCACCCATCTACTCTTCATTATTCTATCCCAGGCCCTGCACTTCCTTTTCCCTCTTGACCCATGCTTTACCCCCCCCTTTTTTCACCGTTTAGGGTAAAAGCTCCTAAAGATATAAGATGAGTATAGATTCCCCCGGGTTCTACAAGAGAATCCTTAGGGGGGGGGTTAGATCGTATTGGTTCAAAACTCTGGACGACTACCCTGGGCCATGTTATAGATCCGACTTATTTTCTCCCCCCTATCGTCTCTCACAGAATGCTCCCTTTACGGGACGTGTGGGGTGGAGTATACCCTTTTAGTATCCTTCCCTCCTCCCCCTTTCCCTTTTTTTTTTTTTTTTTTTATATATATATACACACTTGAATGTTCTCTCTAAAGAGCTGTATGGATGCTCAATAAATTTAGCCTCAACTTTTTGTCTATGTTTAGACCATGGATCTTCAAACTACGGCCCTCCAGTTGTTCAGGAACTACAATTCCCATCATGCCTAGTCATGTCTGTGAATGTCAGAGTTTTACAATGCCTCATGGGGATGTGTAGTTCCGCACAGCTGGAGGGCCGTAGTTTGAGGATCCCTGGTTTAGACTGTTTACGATTTGGCTGTTCATAATATAACATGGTCTATGTTGTAATTCACATAATCTTGATTTGCTTTTTCTTCATCGAAAATTTATTACAATGTACTTATATTACATTTCTGTATTGCTAAAATATTCAATAAAATATTTTGGAAAAAAAAAATTGGGTCGAAATTTATATTACATTTCTTGAGACCCTAACAAGCCAGGAAAGTACAAATACCCCCCAAATGACCCCTTTTTAGAAGGTAGACATTCCAAGGTAGTTAGTAAAAGGCATAGTTTGTTTTTTGAAGTCGTCATTTTTCCCACAATTCTTTGCAAAATGAAGATTTTTTATTTTATGAACAGCAATCTGTCATTTCCCCTAGTCAGTCCCACCCCCACCCCTTCAGTTAGAACACACCTAGGGAACATAATTAACCCCTTCCTCGCCCCCTAGTGTTATCCCCTTCCCTGCCAGTGACATTTTTACAGTAATCAATTCATTTTTATAGCATTGATCGCTATAAAAATGCCAATGGTCCCAAAAATGTGTCAGAAGTGTCCGCCATAAGGTACCGATAAAAATTGCAGATCGCCGCCATTACTAGTAAAAAAAAAAAATATTAATAAAAATGCCATAAAACAACCCCCTATTTTGTAGACGCTATAATTTTTGTGCAAACCAATCAATAAACGCTTATTGCGTATTTTTTAAACAAAAAACATGTAGAAGAATACGTATCGGCCTAAACTGAGGAAAAAAAATAGTTTTTTTATATATTTTTGGGGGGATATTTATTACAGCAAAAAGTAAAAAATATTATTTTTTTTCAAAATTGTCGCTCTATTTTTGTTTATAGTGCAAAAAATAAAAACCGCAGAGGTGATCAAATACCACCAAAAGCTCTATTTGTGGGGAAAAAAGGATGCCAATTTTGTTTGGGAGCCACGTCACACGACCGCGCAATTGTCAGTTAAAGCGACACAGTGCCGAATCGCAAAAAGTGGCCCGGTCATTGACCAGCAAAATGGTCCGGGGCTGAAGTGGTTAAAGGGGTTGCGGCCCCCCAGCCCCCCTGTTTTACTTACCTGAGCCCTGGAAGTTCCTCATAGGGAACATACTCTTCCTCGGTCTTCTCGTCTCTTCTCGGCTCTTCATTGGATATATTGATAGCAGCACAGCCATTGGCTTGCGCTGCTGTCAATCAAATCCAATGACGTGGCCACCGGTGGGCGGGGCCGAGTCCTGTAGTAGGTGGCTATGGACGCCAAATACAGGACTCTGGAGCACGCTGCAAGGTATTCTCCTTGGGAGAGTGCTTCCCAGAGGGGGTTATCCCTGACAGCCGCCATGGCACCCCAGAAAACACTGTTCGGGGCCAAAACGAGCTGCACAGTGGAGGTAAGTATAACATGTTTGTTATTTTAAAAAAATTTAAACCTTTACAACCCTTTAATGCCGCATATACACGATTGGAATTTCTGACAACAAATGTTCGATGTGAGCTTTTGGTCGGATATTCCGACTGTGTGTATGCTTCATCGAACATTTGCTGTCGGAATGTTTGAGAGCTTGTTCTCAATTTTTCCAACAACAAAAGTTCTTGTCAGAAATTCCGCTCGTCTGTATGCAATTCCGACACATGCTCGGAATCAATTAGACGCATGCTCGGAATCATTGAACTTAATTTTTCTCGGCTCATCGTAGTGACCGCATTCTTGATGTTCGGAATTTCCGACAACATTTGTGTGACCATGTGTATGCAAAACAAGTTTGAGCCAACGTTCCATTGGAAAATAATCCACAGTTCTGTTGTCGGAATGCCCGATCGTGTGTACGCGGCATAAGACAATACCTGGCTGTTTTACTTAGGCATGCCATACACGGTGCATGTTCTTTCCTGCAGCCACGAGTTGTAGGAGAAGAAATTTGCACAATTCTGCCATCAACACAGGCAATGCTGACAGGGAAATCAACAATTGTCGTCTCCCTGCAGGGGAAGCCACCCCGTTGGCAGAAGACAGTGTATATCACTAGCGGCCTTTTTCAGCCGCTAGCGATAATCACAAGACAATCTGGAAGGCTGGTTGTACCCAAGTTGGTCATTCGACCAACTTGGTACATTAAGCCTGCCCATCAATGGTTTGAACCATGCATGGTCAGCCTTAGTTAGCACTTCTATTGAAAAACTTTTCCAAATTGTAGAACCAGGTTTTGTACCCAGATTATGTAGAGTCTTTGTGTAAGATAAACCTTGTCTACATTCACTAAAAATAAGTAAAGGAGTTAACCATTTGTATGCTCAGGGCCGGTACAAGGGGTGGGCAGAATGGGCGGGTGCCCTGGGCTGGACCATTTAATATAGGAATGGGGCACAGTAGAGGCCAAGCTACAGACCGCCTGTCCTGGGGCGACTGGGCCGCCAAACACACACACAGACCCAGCTATGTGACACACAGTGCTGCGGGAGATGTCCGCTGTGTGATCCAGCCAGGGCAGGCTATGGTGAGTCTGCATTCATAGGCAAAGTGAGGCTGCGATTATTGGCACAGAAAGGCTGAAATTATGGGCACAGAGAGGCTGTGATGCGCACAGTGAGGCTGCTATTATTTGCACAGAGAGGCTGCAATTATGGTCACAGGGAAGCTGCGATTATGGGCACAGAGAGGCTGCGATTATGAACACAGAGAGGCTGCAATTATGGGCACAGTGAGGCCACATTGATGGGCACAGTAAGGCGGCATTGATGGGCACAGTAAGGCGGCATTGATGGACATTGTGAAGCAGCATTGATGGACATAGTGAAGCGGAATTGATGGGCACAGGGAGGCTGTGATTATGGGCACAGGGAGGCTGTGATTATGGCCACAGGGAGGCTGTGATTATGGCCACAGGGAGGCTGTGATTATGGGCACAGAGAGGCTGCAATTATGGGCATAGTGAGGCTGTGATTACGGGCACTGCGAGGCTGCATTGGTTGGCACAGTGAAGCTGCGATTATGGGCACAATAAGGCGGCATTGATAGACACAGCGGTAGGCTGCATTTGATGGGCACTGGTGAGACTGCATTGATCTCTTGTATCATGTCTGCAGTCTCTGACCATCTTTAGTATGATGTCCTCAGTCTCTAACCATCGCCTGCATCATGTCCTCAGTCTCTAACCATCTCTTGTATCATGTTCTGTTCTCAGTCTATGACCATCTCTTGTCTTATATCATGTCTGCAGTCTCTGAGGGGAGTTTGCTTAATTAGCAATGGTATTGGTAATATGCAGCAGGAAGAGGGTTAATACACTGTCACTGATGCATTGGTATAGATCCCATCGTCTGTAGGCGCTGTAGCTTTTCACACGGGGGGGGAGGGGGTGTCTCAGTTTGTCGCACTACGTGTACTTTTTTATTCTGGCAGGCAAGTAACAAGAGAAACAGAAGTGGTCTACAGAATTTCACCTTTAGCATTGTTCTTTTCTGCATTCTGCATTTCTATGTCTAACTTTATTTTCGTTCTCTTATCCCTAATAGTCATAAGATTACATGATATACTTTTTTTTTATAGATTTAAACAATAAAAAGAATGATGAAATTCACCTTCCAATAATATATGGTATAGGTAAGTGTGAATAATTGGAGCATGGTTATTTATGTTTATAATCCATGTTTTATAGATTTATAGAAGGGCAATGGAATTCACTCTGCAGTAATATATGATCTGATCAATTGTTAAATTGTAACTCCACTTGTACTAGATTAGATAATAAAGCAAAAAAAATATATAGCATATACAATTGTTACACAAACCATATTGTACTTTAACCAATTCAGGACCCAGCCCTTTTCTGAAATTTGTTGTTTACAAGGAAAAATATGTATTTTTTTCTCAACAATTACTTATAACCCCCAAACATTATATATTTTATTTTAGCAGAGACCCTAGAGAATAAAATGGCAGCCATTGCCATTTTTTGTCATACTTTTTTTGCAAAGTTTTGGGGAAACAAATTATCGCTCTTGCACAGACATTCGCGGCAATACCTCACATGTGTGGTGCAAACACTGTTTACAGATGTGGGCGTGACATACGTATGCGGTCACTACTGTGCGCGGGGACGGGGGCACGTTACATTTTTTTCACATCTCTTGTGATAACAATACAGCTTGACCGTTCCTCTTTATGGAGAAATCTGGGGACCCCAAATCTCTCCTCCACCCTTAAAAGCAAATATATACATTTTCAGCTTTCAGTGCGCTCACACTTTGAATGACAATTACTCAGTCATGTAGCACTGTACCCATATGAAATGTGTGTCCTTTTTTTCACACAAATAGAGCTTTCTTTTGGTGGTATTTAATCACTACTGGGTTTTCATTGTTGATCACTTCTGGGCTTTTGTTTGTTTCTGTCATTAAATTTTGCAAATTAGTAATTTTTCTTCATAAATTTTGACCAAAATTTATACTGCTACATATCTTTGGTAAAAATAACCCAAATCAGTGTACATTATTTGGTCTTTGTGAAAGTTATAGAGTTTACAAGCTATGGCTTGTAATTAAACATCTTCTGGCATAGAAATGGCCCCCCTACCCGTGAAATAGTCCACATTCTTTTGGCGCACAGCACGGGCACTTTGGGGGGGCCAGGTTCCAGGGCCGGGATAGGATTGAGGTCCTGGAGTGCGGCCTCATGCCCAACTGAGGGCATATAATTTGGCAATGTTTGCAGTAGAAAGTTGTACAGCACACAGCACACCATCACAATGTAATTCAGTTTGTATTCCGCCATATTTATTGTGGTATGAAACCGGTGGAACCGGCTGGCCATTATCCCGAAGGCATTCTCGACCACTCTTCGGGCTCTGGCCAGCCGGTTATTGAACACCCTCCTCTCAGCGGTGAGGGTCCTTTGGGGTAATGGCCTCATTAGATGGTTCCCAAACCCAAACGCTTTATCAGCCATGAACACAAATTGGAGTCCTTCCTCGTGTCTTCATCAGTTGGCAATGCCAGGGCACCCCTCTGGAGACGTCGGGAGAACTCTGTCTGGGCAAACACTCCACCATCGAACATCCGGCCATTCTTCCCCACGTCCACATTTAGAAAGTCATATGTCGCCGACACCACCGCCATTATCATAATACTGTGGAAATCCTTGTAGTTATAGTAGTAAGACCCCAAATAGGGTGGTGGGACAATGCAGACGTGCTTCTCATCGATTGCCCCTCCGCAGTTGGGAAAGTCCCACAGTGTGGCAAACTGGGGTGCCACAGTCTGCCATTCCTGTGGCGTGGAAGGAAACTGTGGAGTCAAACAAGACAAAAAATATATTCGTATTTATGCACGTAACATTACAAGCAGATTATAAAAAAAAACATTCTGGGCCAACATCAGTATAGCATTTATATAAAAGGAGCATTTAAAGACAAAATTGGAAGGCACAATTATCAGATTCCTTACCCCCTCTGATGGCTCATTTTTAAAAACTCCTGGGGGGGGGGGTTCTAACTGACTTTGTGATCCAAAAACAAAAAAAAAATGCTGAGTTTGGGCCTTCCAAAAAAATACTCTGCCACTCTGCCTGAATTTAATGAGAACAAAAACATTTGTACATGTTTTAGGAGGGGTTTAGGGTAAAGCACTACAATGGAGCTGACAAAATACATTGAGAAGTGACTAGGCTAAATGTGTATGGGCCAAGGATAGCATGAAGGGAAATATGCATGTAGGCCAAAAAAGGAGCATTAAAAGCTTACAGCATGCATGAGGACAAAGGGGACATTCACAGCATATTACAATCATGGTTATTAGAGAATGATAAAAGAAATACAATACATTAGCATACATTAAATACATAGAATATGATGTTAAAGGAGAAAACTTACCTTAAAGTGGAAGTCTGCCAAAAAAAAAAAAATATTAAAAGCCAGCAGCTACACATACTGCAGCTGCTGACTTTTAATATCAGCACACTTACCTGTCCTGGAGTCCAGTGCCGTCCGCAGCAGAGGACGAGCGATCTGCTGCTCCCACTGCCATCCTCCGTAAGGGAACCAGGAAGTGAAGCGCTCCGGCTTCACTGCCCTGTTCCCTACATCGCATGCGGCGCAAGTCGTGCTGCGCCATGCTGACTGGTTCCCACTGTGATCTGGGAGCTGTGTGTTTCCCAGAACACAACAGGGGGGATGGGATCTGACACCCCCCTCCCCCTGAAAGGTGTCAAATGTGACACCAAAGGGGGGGATGGTTTCGAAGAGCGGAAGTTCCACTTTAGGGTGGAGTTCCGCTTTAATATAGTCCTTCTGCAGGATATGGATGATGGCAAAACAGGTCTCTGGTATAATGATCCCCAGAGCCTGCGGGGAGATGCCTGTCAAGAACTTCAGGTCCTGCAGACTTCTCCCAGTCGCCAAATATCTCAACGTGGCAATTAGCCTCTGCTCGGCAGTGATGGCTTCACGCAAGACGGTGTCCTGCCTCGTGATATAGGTGGACAGCAAAGCCAACAGACTGTGAAAAACAGGGTCCGTCATCCAGACATAATTCCTTAAGTCATGAGGTTTATTCTCCTGGATCTCCCGCAGCAGAGGCATATGACAGAATTGGTCCCGCTGTAGCAACCAATTCTTCGTCCATGAACTCCTCCTCCCTCACCCTGTTCATGGATTGAGCTTGGGTCAAAGCAAAAAGCCCAACACCAAGCCTATGCACAGCACAAACTCTACTGCCTAGTACACACGAGAGGATTTATCCGCGGAAACGGTCCTCCGGACCGTTTCCGCGGATAAATCCTCTGGGGGATTTTGATCTCATGGTTGTACTAACCATGAGATCAAAATCCCTGCGGAATTCCGTCCGCGTCGCGCCGTCGCAGCGATGATGACGCGGCGACGTACGCGACGCTGTGATATAAGGACTTCCACGCATGCGTCGAATCATTACGATGCATGCGGGGGATGGATTCGGACGGATTGATCCGGTGAGTCTGTACAGACCACCGGATCAATCCGCTGGAGCCGATTCCAGCGGATAGATTTCTTAGCATGCTAAGAAATTTTTATCCGCTGGAAATCGGTCGGCCCGAAAAATATCCGCTGGATTGTACACACCAGGGGATCTATCCGCTGAAACCGGTTCGCGGATCAATTTCAGCAGATCGATCCTCTCGTGTGTACGGGGCCTACGACGAGTGCGTACCCGCAACATGGCTAGAAAACGGCTGGTCAGAACGAACTAACAGAACGCACTGACGGCCTATGAAAAACGACCTGAAAATCAGAAACGAGCGGACAAGAACGCACTGAAAAAACAGAAACACACTGACTACACGCCCTGAAAGACAAATACGAACCCACAAGCACAAACTGAATGGCAGAAAATTAACTGACAACACGAAGACTGAAAAGCGCGAATTGTCTCTCACCAAACCTTTACTAACACGCAGTAACACGAGATCGGCAAAAGCAGCCCAAAGGATGGTGCCGTAGTATTTGAACTTTCCCTTTATAGTGCCGTCGTATGTGTTGTACGTCACTGCGCTTTGGATGGGCAGACTTTTGGTCTGAGCGTTTGTATGCAAGGCAACCTGAGAGGAATTCTGTCGGGAAAACTGTCTGATGTTTATCCGATGGAAAAACTACACGTGTGTACTAGGCATGAGACTTTTACAAAGCCTGGCCACATACAGAGGCCCAACATTCAAGTAGCACCTTCAGGCATTCTAGGAGCATAATTGACACATCTAATTTCCTGACCACTTATCATTTTGTAAGGCCCTTTATATTTCTAAAGCCTCCGATGGATTTTTTCGTCGGATATCTGATGAAGCTGACTTTCATCAGTCTTGCCTACACACCATCAGTCAAAACGTGCTGAGAAAAATGAAGTTCAATGCTTCCGAGCATGCGTTGACTTGATTCTGAGCATGCGTGGATTTTTGACCGATGGACTTCCACACAGGCGATCATTTTTTTCTATCGGTTTTTTATCCATAGG
Source organism: Rana temporaria (assembly GCF_905171775.1). NCBI lineage: Eukaryota > Metazoa > Chordata > Amphibia > Anura > Ranidae > Rana > Rana temporaria. The sequence continues at coordinate 76,085,662 of NC_053494.1, read as the reverse complement.
AAAAATTTAAAACATGTTCTATTTTTTTTCACCGATGGAAAACAAACCGATGGGGCCCACACACGATCGGTTTGTCTGATGAAAACTGTATGTTTTCATCAGACAAACCAATTGTGTGTACAGGGTAAAAAAAAGTATTACCTGTGATTTTAGTAGTGACGTTGTCCACAGAAGAGAGCAATGATCCAGGCAGCAGGCAGGGACATGCTTATCGACAACAATAGTAATTATCCAGGCAGCAGGCAGGAATATTAACTATAGTCAGTACAGGGATATTGTCAGCACAGCCAAAACATTTGTCCAAAGGAATTGTCCAGGCAGAGATATGGTCAGCTCTGCCATAATATTGGTACACTGTTACCTGCAGACACTCATTATTGTACTGCTCTTCAGCCCTTTTTAAAGTGGGGGTTCACCCTAAAAACGATTTTCTAACATTACATCCAGCTCACTCTCTACATTCACAGTATGCCGTTTTTTTTTTGTTTTTGTTTTTTTGCTGTACATATTTTGTACAGATATTTTTTTCCCCGGCTTCCGGGTCGGGACTCCCGCGGGAGTGGGCGTTCCTATCCAGCAGGTGATTGACGTGATGACAAAAACAACCTCCCCGTCACATAAGGAGCGTCACGAGTTGCCGAAAGAAGCCGAACGTCGGTGCGCAGGCGCCGTATAGCGCTGACTCGCCGTTCGTACAGCTAATTATTTCTTGTTAGTGTGGTATGTATTTTTAATGATAATAAATGGGGGAATTTTAAATAAATTAAGTATTTTGACAAACAGTATGTGATAAATAAATGGGTAATATCTGAAATCAACGTATAATAAATCACAGTGGGCCATATTCTGAAAGAAGATGGGGCGGCGCGTAAGCCATTTACACTCCGCCGCCCCATCCTACAGGAGCAAGTGCTGTATTCCCGAAACACTTGCTCCGTAGTTTGGGCCGGCGGAGTGTAATTGGCCCGGCGTATCCCCGCGTATATCCAAGGGGGCGGCTTCTATTTAAATTAAGCGCGCCCCCGATTTTAACGAACTGCGCATGCGCCGGGCTTAAAATAGCCCAGTGCGCATGCTCCAGTTCTCGGCGTAAAACGTCAATAACGCCGACGTGTGCGTCATTGACGTAAACTCGTATTCGCGGACGAGTTTGTAAAACGACGTACCCGACGGGAAAACACGACACGGACCCGACGCCATACTTAACATGGCCTACGTGGGACTGGCGTAAGGTTACCCCTCATATAGCAGGGTTCCCTTACCTTTCGGGAATCGGCGTATCAGGCTCATTTGCATAAGCAAATGAGACCTGACCGTAAATGCCACCTAGCGGCCGGCGGAGTAATTACATTTAGGATCCGACAGTGTAAGTAACTTACACTAGTCGAATCCTAGCCGTCGTAATCCGGCGTATCTTGTTTTGTGAATACAAAATAATGATACGCCGGCGGGAAATTCAATTTACGCCTGTGTATCAGTATCACAGGCGTAACTTGTTTGAGAATATGGCCCAGTGCCTCCAGCCACTTATGGCAGTTAATAAAACATTTTTTAACTTTGTTTAGACAATCAGTAATATACCACAATATTTTCCTGAGTTCGTTAATCTATGGGGAATTCTTACCAATGTATAAATATCTCCCAATTAAATTAATAAGTAAATACATTTTATTAATATACAAGCATAATTATGCAACTTCATACAAAACTGAAATTTCTGGTGATTAATATTTCATACACATTACCACAGACATTAACACAACAATAAAGCTATCACCCCAATAGACAGTGTTAAAAAGGGTGTGGTTAACTGCGCCCCAACTTTAAAAACACAATGGCCCAGATTCACAGAGAGCAGGCACACATTACGCCGCCGTAGAGTAACCAATGTACGCTACGCCAACACAGCGCAGAGAGGCAAGCATTGCATTCAGCAAGCTATTGCTCCCAACGCTGCGTCAGCGTGGCGTAGGTTTCGAGGGCGCAGGCTGGCGTAGGTGGAAGTGGGCGTGACCCATGCAAATGAGGCATGACCCCATGTAAATGATGGGCCGAGCACGAGACAGATACGTATCACAAACTGCGCATGCGCCGTGACGTGGACACATCCCCCTGCTCACAACCACGTCAGAACAAATTTCCTAAACTACGCCGGATCACTGCGTACGGCGTGAACGTAACCTACGCCCAGCCAGACACACGTCCAACGTAAAATGCGCCGGCTTGTGTTCCCTGGTGCAGACCTTTGCATGTCTGCTGCTGGGTTGCACCTCCTTTATGGGGAATAACTTTACGCCGGACGTACAACTTACACGCACCTCGCGTAGCCTGCGTCTGGCGCACGCAGGTTCGTGAATCGCCATATTTCCCTAATTTGAGTTGGCCTAAAGAACAGTGGGCTGGAATAGTGCCCCCCCTATTATCTGGAGAAGGCCAAAAGGCATATTTTGATTTGGAGCTTGTAGACGCAAAAAACTATGATCGAATAAAAGAGGAAATATTGGCACGTTTCGGTGTAACCCTGGATGTCCGTGCTCAGCGGGTCCACAATTTGAGTTATCAGCAGAGAAAGCCACCGCGGTCGCAGATGTATGACCTCATCCATTTGGCTAGGAAATTGCTGCAGCCAGAAACTCTGTCCGGACCAAAAATTTTGGAGCGAGCAGTCATGGACAAATTTCTTAGGTCTCTTCCTAACACCCTGCATAAATGGGTGAACCATGGTGGTCCGGAACGCAGACAAACTTGTAGACCTGGTCGAAAGGTACCTAACAGAGAATTTGTCCTCTTCCACCAGAGACGCACAGACTTTTCACCCCAAGACCATGATGAGGATGAGGGCCTGACTCAAGACAGGGAAATCTATACTGCTTACTGATTCAAATCAAATGCAAGAATGAACAGTCTGTCTGCTTGCTGTTTCCCAGAAGTGGAGAGAAAAAATGAATTGCAGTTGGGATTCTGCCTTTATTGCCCAATGACATCACAGAACATATGCATGCTGATTGGTTCACATTATACACACACCCATCGATCCCTCCCAATCACCCATGGACCCACCCATTCACCCTCCCCTCACCCACCCCTCCTGTGACCACATGTCCAAGTCCTTTGTTTGATACTAAAGCACAGGGGTTTCTTGATCAACTTTGCAAGGATCTGACCATGTATGCATAGTTCCTGAGTGAATATAGAAGAAGGGGAAGGACAGAGTAACAGCTGTTCTTGTATGTCCTTATTTGGCATAAACAGTTCTTATTACAAGATTCAAAGTTCCTCATATCATCCAAAGGCAAGGATTTCCTTTCAAAAGTACAAAGCAGTCCCGAGACATAAATTCCTTTTGGTGGGGGAGGAGGCTTGTCCTTCATATTAGCCTGTTACTTGTAACACAATATCTGATATAAAATCCTCAAGGAAAATAACACTTGTTGTGATACATATATTTCAACATGCATATAATTAATATAAAAACCAATATAACTACATAAAAAATATATAAAAAAGAAATTAAGATAATATAAAAAGGATAAGACATTTCTGTGGTTCTAATAACTAAAATTAAACTTAACTCAAAAATAGGCATATTATTATAATCTATCACAATCCCCCCTTAAAATTACTATTTTATCAGTACCATCCCTACATTCTCTTTGCCCTTTCTCTTACTTGAGAATGTTGTAAGTGGTCTTAACCACTTAAGCCCCGGACCAATATGCTGCCTAAAGACCCAAGGTGTTTTTACAGTTCGGGACTGCGTCGCTTTAACAGACAATTGCGCGGTCGTGCGACGTAGCTCCCAAACAAAATTGGCGTCCTTTTTTTCCCCACAAATAGAGCTTTCTTTTGGTGGTATTTGATCACCTCTGCGGTTTTTATTTTTTGTGCTATAAACAAAAATAGAGCGACAATTTTGAAAAAAATGCAATATTTTTTACTTTTTGCTGTAATAAATATCCCCCAAAAACATGTATAAAAAAAAAAATTTCTTTTTTTTTTTTTTTTTTTTAATACATGTTTTTGGGGGATATTTATTACAGCAAAAAGTAAAAAATATTGCATTTTTTTTCAAAATTAAAAAAAAAAAAAAAAAAAATTTCGGGGTAACAATTATGGTGTCCAAGTTTCATGGAAGGAGTCTAAGACCGTGAAAGATGAGTCAGGGCGTCTTCTTATTATAAATGGATTTTTATGTGAGCAAAAGGTCACGTTAGTGAATCTGTACTTACCAAATGAGGACCAAGTGTCTGCATTGGAGACATATTTGGATCTGGTGCATCAAAATAAAGAAGGAATTGTAATAATGGGGGGGGATTTGAATATGGCCTTGGATCCCACGTTGGATGTTTCAAAAGGAGTGTCACATTTGTCCTATTCCAAACTTAGGAGGGCGAAAAGAGTATTGCAAGATTTACAAATGATGGATACCTGGAGAGTGTTAAATGTCCACGATAGAGATTATACTTTTTTTTCAGCGAATCACAAGACGTATACCAGAATTGACTATATTTTTGTATCCCAGAATGCACTAATGTGTTTAGTAGAGGCCTCTATAGGCTCATTTACATTATCCGATCATGCACCAATGAGTTGCACTTTAGAACTAGGGGAGGTAAGCCCGAAGGAATGGAACTGGAGGGTAAATGAGACGCTCCTGAAGGAACCTGAATTTGAACATAGAATAGCGCAAGAATTAGAGACCTTTTTTACAATCAATGAATCAGAAGAAGTCTCTCCATTATGTGGGTGGGAAGCACATAAATGTTATATTAGGGGGATTCTAATTTCTCTAGGGGCACACAGAAAACGAGTTAGAGGGGCCAAAATAGATACATTACTGGGAGAGATTAGGCTATTAGAGCTGGCGCATAAGAAATCACAGGCCCAACAGGTAGAAGAAAAACTGATGGGTTTGCGGGATGAACTAAATATTTTATTGATGGATAGTGCCAAAGCGAAATTAATACGATGCAGACGGGCGTACTATGAGTATGGAAATAAACCCAGTAGAATGTTGGCTAATGCTTTAAGAGAAACCAGGGCCAGGAATCATATTGAACAGATAAAAACGCAGGGAGATATCTTAGTGAAATCTACCCAGGAGATAGCTAAAGCTTTTAAAGAGTATTATACCAAGCTCTATAATATAGAAAGGCATCAGGATAATATAAAGAGGTCTATCAGAGAGCAACGGGCAAAAGAGTATGTAGTGGCATCAGGTCTTCCTGGGTTATCTGAAGATGAAGCAGGATGTATTGATGGTCCAATCAGAGCTGAGGAATTTATAGAAGCTTTGAAAGTAATGAAGCAAGGTAGAGTGCCAGGCCCGGACGGGTATACACTGTCATATTACAAAACTTTTTCTGAGAAATTGGCACCCAGATTCCTTGAAGCATTTAACTCAATACGGGAAGGTCAGGAGATGCGTGAAGAGACATTGATGGCCCATATTACATTACTTCCCAAAGAGGGCAAAGACCCAACCAATTGTGCCAGTTATCGGCCAATATCTTTATTAAACGTAGATCTTAAGATTCTCACGAAAATTCTGGCTAACAGATTAATAGGATATATTCCCGCGATCATACACCCAGATCAGGTGGGGTTTACTCCGGGCAGAGAGGGGAGGGAAAATACTCAAAGGGTGCTGGGAGCTATTCATATATCCCACTTCCAAAAAAAGCCGCTCGTGATGATATCCGCCGATGCTGAAAAAGCATTTGATAGGGTAGATTGGACGTTCCTGAGAGTGGTATTACAGCATATTGGGTTGAAAGAGGGAATGCTAAATTGGATTATGAGTTTATACTCATGCCCAAAAGCAAGAGTTAAAGTAAATGATTTGATGTCTAAACCTTTTTCAATTGGTAACGGAACTCGGCAGGGATGCCCACTCTCCCCTATTATTTTTATCCTTACCGTAGAACCCTTGTTGAGGACAATCCGGGCTAATTCAGATATTAGGGGCCTTCTGACAAAAGGGAGAGAACACAAAATAGCAGCATATGCGGACGACTTGCTGTTTTTTATGACTGCCCCAAGACTGTCTCTACCTGTGTTGATACAGGAGTTACGAAAGTACGGAGAGATATCCAACTTTAAGGTAAATTACAGCAAGTCCGAAGCAATGGGGGTTGAATTGAGTGAGAAATTAAAACAACAATTGGTGGGGAACTTTGGATTTAGATGGACAGATTCACATATAAGCTATTTAGGGACTAAAATACCAAATAAGTTGAATCATATATTTGAACTTAATTTTGCCCCAATGATTCGGCGAATAAAACTGGATTTTGTGAGATGGGATAAGGAGGTATTTACCTGGTTTGGGAGAATAAATATCATCAAAATGAATGTGATGCCGAGACTGTTATATCTATTTCAAACTTTGCCTATTAAACTACTGGCCGGATTTCTGAGAGATATCAAATCCAGGTTCGTGAATTTTATATGGGCAGGAAAAACCCCAAGAGTCCGTAGAACAGTCTTGACCTTACCTAAAGAAAAAGGGGGGGTAGGACTCCCAGACCCGGAGAATTATTATGTAGCGGCACATTTAACAAGAGTAGTGGAGTGGTGCACAGCAGAAAAAGAAAAACCTTGGATACAGATGGAGCAAAGTATAACGGAAATACCTCTGGAAGGAATAGTATGGATTGCGGAGGAGGAGATACCATTAAATGTGAAGGGACATCCTATGGTAGGAGCTACAATTAAGATTTGTAAAAAAATATTTAAGAAAACAAAGATATCAAATTATCCAAGTCCGATGACCCCAATTTTGGGGACACCAAGCTTTGAACCTGGATTGGTGGATCAACGTTTTAAGGAGCTAAAGCAGCAAGGAATTAGTAGGGTAGTCCATTTCTCAAGGAACAAGTGTATAATGTCAAGGGGGGAGATCGAAAATGAATTCTCTGAAAATCTAGACCCTTTTAGGTTAATTCAACTAAAAGCGTATATACGAGTAGCTACACAACATACAGTAGGTGAACCCGATTTTGTGTCAATCTCGCTCTCTTTCTCGGCGAGATTGAGCACCTACGAGCCCCATCGCGGGAGCCAGCGCCGAGCTGGCTTGCCGCGATGGAGACAGAGCCGTCATAGAAGCGACGGGAGATCCGACTTGGATTCCCGCCAATTCTACACGTGTGCGGCGTTTGTTATGAATCCTGAGGGGGAAGTCCCCGCCGGATTTTAAATAAAAATCCGGCATGGGTCCCCCCCTCAGGAGCATACCGGGCCCTTAGGTCTGTTATGCGTTGTAAGGAGAGCCCCCCTACGCCGAAAAAAACGGCATAGGGGGTCCCCCTACGATCCATACCAGACCCGTATCCAAAGCACGCTACCCGGCCAGCCAGGAAGGGAGTGGGGACGAGCGAGCGCCCCCCCCCCCCCCTCCTGAGCCGTACCAGGCTGCATGCCCTCAACATGGGGGGGTTGGGTGCTCTGGGGCAGGGGGGCGCACTGCGGCCCCCCCACCTCAGAGCACCCTGTCCCCATGTTGATGAGGACAGGGCCCCTTCCCGACAACCCTGGCCGTTGGTTGTCGGGGTATGCGGGCGGGAGGCTAATCGGAATCTGGGAGCCCCCTTTAATAAGGGGGCCCCCAAATACCGGCCCCCCACCCTAAGTGAATGAGTATGGGGTACATCGTACCCCTACCCATTCACCTGCAAGAAAAGTGGTAAAAACACAAATAAACCACACAGTGTATTAAAATATTTTATTAGTCTGCTCCGGAGGCCGCCCCCTGTCTTCTTTATTAGCTCTTTTACCAGGGGGGGCTTCTTCTTTGATGTCTTCGGGTGGGTGGGGGCCGCCGTCTGGTTCTCTTCCACCGCCGGGGGGGGTGGCTTTTAAAAAAGCCCCCACCCCCCCGGCGGGTTTCCTCCGGCGTCTTCGGCGGGGCTCTTCTTCTTCCGCTATCCCGACGGGTCTTCTCCGCTATCCGGGGGGTCTCGCCGCTCTCCGCTGTTGACTCGTCGCACCCCGGTTCTTCGTCTCGCAGTCCGGTCCCTTCTTCCGTGCTGTACGTCTTCTTCCGCGCTGTGACGTCATGTTCTTCACTTCTCTTCTTCTCCCGATGTTGACTCGCCGGTCCTCCTCGCTGAAATGACGGATGCGCGCCTTGCATCGGACCTATATAGGCCTCACAGTCCCATCATGCTCTGTACCTACCCATGTGATACCTACCACGTGGGTAGGTATCACATGGGTAGGTACAGAGCATGATGGGACTGTGAGGCCTATATAGGTCCGATGCAAGGCGCGCATCCGTCATTTCAGCGAGGAGGACCGGCGAGTCAACATCGGGAGAAGAAGAGAAGTGAAGAACATGACGTCACAGCGCGGAAGAAGACGTACAGCACGGAAGAAGGGACCGGACTGCGAGACGAAGAACCGGGGTGCGACGAGTCAACAGCGGAGAGCGGCGAGACCCCCCGGATAGCGGAGAAGACCCGTCGGGATAGCGGAAGAAGAAGAGCCCCGCCGAAGACGCCGGAGGAAACCCGCCGGGGGGGTGGGGGCTTTTTTAAAAGCCACCCCCCCCCGGCGGTGGAAGAGAACCAGACGGCGGCCCCCACCCACCCGAAGACGTCAAAGAAGAAGCCCCCCCTGGTAAAAGAGCTAATAATGAAGACAGGGGGCGGCCTCCGGAGCAGACTAATAAAATATTTTAATACACTGTGTGGTTTATTTGTGTTTTTACCACTTTTCTTGCAGGTGAATGGGTAGGGGTACGATGTACCCCATACTCATTCACTTAGGGTGGGGGGCCGGTATCTGGGGGCCCCCTTATTAAAGGGGGCTCCCAGATTCCGATTAGCCTCCCGCCCGCATACCCCGACAACCAACGGCCAGGGTTGTCGGGAAGGGGCCCTGTCCTCATCAACATGGGGACAGGGTGCTCTGAGGTGGGGGGGCCGCAGTGCGCCCCCCTGCCCCAGAGCACCCAACCCCCCCATGTTGAGGGCATGCAGCCTGGTACGGCTCAGGAGGGGGGGGGGGCGCTCGCTCGTCCCCACTCCCTTCCTGGCTGGCCGGGTAGCGTGCTTTGGATACGGGTCTGGTATGGATCGTAGGGGGACCCCCTACGCCGTTTTTTTCGGCGTAGGGGGGCTCTCCTTACAACCCATAACAGACCTAAGGGCCCGGTATGCTCCTGAGGGGGGGACCAATGCCGGATTTTTATTTAAAATCCGGCGGGGACTTCCCCCTCAGGATTCATAACAAACGCCGCACACGTGTAGAATTGGCGGGAATCCAAGTCGGATCTCCCGTCGCTTCTATGACGCGCTTGCTGGGATGTGCTGTCACTATTCCAGTGAGTGCAAGATGTCGGCGAGATCTCGGCACCATGTCGCCGAGTATCAGCGCGACGCTGTCGTGCTAAAAGCACAATATCACAAACACCTACTGTATATCAGAAGTCCGGTCATTATCCAGCTTTGAACAGTTATGTTTAAAGGGCGAACCTATGAGGCATTTACTTTCTGCTTTATATACCATGGTGATAGATCTAGAAGCCCCACAAGAACTGGCATTCTTACAAGCATGGGAACGGGATTTGGGAATTATTTTCTCGGAGTCACAGAAAAAGAAAATACTGCTATTTACACATAAGGCGTCAATGGCAACTAAATATCAGGAAGGAGGATACAAGATTCTAACCAGGTGGTATAGAACCCCTGCTGTACTAAATAGGATGTTTCCACAAGTATCTAATCAATGTTGGAGATGTCAACAGGCGGAAGGTACTATTCTACACATTTTTTGGGAATGCTCGGGTTTGAGAGATTTTTGGAAAATGGTGTCTGAAACTGTAAAGAAAATTACAGACGTGTCTCTTGGAGAAAAACCGTCAGCTTTTCTATTACATGATATACCGCTATCTAATGAATAAATACAAAAACTCTCTTGTTAGGCATTTACTTACTGCAGCAAAAGCGTGTATTCCGTCTCTCTGGAAAAATACTGTAGCACCAACAAAAATACAATGGATGGGGAGAATAGCGGAGATTCAACAAATGGAAAATCTGACCATGATATTGAGAGAGCAGGAAGGAAAGTACCAAGAAATATGGCTACCATATGAGGAATATAAGAGACAAAATCCATAGGGGGGGGCCGGGGGCGGGGGTGGGTCCAGTTCTCGCTTTTTTTTTTTCTCTCTCTTTTTGTCTCGTTTTTGTTTTTCTATATTTTGTTTGATTGTAAGGTGTGTGCTTCTTTTTTTTTTTTTTTTTTCTTGAGCAGCACCTGTTGCTATTGATGTAAAGGATAACTAGGGGCTAACGCCTGAGGTTAGGAAAAGGTATAGTGTTAACATTGTGTAATGCGAATTTAGTGAAGTTGCATTCAAGGAATAATCTTTGGTCATGAAGTATACCGGTACCGGTTAGTTAATATAAAGAAGTAGTAATAATTGGTTAAATTGGTAAAGATTTAGTTATAATGGAAGAACTGAGATATGTATTTATTCACAATGTTATTTCTGTTAACAAAAATAAAGAATTTATAAAAAAAAAAAAAAAAAAATTTCCTCAGTTTAGGCCGATACGTATTCTTCTACCTATTTTTGGTAAAAAAAATCGCAATAAGCGTTTATCGATTGGTTTGCGCAAAATTTATAGCGTTTACAAAATAGGGGATAGTTTTATTGCATTTTTATTATTTTTTTTTTTTACTACTAATGGCGGCGATCAGCGATTTTTTTCGTGACTGCGACATTATGGCGGACACTTCGGACAATTTTGACACATTTTTGGGACCATTGTCATTTTCACAGCAAAAAATGCATTTAAATTGCATTGTTTATTGTGAAAATGACAGTTGCAGTTTGGGAGTTAACCACAGGTGGCGCTGTAGGAGTTAGTGTTCCCTTAGTGTGTGTTTACAACTGTAGGGGGGTGTGGCTGTAGGAATGACGTCATCGATCGAGTCTCCCCTATAAAGGGGATCACTCGATCGATGCAGTGCCATAGTGAAGCACGGGGAAGCCGTGTTTACATACGGCTCTCCCCGTTCTTCAGCTCTGGGGAGCGATCGCGACGGAGAGGCTATAAACAAATAGCCGCGCCGTCGTCCCGGATCGCTCCCCGAGGGAACCCGACCACCGCGTGTAGCGGGGGGGTCCCGATCGGACCCCCCACCCGCTAGAAGGCAGGGACGTACAGGTACGCCAATGTGCCTGTACGTGCCATTCTGCCGACGTATATGTACATGTGGCGGTCGGGAAGGGGTTAACAGGTAAAGACTGTAATAGAGGATATGGTCCCTCTTCTACTTCCTTCATTGAATCTCCTATTTCACCCAAATTTAAAAAAGTAGGAGCTACCTCTTCAGCTGCTTTCCCTAACAGCTTCTTTATACAGGGCAGAATACAATAAAACATCACCACAACCAATATAACCAAAAACAAAATTGCTATACCTATTTGAGTACAGATGCGTTGCCACCCTTTCATCCACCCAAAATACTGGTCCCAGTGATCTGTCAGCCCTGAATTTCTTTTTAACTCCTTGGAGAGTTCCTCTAATTTCTTAATGGCCAAAGTTACCTTACCATTCGGACCTGTATTGTCCGGAATATACGTACAACATGTACTTGTTCCAGGTAATATTTTACATATACCCCCCTTTTCAGCTAATATTATGTCTAGGGCCATGCGATTTTGGAAAGTCATCTGTGAAGTGGCCTCTAGCTGTTCAGCTATTCCCTGGAGTGCATCCCTGGTATAGTTAACAAACCTCTGTTGATTATAGTAAATATAACTAGAAAAGATACAATTTCTGGGGAAATTGTGCAGCGTGGTCTTGCCTCCACCAATACTCCTGACTGGAGACGGTGCCCCTGGAGATGTAAATGTGATCCAACCGTGTGTCGATCCAATTCGGTCCATTGCCCCATCAAAAACTGCTCCATCAAAAACTAGCCCATCAAGACTGCACCAACAAAACTGCACCATCCTATTTGCCCCAAAAACTGGCTGCTATGGAGGGTTGCTATGGACTGGTTGCTATGGAGTGGTTGCTACGGACTGATTGCTATGGACTGGTTGCTATGGAGGGTTTCTATAGACTGGTTGCTATGGAGGGTTGCTATGGACTGATGGCTATGGACTGGTTGCTATGGACGGGTTGTTATGGACGGTTGGTATGGACTGGTTGCTATGGACGGTTGCTATGGATGGTTGCTATGGACTGGTTGCTTTGGACTGGATGCTATGGAGGGTTGCTATGGAATGGTTGCTATGGAGTGGTTGCTATGGAGGGTTGCTATGGACGGATTGCTATGGACGGTTGCTATGGACTGGTTGCTATGGACTGGTTGCTATGGAGTGGTTGGTATGGACGGTTGCTATGGAGTGGTTGGTATGGACGGTTGCTATGGACTGGTTGCTATGGACTGGTTGCTATGGACTGGTTGCTATAGACTGGTTGCTATGGAGTGGTTGCTATGGACCGGTTGCTATGGAGTGGTTGCTATGGAGTGGTTGCTATGGAGTGGTTTCTATGGACTGATGGCTATGGACGGTTGCTATGGACTGGTTGCTATGGACTGGTTGCTATGGAGTGGTTGGTATGGACGGTTGCTCTGGATTGGTTGCTATGGACTGGTTGCTATGGACGGTTGCTATGGACTGGTTGCTATAGACTGGTTGCTATGGAGGGTTGCTATGGAGGGTTGCTATGGAGTGGTTGCTATGGAGAGTTGCTATGGAGTGGTTGCTATGGAGGGTTGCTATGGAGGGTTGCTATGGACTGGTTGCTATGGACTGGTTGCTATGGACGGGTTGCTATGGACTGGTTGCTATGGAGGGTTTCTATGGACTGATGGCTATGGATGGGTTGCTATGGACTGGTTGCTATGGAGTGGTTGCTATGGAGAGTTGCTATGGAATGGTTGCTATGGACTGGTTGCTATGGACTGGTTGCTATGGACTGGCTGCTATGGACTGGTTGGTATGGACTGGTTGCTATAGACAGTTGCTATGGAGTGGTTGCTATGGAGGGTTGCTATGGACTGGTTGCTATGGACTGGTTGCTATGGACTGGTTGCTATGGACTGGTTGCTATTGACGGTTGCTATGGACTGGTTGCTATGGAGTGGTTGCTAGGGACTGGTTGCTAGGGACTGGTTGCTAGGGACTGGTTGCTAGGGACTGGTTGCTATGGAGTGGTTGCTAGGGACTGGTTGCTAGGGACTGGTTGCTAGGGACTGGTTGCTATGGACTGGTTGCTATGGACTGGTTGCTATGGACGGTTGCTAGGGACTGGTTGCTAGGGACTGGTTGCTATGGAGTGGTTGCTATGGACTGGTTGCTATGCATGGTTGCTATATGCAGAGCATGCAGAAGTTACGCAGAACCAAAAAAAAACTGAGCCATATCTCCTCACAGTGTGTGGGAGGAGCTATAGAAAGCCCTCACAGATGTGTGTATGAAGGATTTTACCTCAGCGTCTCCTAGGAAACCAATGTAAACATATGCAAACACACTCTACCAGGCATCTCAAACTGGCGGCCCTCCAGTTGTTGCAAAACTACAAGTCCAATGAGGCATTGCAAGAATGACAGTTACCAGCATGACTCCCACAGGCAGAGGCATGATGGGACTTGTAGTTTTACAACAGCTGGAGGGCCACCAGTTTGAGACCCTTGCTAGCAGAGGAAAGTTCCCTCAGCCTTGTGTGGGAGGAGCCAACTCACCTCACAACAGTTTGTGAGGTGTTATTTAACTCCTCAGCGTTTCCTAGGAAACCAATTGTTTGGTTTGCAGGCTCTCTGTAAACACAGCAGAAATTAAGGAATGTTTTTTGAATACTTGTCCTTCAAATTAAGGTATTTACCTCACAGAAAACACCTCACAACTACCTCACAACTGTGTGTATGAAGGTATTTACCTCACAGAAAACGCCTCACAACTACCTCACAACTGTGTGTATGAAGGTATTTACCTCACAGAAAACACCTAACAACTACCTCACAGCTGTGTGTATGAAGGTATTTACCTCACAGAACTCACCTAACAGAAAACACCTCACAACTGTGTGGGAGGAGCTATATAATCCCCTTACAGCTGTGAGGACTTTTAATTACCTCAGCGTCTCCTAGGAAACCAAATGTAAACATATGCAAACACACTCTAGGCAGATTCTCAGATCCTGGATTTATTTTTTAATACTTGTCCTTCAAATTGTTGTATTTTAAAAACTATAAATCGCACAGCGAATATCTTTATATTTTATGAATCACAAGACCCAGACCTACATTTTGATGTATAGTATGTCTCTGAAATAATAAAATTGAAGGCACAGTCGCAGTTTACAAATTCCAAAGCAGATTTTAGTTTTCTAAACCTTGACCTCCATTGACTTCCATTGAAATAATGGATGGCGTAGGTTGCAAACAAATTATCATATTGTGAAAACGGTTTGATCAATCACGTAGCCGTGAACACATCTGGTGGCAGCAGGGATAGCTGAACGTTTTGATATAAGATTTGTGTAGGTCGGCTTGAAAATGAGGGAGTGGTCCCAGTTTACAAATCATGTGCTGATTTTTCATTTTTAGAAATCCCACACTCTAGCTCTCCCCATTCATTCCTATGGGAAAATTTTGCCGCAAAAATGACGATATTTCGCGAACGATTCGGCGAAACGTTCCACACAGTAATAGCCCACCGATCGGGAACAATCCACACGATTCGATATATTACTCGTCTATGTAGTGTAAAAACTGTGGGAGGAGTTAGGGTGGCAAATTTGGCTATAATAAGAATAATAATAATCTAGAAAAGATACAATTTCTGGGGAAATTGTGCGGCGTGGTCTTGCCTCCACCAATACTCCTGACTGGAGACGGTGCCCCTGGAGATGTAAATGTGATCCAACCGTGTGTCGATCCAATTCGGTCCATTGCCCCATCAAAAACTGCTCAATCAAAAACTAGCCCATCAAAACTGCACCATCAAAACTGCACCATCCTATTTGCCCCATCAAAAACTGGCTGCTATGGAGGGTTGCTATGGACTGGTTGTTATGGACGGGTTGCTATGGAGTGGTTGCTATGGAGTGGTTGCTATGGAGTGGTTGCTATGGACTGATTGCTACGGACTGGGTGCTATGGAGGGTTGATATGGACTGGTTGCTATGGACTGATGGCTATGGACTGGTTGCTATGGACGGGTTGTTATGGATGGTTGGTATGGACTGGTTGCTATGGATGGTTGCTATGGACTGGATGCTATGGAGGGTTGCTATGGAATGGTTGCTATGGACGGTTGCTATGGAGTGGTTGTTATGGAGTGGTTGCTATGGAGGGTTGCTATGGACTGGTTGATATGGACTGGTTGCTATGGACGGTTGCTATGGACTGGTTGCTATGGACTGGTTGCTATGGACTGGTTGCTATGGACTGGTTGCTATGGACTGGTTGCTATGGACTGATTGCTATAGACTGGTTGCTATAGACGGTTGCTATGGAGGGTTGCTATGGAGGGTTGCTATGGAATGGTTGCTATGGACAGTTGCTATGGAGTGGTTGCTATGGACTGGTTGCAATGGAGGGTTGCTCTGGATTGATTGCTATGGAATGGTTGCTATGGACTGGTTGCTATGGACTGGTTGCTATGGACTGGTTGCTATGGACTGGTTGCTATGGACGGTTGCTCTGGATTGGTTGCTATGGAATGGTTGCTATGGAATGGTTGCTATGGACGGTTGCTATGGACTGGTTGCTATGGACTGATTGCTATAGACTGGTTGCTATGGAGTGGTTGCTATGGAGGGTTGCTATGGAATGGTTGCTATGGACTGGTTGCTATGGAGGGTTGCTATGGAGGGTTGCTATGGAGGGTTGCTATGGACTGGTTGCTATGGACAGGTTGCTATGGACTGGTTGCTATGGATGGTTGCTATGGACTGGTTGCTATGGACTGGTTGCTATGGAGGGTTGCTATGGAATGGTTGCTATGGACGGTTGCTATGGAGTGGTTGTTATGGAGTGGTTGCTATGGAGGGTTGCTATGGACTGGTTGCTATGGACTGGTTGCTTTGGACTGGTTGCTTTGGACTGGTTGATATGGATGGTTGCTATGGAGTGGTTGCTATGGAGTGGTTGCTATGGAGGGTTGCTATGGACAGTTGCTATGGACTGGTTGCTATGGACTGGTTGGTATTGACGGTTGCTATGGAGTGGTTGCTATGGAGGGTTGCTATGGACTGGTTGCTATGGACTGGTTGCTATGGACTGGTTGCTATGGAGGTTTGCTATGGTCTGGTTGCTATATGCAGAGCATGCATATACACAGGGCCAAAAAAAACTGAGCCATATCACCTCACAGTGTGTGGGAGGAGCTATAGAAAGCCCTCACAGATGTGTGTATGAAGGTTTTTACCTCAGCGTCTCCTAAGAAACCAATGTAAACATGCAAGCAGCCTCTAACCAGGCGTTTCAAACTGGCGGCCCTCCAGCTGTTGCAAAACTACAAGTCCAATGAGGCATTGCAAGAATGACAGTTACCAGCATGACTCCCACAAGCAGAGGCATGATGGGACTTATAGTTTTACAACAGCTGGAGGGTCACCAGTTTGAGACCCTTGCTCTAAGCAGAGGAAAGTTCCCTGAGTCATATCACCACAGTGTGTGGGAGGAGCTATAGAAAGCCCTCACAGATGTGTGTATGAAGGTTTTTACCTCAGCGTCTCCTAGGAAACCAATATAAACATATACAAGCAGCTAAGCAGAGGAAAGTTCCCTCAGCCTTGTGTGGGAGGAGCCATTTCACCTCACAGCTGTTTGTGAGCAGTTATAAAACTCCTCAACGTCTCCTAGGAAACCAATTGTTTGGTTTGCAGCCTCTCTGTAAACACAGCAGAAATTGAGGAATGTTTTTTATTACATGTCCTGTTCAAATGGTTGTATTTTAAAAACTATAAATCGTACAGCGAATATCTTTATATTTTACGAATCACAAGACCCAGACCTACATTTTGATGTATAGTATGTCTCTGAAATAATAAAATTGAAGGCACAGTCGCAGTTTACAAATTCCAAAGATGATTTTAGTTTTCTAAACTTTGACCTCCATTGACTTCCATTGAAATAATGGATGGCGTAGGTTGCAAACAAATTATCATATTGTGAAAACGGTTTGATCAATCACTTAGCCGTGAACACGTGTGGAGGCAGCAGGGATAGCTGAACGTTTTGATATAAGATTTGTGTAGGTCGGCTTGAAAATGAGGGAGTGGTCGCAGTTTACAAATCATGTAATGATTTTTCATTTTTAGAAATCCCACACTCTACCGCTCCCCATTCATTCCTATGGGAAAATTTTGCCGCAAAAATGATGATATTTCGCGAACGATTCAGCGAAACGTTACACAACGTAATAGCCCACCGATCGGGAACAATCCGCACGATTCGATATATTACTCGTCTATGTAGTGTAAAAACTGTGGGAGGAGTTAGGGTGGCAAATTTGGCTATAATAAGAATAATAAGAACTAGAAAAGATACAATTTCTGGGGAAATTGTGCGGCGTGGTCTTGCCTCCACCAATACTCCTGACTGGAGACGGTGCCCCTGGAGATGTAAATGTGATCCAACAGTGTGTCGAGCCAGTTCGGTCCATTGCCCCATCAAAAACTGCTCCATTAAAAACTACCCCATCAAAACTGCACCATCCTATTTGCCCCATCAAAAACTGGTTGCTATGGACTGGTTGCTATGGACTGGTTGCTATGGACTGGTTGCTACTGAGTGGTTGCTACGGAGTGGTTGCTACGGTCGGGTTGCTATGGACTGGTTGCTATGGACTGGTTGCTATGGACCGGTTGCTATGGACCGGTTGCTATGGAGTGGTTGCTATGGACTGGTTGCTATGGAGTGGTTGCTATGGACTGGTTGCTATGGACTGGTTGGTATTGACGGTTGCTCTGGATTGGTTGCTATGGACTGGTTGCTATGGACTGGTTGCTATGGACTGGTTGCTATGGACTGGTTGCTATATGCAGAGCATGCAGAAGTTACGCAGAGCCAAAAAAAACTGAGCCATATCACCTCACAGTGTGTGGGAGGAGCTATAGAAAGCCCTCACAGATGTGTGTATGAAGGATTTTACCTCAGCGTCTCCTAGGAAACCAATGTAAACATATGCAAACACACTCGAGTCTCAAACTGTCGGCCCTCCAGCTGTTGCAAAACTACAAGTCCAATGAGGCATTGCAAGAAAGACAGTTACAAGCATGACTCCCACAGGCAGAGGCATGATGGGACTTGTAGTTTTACAACAGCTGGAGGGCCACCAGTTTGAGACCCTTGCAAGCAGAGGAAAGTTCCCTCAGCCTTGTGTGGGAGGAGCCAACTCACCTCACAGCTGTTTGTGAGGTGTTATTAAACTCCTCAGCGTCTCCTAGGAAACCAATTGTTTGGTTTGCAGGCTCTCTGTAAACACAGCAGAAATTGAGGAATTTTTTTTTAATACTTGTCCTTCAAATTAAGGTATTTACCTCACAGAAAACACCTCACAACTACCTCACAACTGTGTGTATGAAGGTATTTACCTCACAGAAAACACCTCACAACTGCCTCACAACTGTGTGGGAGGAGCTATAGAATCCCCTTACAGCTGTGCGTGAGGAGTTTTAATTACCTCAGCGTCTCCTAGGAAACCAATGTAAACATGAGCATGCAGCCTCTAAGCAGAGACTCAGATCCTGGATTTTTCTTAAATACTTGTCCTATTCAAATGGTTGTATTTTAAAAACTATGAATCGTACAGCCAATATCTTTATATTTTACGAATCACAAGACCCAGACCTACATTTTGATGTATAGTATGTCTCTGAAATAATAAAATTGAAGGCACAGTCGCAGTTTACAAATTCCAAAGATGATTTTAGTTTTCTAAACTTTGACCTCCATTGACTTCCATTGAAATAATGGATGGCGTAGGTTGCAAACAAATTATCATATTGTGAAAACGGTTTGATCAATCACTTAGCCGTGAACACGTGTGGAGGCAGCAGGGATAGCTGAACGTTTTGATATAAGATTTGTGTAGGTCGGCTTGAAAATGAGGGAGTGGTCGCAGTTTACAAATCATGTAATGATTTTTCATTTTTAGAAATCCCACACTCTACCGCTCCCCATTCATTCCTATGGGAAAATTTTGCCGCAAAAATGACGATATTTCGCGAACGATTCAGCGAAACGTTCCACAACGTAATAGCCCACCGATCGGGAACAATCCGCACGATTCGATATACTACTCGTCTATGTAGTGTAAAAACTGTGGGAGGAGTTAGGGTGGCAAATTTGGCTATAATAAGAACTAGAAAAGATACAATTTCTGGGGAAATTGTGCGGCGTGGTCTTGCCTCCACCAATACTCCTGACTGGAGACGATGCCCCTGGAGATGTAAATGTGATCCAACAGTGTGTCGAGCCAGTTCGGTCCATTGCCCCATCAAAAACTGCTCCATTAAAAACTACCCCATCAAAACTGCACCATCCTATTTGCCCCATCAAAAACTGGTTGCTATGGACTGGTTGCTATGGACTGGTTGCTATGGACTGGTTGCTACGGAGTGGTTGCTACGGAGTGGTTGCTACGGTCGGGTTGCTATGGACTGGTTGCTATGGACTGGTTGCTATGGACCGGTTGCTATGGAGTGGTTGCTATGGACTGGTTGCTATGGAGTGGTTGCTATGGACTGGTTGCTATGGACTGATTGCTATGGACTGGTTGGTATTGACGGTTGCTCTGGATTGGTTGCTCTGGATTGGTTCCTATGGACTGGTTGCTATGGACTGGTTGCTATGGACTGGTTGCTATATGCAGAGCATGCAGAAGTTACGCAGAGCCAAAAAAAACTGAGCCATATCACCTCACAGTGTGTGGGAGGAGCTATAGAAAGCCCTCACAGATGTGTGTATGAAGGATTTTACCTCAGCGTCTCCTAGGAAACCAATGTAAACATATGCAAACACACTCGAGTCTCAAACTGGCGGCCCTCCAGCTGTTGCAAAACTACAAGTCCAATGAGGCATTGCAAGAATGACAGTTACCAGCATGACTCCCACAGGCAGAGGCATGATGGGACTTGTAGTTTTACAACAGCTGGAGGGCCACCAGTTTGAGACCCTTGCAAGCAGAGGAAAGTTCCCTCAGCCTTGTGTGGGAGGAGCCAACTCACCTCACAGCTGTTTGTGAGGTGTTATTAAACTCCTCAGCGTCTCCTAGGAAACCAATTGTTTGGTTTGCAGGCTCTCTGTAAACACAGCAGAAATTGAGGAATTTTTTTTTAATACTTGTCCTTCAAATTAAGGTATTTACCTCACAGAAAACACCTCACAGCTACCTCACAACTGTGTGTATCAAGGTATTTACCTCACAGAAAACGCCTCACAACTACCTCACAACTGTGTGTATGAAGGTATTTACCTCACAGAAAACACCTCACAACTACCTCACAACTGTGTGTATGAAGGTATTTACCTCACAGAAAACGCCTCACAACTACCTCACAACTGTGTGTATGAAGGTATTTACCTCACAGAAAACACCTCACAACTGCCTCACAACTGTGTGGGAGGAGCTATAGAATCCCCTTACAGCTGTGCGTGAGGAGTTTTAATTACCTCAGCGTCTCCTAGGAAACCAATGTAAACATAAGCATGCAGCCTCTAAGCAGAGACTCAGATCCTGGATTTTTCTTAAATACTTGTCCTATTCAAATGGTTGTATTTTAAAAACTATGAATCGTACAGCGAATATCTTTATATTTTACGAATCACAAGACCCAGACCTACATTTTGATGTATAGTATGTCTCTGAAATAATAAAATTGAAGGCACAGTCACAGTTTACAAATTCCAAAGATGATTTTAGTTTTCTAAACGTTGACCTCCATTGACTTCCATTGAAATAATGGATGGCGTAGGTTGCAAACAAATTATCATATTGTGAAAACGGTTTGATCAATCACTTAGCCGTGAACACGTGTGGAGGCAGCAGGGATAGCTGAACGTTTTGATATAAGATTTGTGTAGGTCGGCTTGAAAATGAGGGTGTGGTCGCAGTTTGCAAATCATGTAATGATTTTTCATTTTTAGAAATCCCACACTCTACCGCTCCCCATTCATTCCTATGGGAAAATTTTGCCGCAAAAATTACAATATTTCGCGAACGATTCGGCGAAATTTTCCACACAGTAATAGCCCACCGATCGGGAACAATCCGCACGATTCGATATATTACTCGTCTATGTAGTGTAAAAACTGTGGGAGGAGTTAGGGGGGCAAATTTGGCTATAAGAATAATAATAATAATATATATGTGAGATAACAATAAGTGCTCTTGCTATGCAAGACCACTTAATAATATATATGTGAGATAACAATAAGTGCTCTTGCTATGCAAGACCACTTAATTTCTGGGGAAATTGTGCGGCGTGGTCTTGCCTCCACCAATACTCCTGACTGGAGACGGTGCCCCTGGAGATGTAAATGTGATCCAACAGTGTGTCGAGCCAGTTCGGTCCATTGCCCCATCAAAAACTGCTCCATTAAAAACTACCCCATCAAAACTGCACCATCCTATTTGCCCCATCAAAAACTGGTTGCTATGGACTGGTTGCTATGGACTGGTTGCTATGGACTGGTTGCTATGGACTGGTTGCTACGGAGTGGTTGCTACGGAGTGGTTGCTACGGAGTGGTTGCTACGGTCGGGTTGCTATGGACTGGTTGCTATGGACTGGTTGCTATGGACCGGTTGCTATGGAGTGGTTGCTATGGACTGGTTGCTATGGAGTGGTTGCTATGGACTGGTTGCTATGGACTGATTGCTATGGACTGGTTGGTATTGACGGTTGCTCTGGATTGGTTGCTCTGGATTGGTTGCTATGGACTGGTTGCTATGGACTGGTTGCTATGGACTGGTTGCTATATGCAGAGCATGCAGAAGTTACGCAGAGCCAAAAAAAACTGAGCCATATCACCTCACAGTGTGTGGGAGGAGCTATAGAAAGCCCTCACAGATGTGTGTATGAAGGATTTTACCTCAGCGTCTCCTAGGAAACCAATGTAAACATATGCAAACACACTCGAGTCTCAAACTGGCGGCCCTCCAGCTGTTGCAAAACTACAAGTCCAATGAGGCATTGCAAGAATGACAGTTACCAGCATGACTCCCACAGGCAGAGGCATGATGGGACTTGTAGTTTTACAACAGCTGGAGGGCCACCAGTTTGAGACCCTTGCAAGCAGAGGAAAGTTCCCTCAGCCTTGTGTGGGAGGAGCCAACTCACCTCACAGCTGTTTGTGAGGTGTTATTAAACTCCTCAGCGTCTCCTAGGAAACCAATTGTTTGGTTTGCAGGCTCTCTGTAAACACAGCAGAAATTGAGGAATTTTTTTTTAATACTTGTCCTTCAAATTAAGGTATTTACCTCACAGAAAACACCTCACAGCTACCTCACAACTGTGTGTATCAAGGTATTTACCTCACAGAAAACGCCTCACAACTACCTCACAACTGTGTGTATGAAGGTATTTACCTCACAGAAAACACCTCACAACTACCTCACAACTGTGTGTATGAAGGTATTTACCTCACAGAAAACGCCTCACAACTACCTCACAACTGTGTGTATGAAGGTATTTACCTCACAGAAAACACCTCACAACTGCCTCACAACTGTGTGGGAGGAGCTATAGAATCCCCTTACAGCTGTGCGTGAGGAGTTTTAATTACCTCAGCGTCTCCTAGGAAACCAATGTAAACATAAGCATGCAGCCTCTAAGCAGAGACTCAGATCCTGGATTTTTCTTAAATACTTGTCCTATTCAAATGGTTGTATTTTAAAAACTATGAATCGTACAGCGAATATCTTTATATTTTACGAATCACAAGACCCAGACCTACATTTTGATGTATAGTATGTCTCTGAAATAATAAAATTGAAGGCACAGTCACAGTTTACAAATTCCAAAGATGATTTTAGTTTTCTAAACGTTGACCTCCATTGACTTCCATTGAAATAATGGATGGCGTAGGTTGCAAACAAATTATCATATTGTGAAAACGGTTTGATCAATCACTTAGCCGTGAACACGTGTGGAGGCAGCAGGGATAGCTGAACGTTTTGATATAAGATTTGTGTAGGTCGGCTTGAAAATGAGGGTGTGGTCGCAGTTTGCAAATCATGTAATGATTTTTCATTTTTAGAAATCCCACACTCTACCGCTCCCCATTCATTCCTATGGGAAAATTTTGCCGCAAAAATTACAATATTTCGCGAACGATTCGGCGAAATTTTCCACACAGTAATAGCCCACCGATCGGGAACAATCCGCACGATTCGATATATTACTCGTCTATGTAGTGTAAAAACTGTGGGAGGAGTTAGGGGGGCAAATTTGGCTATAAGAATAATAATAATAATATATATGTGAGATAACAATAAGTGCTCTTGCTATGCAAGACCACTTAATAATATATATGTGAGATAACAATAAGTGCTCTTGCTATGCAAGACCACTTAATTTCTGGGGAAATTGTGCGGCGTGGTCTTGCCTCCACCAATACTCCTGACTGGAGACGGTGCCCCTGGAGATGTAAATGTGATCCAACAGTGTGTCGAGCCAGTTCGGTCCATTGCCCCATCAAAAACTGCTCCATTAAAAACTACCCCATCAAAACTGCACCATCCTATTTGCCCCATCAAAAACTGGTTGCTATGGAGGGTTGCTATGGACTGGTTGCTATGGACTGGTTGCTATGGAGTGGTTGCTATGGAGTGGTTGCTACGGAGTGGTTGCTACGGAGTGGTTGCTACGGAGTGGTTGCTACGGAGTGGTTGCTATGGACTGGTTGCTAGAGACTGGTTGCTATGGACGGTTGCTATGGTCGGGTTCCTATGGACAGTTGCTATGGACCGGTTGCTATGGACCGGTTGCTATGGACGGGTTGCTATGGAGTGGTTGCTATGGAGTGGTTGCTATGGATGGTTGCTATGGACTGGTTGCTATGGACTGGTTGCTATGGACTGGTTGCTATGGAGGGTTGCTATGGACTGGTTTCTATGGACTGATGGCTATGGACGGGTTGCTATGGACTGGTTGCTATGGACTGGTTGCTATGGACTGGTTGCTATGGACGGTTGCTCTGGATTGATTGCTATGGACTGGTTGCTATGGACTGGTTGGTATTGACGGTTGCTCTGGATTGGTTGCTATGGACTGGTTGCTATGGACTGGTTGCTATAGACGGTTGCTATGGAGTGGTTGCTATGGACTGGTTGCTATGGACTGGTTGCTATAGACGGTTGCTATGGAATGGTTGCTATGGACAGTTGCTATGGAGTGGTTGCTATGGAGTGGTTGCTAGAGACTGGTTGCTATGGACGGTTGCTATGGACTGGTTGCTATGGAGGGTTGCTATGGTCTGGTTGCTATGGACGGGTTCCTATGGATGGTTGCTATGGACTGGTTGCTATGGACGGTTGCTATGGACCGGTTGCTATGGATGGGTTGCTATGGAGTGGTTGCTATGGACTGGTTGCTATGGACTGGTTGCTATGGACGGTTGCTATGGACTGGTTGCTATGGACTGGTTGCTATGGACTGGTTGCTATGGACTGGTTGCTATGGACTGGTTGCTATGGATTGATTGCTATGGACTGGTTGCTATGGACTGGTTGCTCTGGACTGGTTGGTATTGACGGTTGCTCTGGATTGGTTGCTATGGACTGGTTGCTATAGACGGTTGCTATGGACTGGTTGCTATGGACTGGTTGCTATGGACTGGTTGCTATGGACTGGTTGCTATGGACTGGTTGCTATGTATGGTTGCTATATGCAGAGCATGCAGAAGTTACGCAGAGCCAAAAAAAACTGAGCCATATCACCTCACAGTGTGTGGGAGGAGCTATAGAAAGCCCTCACAGATGTGTGTATGAAGGATTTTACCTCAGCGTCTCCTAGGAAACCAATGTAAACATATGCAAACACACTCGAGTCTCAAACTGGCGGCCCTCCAGCTGTTGCAAAACTACAAGTCCAATGAGGCATTGCAAGAATGACAGTTACCAGCATGACTCCCACAGGCAGAGGCATGATGGGACTTGTAGTTTTACAACAGCTGGAGGGCCACCAGTTTGAGACCCTTGCAAGCAGAGGAAAGTTCCCTCAGCCTTGTGTGGGAGGAGCCAACTCACCTCACAGCTGTTTGTGAGGTGTTATTAAACTCCTCAGCGTCTCCTAGGAAACCAATTGTTTGGTTTGCAGGCTCTCTGTAAACACAGCAGAAATTGAGGATTTTTTTTTTAATACTTGTCCTTCAAATTAAGGTATTTACCTCACAGAAAACACCTCACAGCTACCTCACAACTGTGTGTATGAAGGTATTTACCTCACAGAAAACGCCTCACAACTACCTCACAACTGTGTGTATGAAGGTATTTACCTCACAGAAAACACCTCACAACTGCCTCACAACTGTGTGGGAGGAGCTATAGAATCCCCTTACAGCTGTGCGTGAGGAGTTTTTATTACCTCAGCGTCTCCTAGGAAACCAATGTAAACATAAGCATGCAGCCTCTAAGCAGAGACTCAGATCCTGGATTTTTCTTAAATACTTGTCCTATTCAAACGGTTGCTATGGACTGGTTGCTATGGACTGGTTGCTACGGAGTGGTTGCTACGGAGTGGTTGCTACGGAGTGGTTGCTACGGAGTGGTTGCTAGAGACTGGTTGCTATGGACGGTTGCTATGGTCGGGTTCCTATGGACGGTTGCTATGGACCGGTTGCTATGGACCGGTTGCTATGGATGGGTTGCTATGGAGTGGTTGCTATGGACTGGTTGCTATGGACTGGTTGCTATGGACGGTTGCTATGGACTGGTTGCTATGGACTGGTTGCTATGGACCGGTTGCTATGGAGGGTTGCTATGGACTGGTTTCTATGGACTGATGGCTATGGACGGGTTGCTATGGACTGGTTGCTATGGACAGTTGATATGGACTGGTTGCTATGGACTGGTTGCTATGGACTGGTTGCTATGGACTGGTTGCTATGGACGGTTGCTCTGGATTGATTGCTATGGACTGGTTGCTATGGACTGGTTGCTATGGACTGGTTGGTATTGACGGTTGCTCTGGATTGGTTGCTATGGAGTGGTTGCTATGGAGTGGTTGCTATGGAGTGGTTGCTATGGAGTGGTTGCTATGGAGTGGTTGCTATGGACTGGTTGCTATGGAGTGGTTGCTATTTAGTGGTTGCTATGGACGGTTGCTATGGAATGGTTGCTATGGACAGTTGCTATGGAGTGGTTGCTATGGAGTGGTTGCTAGAGACTGGTTGCTATGGACTGGTTGCTATGGAGGGTTGCTATGGTCTGGTTGCTATGGACGGGTTCCTATGGACGGTTGCTATGGACTGGTTGCTATGGACCGGTTGCTATGGACCGGTTGCTATGGACCGGTTGCTATGGATGGGTTGCTATGGAGTGGTTGCTATGGACTGGTTTCTATGGACGGTTGCTATGGACTGGTTGCTATGGACTGGTTGCTATGGACGGTTGCTATGGACTGGTTGCTATGGACCGGTTGCTATGGACTGGTTGCTATGGACTGGTTGCTATGGACAGTTGCTATGGACTGGTTGCTATGGACTGGTTGCTATGGACTGGTTGCTATGGACTGATTGCTATGGACTGGTTGCTATGGACTGGTTGCTATGGACTGGTTGGTATTGACGGTTGCTATGGATTGGTTGCTATGGACTGGTTGCTATAGACGGTTGCTATGGACTGGTTGCTATGGACTGGTTGCTATGGAGGGTTGCTATGGACTGGTTGCTATGGTCTGGTTGCTATGGACTGGTTTCTATGGACTGGTTGCTATGTATGGTTGCTATATGCAGAGCATGCAGAAGTTACGCAGAGCCAAAAAAAACTGAGCCATATCACCTCACAGTGTGTGGGAGGAGCTATAGAAAGCCCTCACAGATGTGTGTATGAAGGATTTTACCTCAGCGTCTCCTAGGAAACCAATGTAAACATATGCAAACACACTCGAGTCTCAAACTGGCGGCCCTCCAGCTGTTGCAAAACTACAAGTCCAATGAGGCATTCCAAGAATGACAGTTACCAGCATGACTCCCACAGGCAGAGGCATGATGGGACTTGTAGTTTTACAACAGCTGGAGGGCCACCAGTTTGAGACCCTTGCAAGCAGAGGAAAGTTCCCTCAGCCTTGTGTGGGAGGAGCCAACTCACCTCACAACTGTTTGTGAGGTGTTATTAAACTCCTCAGCGTCTGCTAGGAAACCAATTGTTTGGTTTGCAGGCTCTCTGTAAACACAGCAGAAATTGAGGATTTTTTTTTAATACTTGTCCTTCAAATTAAGGTATTTACCTCACAGAAAACACCTCACAACTACCTCACAACTGTGTGTATGAAGGTATTTACCTCACAGAAAACGCCTCACAACTACCTCACAACTGTGTGTATGAAGGTATTTACCTCACAGAAAACACCTCACAACTACCTCACAACTGTGTGTATGAAGGTATTTACCTCACAGAAAACACCTCACAACTACCTCACAGCTGTGTGGGAGGAGCTATAGAATCCCCTTACAGCTGTGCGTGAGGAGTTTTTATTACCTCAGCGTCTCCTAGGAAACCAATGTAAACATAAGCATGCAGCCTCTAAGCAGAGACTCAGATCCTGGATTTTTCTTAAATACTTGTCCTATTCAAATGGTATTTTAAAAACTATGAATCGTACAGCGAATATCTTTATATTTTACGAATCACAAGACCCAGACCTACATTTTGATGTATAGTATGTCTCTGAAATAATAAAATTGAAGGCACAGTCGCAGTTTACAAATTCCAAAGATGATTTTAGTTTTCTAAACTTTGACCTCCATTGACTTCCATTGAAATAATGGATGGCGTAGGTTGCAAACAAATTATCATATTGTGAAAACGGTTTGATCAATCACTTAGCCGTGAACACGTGTGGAGGCAGCAGGGATAGCTGAACGTTTTGATATAAGATTTGTGTAGGTCGGCTTGAAAATGAGGGTGTGGTCGCAGTTTGCAAATCATGTAATGATTTTTCATTTTTAGAAATCCCACACTCTACCGCTCCCCATTCATTCCTATGGGGAAATTTTGCCGCAAAAATTACAATATTTCGCGAACGATTCGGCGAAATTTTCCACACAGTAATAGCCCACCGATCGGGAACAATCCGCACGATTCGATATATTACTCGTCTATGTAGTGTAAAAACTGTGGGAGGAGTTAGGGGGGCAAATTTGGCTATAAGAATAATAACTAGAAAAGATACAATTTCTGGGGAAATTGTGCGGCGTGGTCTTGCCTCCACCAATACTCATGACTGGAGACGGTGCCCCTGGAGATGTAAATGTGATCCAACAGTGTGTCGAGCCAGTTCGGTCCATTGCCCCATCAAAAACTGCTCCATTAAAAACTACCCCATCAAAACTGCACCATCCTATTTGCCCCATCAAAAACTGGTTGCTATGGAGGGTTGCTATGGACTGGTTGCTATGGACTGGTTGCTATGGAGTGGTTGCTTTGGAGTGGTTGCTACGGAGTGGTTGCTACGGAGTGGTTGCTACGGAGTGGTTGCTACGGAGTGGTTGCTACGGAGTCGTTGCTATGGACTGGTTGCTAGAGACTGGTTGCTATGGACAGTTGCTATGGTCGGGTTCCTATGGACGGTTGCTATGGATGGTTGCTATGGACGGTTGCTATGGACCGGTTGCTATGGATGGGTTGCTATGGAGTGGTGCTAGAGACTGGTTGCTATGGACAGTTGCTATGGTCGGGTTCCTATGGACGGTTGCTATGGACTGGTTGCTATGGACGGTTGCTATGGACGGTTGCTATGGACCGGTTGCTATGGATGGGTTGCTATGGAGTGGTTGCTATGGACTGGTTGCTATGGACTGGTTGCTATGGACGGTTGCTATGGACTGGTTGCTATGGACTGGTTGCTATGGACCGGTTTCTATGGACGGGTTGCTATGGACGGGTTGCTATGGACGGGTTGCTATGGACAGTTGATATGGACTGGTTGCTATGGACTGGTTGCTATGGACTGGTTGCTCTGGATTGATTGCTATGGACTGGTTGCTATGGACTGGTTGCTATGGACTGGTTGGTATTGACGGTTGCTCTGGATTGGTTGCTATGGACTGGTTGCTATGGACTGGTTGCTATAGACGGTTGCTATGGAGTGGTTGCTATGGAGTGGTTGCTATGGACTGGTTGCTATAGATGGTTGCTATGGAATGGTTGCTATGGACAGTTGCTATGGAGTGGTTGCTAGAGACTGGTTGCTATGGACGGTTGCTATGGACTGGTTGCTATGGACTGGTTGCTATGGTCTGGTTGCGATGGTCTGGTTGCTATGGACGGGTTCCTATGGACGGGTTCCTATGGACTGGTTGCTATGGACGGTTGCTATGGACCGGTTGCTATGGACGGTTGCTATGGACGGTTGCTATGGACCGGTTGCTATGGACCGGTTGCTATGGAGGGTTGCTATGGACTGGTTTCTATGGACTGGTTTCTATGGACTGGTTGCTATGGACAGTTGCTATGGACTGGTTGCTATGGATTGATTGCTATGGACTGGTTGCTATGGACTGGTTGCTATGGACTGGTTGGTATTGACGGTTGCTCTGGATTGGTTGCTATGGACTGGTTGCTATAGACGGTTGCTATGGACTGGTTGCTATGGACTGGTTGCTATGGACTGGTTGCTATGGAGGGTTGCTATGGTCTGGTTGCTATGGACTGGTTGCTATGTATGGTTGCTATATGCAGAGCATGCAGAAGTTACGCAGAGCCAAAAAAAACTGAGCCATATCACCTCACAGTGTGTGGGAGGAGCTATAGAAAGCCCTCACAGATGTGTGTATGAAGGATTTTACCTCAGCGTCTCCTAGGAAACCAATGTAAACATATGCAAACACACTCGAGTCTCAAACTGGCGGCCCTCCAGCTGTTGCAAAACTACAAGTCCAATGAGGCATTGCAAGAATGACAGTTACCAGCATGACTCCCACAGGCAGAGGCATGATGGGACTTGTAGTTTTACAACAGCTGGAGGGCCACCAGTTTGAGACCCTTGCAAGCAGAGGAAAGTTCCCTCAGCCTTGTGTGGGAGGAGCCAACACACCTCACAGCTGTTTGTGAGGTGTTATTAAACTCCTCAGCGTCTCCTAGGAAACCAATTGTTTGGTTTGCAGGCTCTCTGTAAACACAGCAGAAATTGAGGAATTTTTTTTTAATACTTGTCCTTCAAATTAAGGTATTTACCTCACAGAAAACACCTCACAGCTACCTCACAACTGTGTGTATGAAGGTATTTACCTCACAGAAAACGCCTCACAACTACCTCACAACTGTGTGTATGAAGGTATTTACCTCACAGAAAACGCCTCACAACTACCTCACAACTGTGTGTATGAAGGTATTTACCTCACAGAAAACACATCACAACTGCCTCACAACTGTGTGGGAGGAGCTATAGAATCCCCTTACAGCTGTGCGTGAGGAGTTTTTATTACCTCAGCGTCTCCTAGGAAACCAATGTAAACATAAGCATGCAGCCTCTAAGCAGAGACTCAGATCCTGGATTTTTCTTAAATACTTGTCCTATTCAAATGGTTGTATTTTAAAAACTATGAATCGTACAGCGAATATCTTTATATTTTACGAATCACAAGACCCAGACCTACATTTTGATGTATAGTATGTCTCTGAAATAATAAAATTGAAGGCACAGTCGCAGTTTACAAATTCCAAAGATGATTTTAGTTTTCTAAACTTTGACCTCCATTGACTTCCATTGAAATAATGGATGGCATAGGTTGCAAACAAATTATCATATTGTGAAAACGGTTTGATCAATCACTTAGCCGTGAACATGTGTGGAGGCAGCAGGGATAGCTGAACGTTTTGATATAAGATTTGTGTAGGTCGGCTTGAAAATGAGGGTGTGGTCGCAGTTTGCAAATCATGTAATGATTTTTCATTTTTAGAAATCCCACACTCTACCGCTCCCCATTCATTCCTATGGGAAAATTTTGCTGCAAAAATTACAATATTTTGCGAACGATTCGGCGAAATTTTCCACACAGTAATGGCCCACCGATCGGGAACAATCCGCACGATTCGATATATTACTCGTCTATGTAGTGTAAAAACTGTGGGAGGAGTTAGGGGGGCAAATTTGGCTATAAGAATAATAATAATATATATGTGAGATAACAATAAGTGCTCTTGCTATGCAAGACCACTTAATAATATATATGTGAGATAACAATAAGTGCTCTTGCTATGCAAGACCACTTAATAATATATATGTGAGATTACAATAAGTGCTCTTGCTATGCAAGACCACTTAATAATAATATATATGTGAGATAACAATAAGTGCTCTTGCTATGCAAGACCACTTAAATATATGTGAGATAACAATAAGTGCTCTTGCTATGCAAGACCACTTAATTAATCCAATCTACATTCTTATTTATGGTGATTATGGGAATCAGGGACTCAAACCCTGCAGCTACTTGATCTCTAGCTTTAAACTCATCCGGGACCCCCCTTGGGACCCCTATGGCATCTATATATACATGATGGTCAAAACTACCAGCTGGGGCAGAAGGAAAATCACCGCTCAAGGAAGGTGGGTCTGCTATAGGGTCATACACAGGTGTAGGATTCCAAGGGTGCTGAATAAGCACTAAGTCAGTGCGAAACGTCGGTTATATCCTGTTTCTGTTGCTGTGATCTGGTATGTTTTTGCTGTTCGTTTAAATAAAGACAACCTGTTTGGTTTGGAGTGCGGCCATCCATCCTTCATTTTACGCCAATACCAGCTGGGGCACTTCTACGCTCTCTATTGGAGTGCTTCCCTTCTGTTACTAGGTCCTCTTCAGAAAAGATGTGCAGGGGCATTATGACTTTAGCAAGTGCACATTCCCCTGTCCATCTGTCAGTTAATTTAGTCCTAATCTTCATGTCCCCACAGATCCAATACACATGTCCCAAGGATTGAATTTGATTTTGGACTAGATCTGCGGATACACTACTGTATGAAGCACAGTATCCCTCAGAGAAGTTACCCAAGAACCTCCCTGGTATTTCCCATAACATGTGTAATTACCGGGATATATAGTAATACCCTCCCCAGGCCTTGCTGTCTTCGTTATTATTGGGTATTCCTTTTTCCATGTTTCACACTGGGAGTGATCAGTAGTAGTATTGGTAAACAGGCTCAGCAAACACTCCTTTTGAGTAGGAGGTATGTTTAATGGTACTGTTCCCAAATGGGGTTTAGCTCCACTACACACGTAACAGTTGGATCTGTTATGTTTCCCTGCACTATACCTCATCCATTCGAGCCACAAGTTGACATCCGAGAAACCAGTCTCTGCTGCCATTGTGTCTTCGAATGTGGGACCTGCTATGGCCACTATATCTCCTAGGGTACTTTTATGTACATGAGCCTCTGGGGGATCAATTGATGCTTGAAAGGCCTGCCATTCAGGTGAATTATACATATATATATATATATATATCCTTAAGTTGGAACTGTATGATTGGTCCCTTCTCCCCTACATTTGGTATCCTCTCCCCTTCACTATACCGTAACCCCATAATATATGTGCCTGCATCCGCAGGACTGGGATTCCTTATGGTTAGGGTAAGTTTTGTGCTATGTTCCACCTCACTACCAAACCATATACCTGTTTTTTTCAAGGTCAGTCTATCAAGTAATGGTTTCCCATATTTGTCTTTTTTGTTCAGGGCACGCTGTGGTCTGTTTCACGCTGTGGTCTGACACAGGGTTGCCATTTTCCTATTCAATGGGTTGGGGGTGCTCCCCTTGAGGAGGAGGGAAAGCCCTGGCATGCGGGCGCTGATCATATCTGTAGTCAGGGTACTGATCATACCTGGAGTCCGGGTACTGACCATACCCGAAGTCTGGGTACTGACCATACCCACGGTCATACTGGGGGGGGCCACGTCTGAACCGTCTGGGGGCCCTACAGTCCCTCTTGTAGTGACCCTGAATCCCACAGTTAAAGCAAATAACAGGAGGTCTCTGGGGCGGGCTGGGAGCCACAGCCAGTGGGGGGTCGGGGGTCACATTCACTGGTTAGGTGGGAGCCACAGTCATTGTTGGAGTGGAAGTCACAGTCATCAAGGGTGTCACCTCAAGGGTGTGACTATTAGTCCCTTCCGTATCGGTTCTTTCAAACCTGCAACGAAAGCACTTGATAATGGGCTTTGGTATGTAAAGAGAATCCTAGATCAGTAAAGACTTGAGTGAATCTCATGTAAAACTTTTCCACTGACTCCGTTGGGTCTTGCGTCAGAATCCTGAATTCTAGTGGCCTGATCTGCTAATTTACCCCTAGCCCAGTCCTGTAGCTGTTCACAAAACACAACCCCCGAGTAATATGAGACCTCGCTTGCTAACCGGGCATTATTAAAATGTTTCTCCATTATGGGCCAGTATGCATCTCCTGCTTTAATTTCACACAAGCTAGCTAAATCCTTCCATGCCGACGAGTACGTCTTTTGGATCTGTGCAATTCTACGATAAAATGGCATAGGATGTAATTCAGGGTCAGGGAGAGAAACTACTAGGGTGGATGCTTGCGAGGGGGAAAAAGAGGCATACCTGAGCGGAGCGTCTGGCAGCATATGGCCAGGCCCCGAATTCCAGGTTATCTCGTCCTGCAGGCCCTGGGTTCTACACCTCTCATCAGCACCTTCCTAATCAGAACCTGCTGGGTCATAGGAAGGTAGGCTGGGGGCTTGACTGGGGGGTGGGGGTGGTAGTGCTGCAGAAGGGGCTAGACTGAAGGGGCCCTGATACTGGAGCGTATTGAGCGGAGGCAGCGGATGGCTGAGCCATTGAGTCCGATACTGCAGGCATCACCGGGACGACGGCCGGTGGGCAGTAAAAGCTGCCATCTATGTTCAATACTGGACATAGGGGATAGAGAGGTGTGGGTGGGGGGTGTTGCGAGACAGGAGGTGGGCCTGTTTGCAAGGGGGAGGACTTCTGGGGGAGGTCCTCCGACTTACAACTGCATTTGTGGCAGAGCCCAGGGCGGTCAGGATGTGGGAGTCCGGTCCTCCCACATTCCTTACACGCCCAGTTGGAACCACCCTCATAGGGAGGGGGCAGGATTTTTACCTTTGTGATATACATACATCAGCCCCTCCTTATTCTGCATTTCCTGTTCCACCCACCCCTCATCCATCAGACCTCGTGCAACACGAAGCCAAGCTTCTGCTGCTGAAAACAAATTACTATTAGCCAACAAGCCCTTCTTTTCAATTAACAAGATCCTCCATTGTTCTGGTTGAAGTCGGCCGCCACAACCAGAAAAATTGGCAAGCTTCATTAACTTTCTCCAGCCTTTCACGCCCTGCAGTCCCTCCCGCTGAAGCACAAGGTCATAGGCTAGTGTACCCTCAGCTGGCCTAGTAAGTTGGGACCCCATGCTCAACCCTCCCTTAGGTAATGCACCAGCAATGGGCTAAAATCCAGCTCCCCAACAGAAATATTAATTATGCAAAACGGGAGAGAATGGTAAAAAAGAAAGAGAGGGAAGTAACTAAGGTAAAGAAAAGGAGGGGGTGGCAGCGGAGGGATGAACACGAAAAGGCGGGAAAAATAAAGAAAATGGAGGAGAGGAGAGGAGGGGGGTGTCAGCGGAGGGATGAACAAGAAAGGCGGGAAAAATAAAGAAAAATGGCAGAGAGGAGAGGAGGGGGGTGTGTCAGCGGAGAGATGAACAAGAAAAGGCGGGAAAAATAAAGAAAATGGAGGAGAGGAGGGGGGTGTGTGTCAGCGGAGGGATGAACAAGAAAAGGCGGGAAAAATAAAGAAAAATGGCGGAGAGGAGGGGGGGTGTGTCAGCGGAGGGATGAACAAGAAAAGGCAGGAAAAATAAAGAAAAAATGGCGGAGAGGAGGGGGGTGTGTCAGCGGAGGGATGAACAAGAAAAGGCGGGAAAAATAAAGAAAAATGGCAGAGAGGAGAGGAGGGGGGTGTCAGCAGAGGGAAAAATAATAAAAAATGGAGGAGAGGAGAGGGGGTGTCAGCGGAGGGATGAACAAGAAAAAAAAAAGAAAATGGAGGGACAAAAAAACGTCAAACTGCTGCAGATTAAAAACAAAAGTCAGCAACAACAGTAGTTGGTATATAGAACAAGAAAAGCCAGATACATTTACAGATATATATATATATGCAGAAAGAAAGAGCAACCAACGTGTGTCTCTGAAAAAAAAAGTAATTGATTAACCACGTGTTCCCTCCAGACTGGCAAGGAGAGGGTTAATATGAAGAGAAGGGGTTAGGTTGCGAGGCAGCAGATTAGTTAGAAGCAGGCAGGAAAGAGGACGTAAGCTTGATAGATTTCTATTCAGTCAAACACATTGTTTTCCAGCATAAAAAGAGAAACGTTAAATATGCTTAGAGAGAAAGAGAGAGAATTAATTAAGCACTTCTCATTGAACCAAAGAGTTAAAGGAGGGGGGGAAGAGGGGTGTGGGTGGCAGCAGAGGGGTTTAAAAGAAACAGGCGGGAAGAAGGGGAGAAGAGAGAAGGAGGGGAAAAAAAGGTTTTTCTTTTCCCTTTTTCCTCTTTGAAAGTATTGGCACACTAGGCAGCAAGGAGAGTGTTAGTATGAATAGAAAAGAGAGTTTTTTTTTGTTGTTTTTTTGAGCTGCTGGGCGATGAAAGAGAAAGAAAGAAAGTCTTTGAAAGGGAATTACGTGCAGCAAGAAAAGGGTCGGATGTCTGTCCTATGGAAAAAAGCAGAAAAGACAGCGCAACCTTAAGCATAACAGGTTATAGCACACAAATAACAATAGCAGTTAGGATAACATTAATACAACATCAAACAACACACAATCTGAATACAGCCATTTTCAGTGAGTCTGTCTGCAAAATGATAATATTGAACCCCTAACCCCGATATTTATATCTAGAACTAAGAAAAAAAAATCTGGTATGTATACCACACGCACATGCATAGCAGATCTGATAAACTGTTTAAGATTTTACTGTGTCTACCTCATTACCAAAACACCCCGTCTTACAATCAGCCTATTTTGTCTCTTAGAAAGAGACCCTCAGCCTTCTAACCTGAGTCAACCCCCAATGTCCCCTAAACCCCTCCCTTCAAATCAAACATATGTACACGTGTATGTTGTGGAAACATTCATACAGACATACATACATATGTAATCCTGAGACACGCCTACTTTGTGCGTCTCCAGCTCAGGAATCCGAAAAAAAGGTGGTTATTCCACTCGCCTCCTACAGACATCAACCAAAAAAAAAAAAAATGGCCACATTCAAAATAACACAAATACACAACAGTACAAATACACAACAGTACAGATACACAACAGTACAGATACACAACAGTACAAAACACAACAGTAAGCAGTACAGTTCGACTGGGTTCTTATTAGAAAAAAAAAAGCTTTTGGACAAGAATAACCGTCTTTGCAAGGCCTAGAAAAGATACAGACTGAGCTGCATGAGGCAGAGGGTGTCTAGATTTGGAAGCAACACAGTCAAAATAAACTGACCTACCGTGTTTTAGAGTTCATGACGCTCTCCTCCATCTCAGACTCCCCTCAGCTCTCAAACAGTTCCGTGTGGGTCTGTACTTTCTAGCCTAGAATCCAAAAGCCCCACGCTGGGCAACAAATGATGAAGATGAGGCCCTGACTCAAGACAGGGAAATCTATACTGCTTACTGATTCAAATCAAATGCAAGAATGAACATTCTGCTTGCTGTTTCCCAGAAGTGGAGAGAAAAAATGAATTGCAGTTGGGATTCTGCCTTTATTGCCCAATGACATCACAGAACATATGCATGCTGATTGGTTCACATTATACACACACACCCATCGATCCCTCCCAATCACCCATGGACCCACCCATTCACCCTCCCATCACCCACCACTCCTGTGAACACATGTCCAAGTCCTTTGGGAGACATGCTTGTACCTGTCAGCGGCTTGCAATGCCTCATGGGAATTGTAGTTCCGCAACAGCTGGAGAGCCACAGGTTGAGCACCCATGAACTAGAGGAATTATCGGGAACACTGCTAATGTTTGGCGAGAGCGGCCTGGAAGACGCATCCCACAGGAGAGGACCAGAAGGTTGATTTGTTACCGTTGCCGGGAAGAGGGACATGTAGCAGCGGTTTGCCCAGCGGGTGATGAACCCATGCAGTGTGACTTTCTGACAGAGTCCCTTTTTGCAACCACATGCACTGCAGTAAAGGGAAATGAATAACCTTTATATAGAAAGTGCTTAGATGGTAAAAATGTTGTGGTATTGTTGGATTCAGGTAGCCTGGTCACCTTAGTGAAAAGTGATCTAGTGGTGGGAAAAACCTTGCATCCAAGGAAAATGGCTGTAGTTTGTGTACATGGGGACACTCGAGAATATCCGGTGACTACGATTTCCTTTGAAACTTTCCTCGGTAACTTGTGTCACCAGGTGGGTTTAGTTTCCAAACTGCCACATGACGCCATTGTGGGAAGGGATTTCCCAAAATTCTGGGAACTCTGGGACTGCCCAGATTCCCCAGTAGGTGGTTCTTCTGAGTCTGAACCATCTACTCCAGAAACCTATAACTGTGAGGATTCTCCTGAGTTTCCATTCTCAGTATTAGCAGGGGAAACACCAGTCCCTAGGGAGGAGCCTGCTACCTCAGAAGAGGAACAGCGGCCAATAGGGT
Source organism: Rana temporaria (assembly GCF_905171775.1). NCBI lineage: Eukaryota > Metazoa > Chordata > Amphibia > Anura > Ranidae > Rana > Rana temporaria. Next base: position 76,047,808 of record NC_053494.1, on the reverse strand, counting down.
TTGATGACCTCGATGTGCACAGAATTTTTTTTGTCACTGAGCAATTGAGGGACCCCACATTGCTAAGAGCCCGGGAGAATGTAGTGAAGATAGATAGGGAGTTAGTTAACCCTGACGAGAGGGTTGCCCTCCCTTCATTATTGAAAGGGACCTGTTATATCGAGTGTCACAGAGGATAGAGGACACCATTGAGCAACTAGTAGTGCCTAAACCGTACCGCAAGATGGTTTTGGAACTGGCCCATGGGCACATTCTTGGGGGACATTTGGGAGCGGAAAAAACCCGGGAGAGGATCACCCAGAGGTTTTATTGGCCTGGGATCACTAAAGAAGTGGAATTGTACTGCTCTTCCTGTCCAGTGTGTCAGATTACTGCACCTATGCCACATTTCCGCAGTCCGTTGGTACCCCTGCCCATTATCGAGGTCCCTTTTGAGAGGATCGACATGGACTTGGTTGGCCCCTTACTGAAGTCCACTAGAGGGCACCAGCACATCTTGGTAATAATGGACTATGCCACCCGGTACCCAGAAACGATTTCTCTCCGAAACACCTCTACTAAAACCATTGCCAAAGAGTTGTTTCAGGTTTTCAGCCGTGTGGGTCTTCCTAAGGAAGTCCTAACTGACCAGGGCACCCCGTTTATGTCTAGGGTGACCAATGAACTTTGTAAACTCCTGAAAGTGACCCAATTACGTACATCAGTATATCACCCTCAGACAGACGGGTTAGTGGAAAGGTTTAATAAAACCTTAAAACAAATGTTGAAGAAGGTGGTGGATAAAGACGGAAAGAATTGGGATTATCTGCTCCCTTATCTGATGTTTGCAATAAGAGAGGTTCCCCAATCGTCCACAGGGTTCTCTCCGTTTGAGCTACTGTATGGGAGGCACCCTCGGGGCCTACTGGACATTGCCAGGGAAACATGGGAGAGTGAGAGTTCACCTCATCGAAGTGTGATTGAACATGTGACCCAAATGCAAGAAAGAATTGCCCAAGTGATGCCGATTGTGAAGGAACATTTAGCCCAAGCCCAATTGGCTCAACAAAGGATTTACAATTGTGGGGCCCAGGTCCGTTCCTTTGCACCTGGTGATAGGGTTTGGTGATGGTCCCCACGGTCGAAAGTAAATTCCTAGCCAAATGGAAGGGTCCATATGAAGTGTTGGGAAAAAAAATGGGAGTGGTGAATTATAAAATTAGCCAACCGGGAAGACGAAAACCTGAGCAGCTCTATCACGTGAACTTGCTGAAACCATGGAAGGATAGAGAGTCCTTGGTCGCTAAGACTACCCGATTTTCTGCTCCATTTAACCTGGCTGTCCCTGAAGTTGGGATAGCGGAGACTCTATCCAAAACTCAGAAACAGAAGGTTAAAGAATTTGTGCTCCTTAATAAGGAGAAGTTTTCAGACCTGCCAGGTTGGGTCTCCGGAGTTGAACATGACATTATCACCACACCAGGGGATAAGGTCAAGTTGAAGCCTTATAGAATTCCAGAAGTCCGGCGAGAGGCAATTCGCCAGGAAGTAAAACAAATGCTTGAGCTGGGGGTGATAGAAGAGTCAAATAGTGATTGGTCAAGTCCCATTGTCTTAGTGCCCAAACCAGATGGAAGTTGGCGGTTTTGTAATGACTTTCACTGCCTGAATAAAATCACTAAGTTTGACACCTATCCTATGCCCCGCATAGATGAACTGATTGATCGCCTAGGCACTGCCCGGTACATGACAACGTTGGACCTTACCAAGGGTTATTGGCAAATTCCTCTCTCGGAGTCGGCCAGCGAAAAAACAGCATTTGTAACTCCAGACGGATCTTTCCAATATCGGAGGATGCCTTTTGGGTTACAGAATGCTCCCGCCACATTTCAACGCACCATTAGTAAGACCCTTCAGCCTCATCGAGCCTATGCTGCTGCATACCTCGATGTTGTCATCCACAGTGAGGATTGGGAATCACACTTGCCAAAAGTTCAGGCTGTGTTGGATTCCATCTGGAAAGCCGGGTTTACAGCCAATCCAAAAAAATGTACCCTTGGGCTAGAAGAGGCAAAGTATCTGGGGTATACCATTGGAAGAGGTCTAATCAAGCCCCAAATAAATAAAGTTGAGGCTATTCAAGATTGGCCATGTCCCACCAACAAGAAACAGGTTCGTGCATTTTTGGAGATCATGGGCTACTATCGCCGCTTTATCCCCCATTTTGCCTCACAGGCTGTTCCCCTGACCAATTTGACCAAAGGGAAGCAGTCTGTAATGACAAAATGGACTCCCGAAGCAGAAACAGCTTTTCAGGCTTTAAAACAGGCCTTATGTAGTCAGCCAGTTTTAAATTCGCCTGATTTTTTACGGGACTTTGTGGTTGAGACAGATGCGTCAAATGGGGGCTTAGGAGCTGTACTGTCTCAGATTATCAAGGGGGAGGAACACCCTGTTATGTACCTCAGCCAAAAGCTGAAGGCCCATGAGGAGTATTATGCCACCATTGAAAAAGAGTGTTTGGCGGTGAAATGGGCTTTGGATTCTCTCCGGTACTACCTCGTGGGTAGACAGTTTGAACTGGTGACGGATCATGCCCCATTGAAGTGGATGGCACAGAACAAAAAGACCAATAGGAGAATAAATAGGTGGTTCCTGGCCCTCCAGGAATTTAGTTTTGTGGTAACGCATCGCCCCGGTGCTAAAATGGGGAATGCAGATGGGTTGTCCCGAGTGCATGCCTGCCTGGAAACCTGTGTCCCAACCCTAGGGTTGAAACAAGAGGGTATGTGACAGGAAGTCAGGTAAATCTGTGGGTGTTGTCACAGACGGGACATACATTTATGCCTTGTTTAGACAATACACCAATTGTTATTAGGCGTCGGCTGCAAAAGTGGCCAGAAGAGGTCTAAGGGCGTTGGAAAACTTCAGCTGTTCAGAATGAGGCAATTAAGGCCTCTATAATTAATCCAGAGCATTACCACTGAATTGCTGCATCCTGAGGCTTTGTGAGTAAGGAGAGCAGTGTACTGAAAGTCTTCTGAGAAGGTGAGGAGAGGATTGATTTTTCTGTGTGATAAAAATCAAAAGACTATTGTTTTTCTGCTGTATGACCAGCAGTGTCTACCCAGCACTAGGCTGTGCCAGACTCCATAGATAGGTTCCTGTGTGGAAGGTAGACGCCCAAAGTGGCCAGGGTTTATTTTGGGGTAGATTCACATACAAATAGATCGGCGCAGCATATGTGAGATACGCTGCGCCGCTGTAACTTACATTAGGCCGGTTCGAATCCCCAAAGAATTTGCGCCGTAAGTTACGGCGGCGTAGTGTATCTCAAGCGGCGTAACGGCGCGGAATTCAAATCGGCGATTAGGGGGCGTGTTTCATTTAAATGAAGCGCGTCCCCCCGCCGAATTAACTGCGCATGCGCTGTCCTTAAATTTCCCGCCGTGCATTGCGCTAAATGACGTCGCAAGGACGTAATTTTTTTTAACATAGACTTGACTTACGTACATTGCGATTTACGGACGACTTACGCAAAAAAATAAAAAATTCAAATCAAACGCGGGAACGACGGCCATACTTAACATGGCAAGTCTAACTATACGCGACGAAATAGCAGCTTTAACTATACGCCGGAAAAAGCCGACTACAGACGCCGTAAAAAAATGCGCCAGCCACTCGTACGTTCGTGGATCGTCGGAAATAGCTAATTTGCATACCCGACGCGGTAAACGACGTGAACGCCACCCAGCGGACGCCGAAGTATTGCATGTTAGATCCGAAGGCGTACGAAGACGTACACCTGTCGGATCTAACCCAGAAGCCGTCGTATCTTGTTTTGAGGATTCAAAACAACGATACGACACAGGAAATTACGCCAGTGTATCAGTAGAGACTGAAGAGACAATCTCACCCTTTGAAACAATGGGGCTATTTACCATGGCTTTCCTTTGATCAAAGGCCTTGATATCTTGATCTCAAAATTCTAGTTTGAACATTGTCAGTTGGTTTTGTGCAAAGCGACACCATTGTTCAGGTTATTCTGTTTCAACATGAGGATTGTATATTGACCTTAACCCTCCAATGGAGAGGATAATCCAATCAACCTTTTCTCTTGTGGGTCTGGGGGATGCTTCCCTGGTATGATGACTCCTTGATTGAGTGTTTCATGAATTATAAAAAATGTTATGTATCCCGTGCCATGACAAAAAAAAACCTTTGCATTCCAGTTATGTAAGGAAAACGTGCATAGAATTCACTCCATAACATGGCGATGATCAGATGTTTTTTTGTAACCTCCACTGATAGGTGGCAACTTTGTAGAGATCAGGGGACCTTTTCTGTCAATCGTTTCAGATGACTCCAGGTGCATTTTGAGGGATGAGGTTTTTAGAGGAAGATCCTGATCTGGCGATGAGACCGGCCTGACCTGGAAAGGACCCCCTTTTAGTGCCCTCTCATTACCACTTCCGATCACTGGTTTGGACGGCAGCAGGGACCTCATTTTGCTCACGCATGCTGCAAGGATATAGGCAGTTTGAGTATCACATTCTGGAGGTAACATTTTTAATTCATCTTTAATTTAGAGGTTGCCAATCATGATCTTTCAATCACCAAGGAGGGGTAGGTGGGTTAGTCCTCCAACAACTGTAATTGGGACTTGGGATAGCAAGCACATAATTGATTGATGTGTACCCATTTCTCACTAATTTAACCATTCTGTGGAATATGTAATTTATATGTCACGGGGTGGGGGGGGGACTGTCAACTATGTTAAATGGACCTCTCCAGGACAGTAGGAATTTCCGTTCCTTGACCTGGTTCCTTTTCGAAATTGTAGATGTATACCTTGTCCCCAATTTCATACTCCTTCTTGGTGGTCTTAAGATCATAGTATGTTTTAGCGCTATTTGCGAGCCGCAAATAGCGCTAAAACATACTATGATGAATTTCAATATTTTGCTGGGCGAAAGTGAATGCATTTTGTAAGCGTTTGCATAAATCCTCTATGTGTTGGTGAGTTGTGGTGGCATTGACCAAATTATGGTCAGTGGTGCGGTACAAGAGGTGTTGGGGCAGGACCATCTGCCTTTCGGTCATGAGTTCAACGGGTGTTGGGGCAGGACCATCTGCCTTTCGGTCATGAGTTCAACGGGTTACATTTTCGTGACCGTATTCTGGGTTGCCCTTAAGGCCTAAGGGCCTTTCGGTCATGAGTTCAACGGGTTACATTTTCGTGACCGTATTCTGGGTTGCCCTTAAGGCCTAAGGGAAGCTTTACATTCCAGTCCTTGCCTGTTTCCTTGACAAATTTCTTAACCACTTCAGACCCGCGCTATTGACAAAAGATGTCAACAGCGCGGTTCTGAGGTGCCAACAGGACATCTTTGGACGTCATTTCTTTTGCGGCTCCCTGCGCGTCCCCGCGAGCGCGCATCGGGGAAAAACTGTGTTGGCCATGTCCCTCCGACACAGCCAATCACAGATCGTGCTAAATGGCCAATCGCAGAGGCCATTCAGCACTCGATCTCGCCGTCCAATGAGAGATGATCTCAAATGTAAACAAATGAGATCATCTCTCATCGCCGGCTTTCTCTCCTCACACACAGACAGCGTGTGAGGAGAGATCAGTGTAACGGTTTACAGTGAGTCTAAAAAAACGCAAACACAGTGCCCACAGTCCCTGCCAGTGCAATCACCCAGTGCCACCTGCCAGGGTATTCTCATCAGTGCCCCTGCCATCAGTGCCACCTGCCCCTTCCATCAGTGCCATCTGCCATCACTGCCACCTGCCCCTGCCATCAGTGCCACCTGCCATCTGCCCGTGCCACCTGCTCCTGCCATCTGCCATCAGTGCAATCTGCCACCAGTGCTACCTGCCAGTGCAATCTGCCATCAGTGCCATCTGCCAGTGCAATCTGCCATCAGTGCCATCTGCCCGTGCCATCTGCCTGTGCCATCTGCCTGTGCCATCTGCCATCAGTGCCATTTGCCCGTGCCATCTACCTGTGCCATCTGCCATCAGTGCTACCTGCCATTAGTGCTACCTGCCATTAGTTACATAGTTACATAGTTACATAGTTAGTCAGGTTGAAAAAAGACACAAGTCCATCCAGTTCAACCACAAAAAAAATAAAAAAAAAATAAAAAACACAGTAAAATCCTATAAACCCAACTCCATACCTACAGTTGATCCAGAGGAAGGCAAAAAACCCCAGCAGAGCATGATCCAATTTGCTACAGCAGGGGAAAAAAATTCCTTCCTGATCCCCCGAGAGGCAATCGGATTTACCCTGGATCAACTTTACCTACAAATCTTAGTACTCAGTTATATTCTGTACATTTAGGAAAGAATCCAGGCCTTTCTTAAAGCAATCTACTGAGCTGGCCAGAACCACCTCTGGAGGTGTTACGTACCTGAGTGTGAGCCTGAAGCGTGGAGGAAGACCTCCCGTACAGCCCCGGCTTAGAGACCGCTGGAATGGGGACAGAGGTCTCTGAGCACGGTGAAGTAAGGGTGCCAGATCTGGTGTAGCTGCAGAGGAAGCTGGAACTGCTGGATAGGGAGCAGGTGATGCAGGTCGCAGAGTAGAGGATGCAGACAGCAGGTGCAGGTCAGCAGAGTGGCAGGCGTAGTTAGCAGAGTCAGACAAGCCGGGTCGTACACTTGGAAGGGATCATCAGTAACAGTAGGCAGGAGAATAGTCGGAGTCCAAGCCGGGTTCAGGTAACGGGTAATCAGGCAAGAGAGAGGCAGAGTCGGCAAGCCGGGGTCAGGGTTGGAGAAGGTAACGGAGTCAGCAAGCCGGGTCATACACTGGGTCAGGATGCAGAATGCAGGATGCAAAGCAAGAGCACAGGAACACATGCAGATCAAGCCGCAATATGCCCCATTCAGGCAGTGTCTTTTATAGGCAGCAGGACGCTGCGTATGACGTGCGCCAAACGTGCGCCTAACGTGCGCGCATGCGCACAGATGCGGGCAACGGCCGCGTTCCACGCATGCGCACAGGCACGCGCCCGCGCATGCGCACAGGCATATGCCCACGTTCATGACAGGAGGAAGTCTGTTCCACATTTTCACAGCTCTTACTGTGAAAAAACCTTTCCGTATTTGGAGGTGAAATCTATTTTCCTCTAGACGTAAAGAGTGCCCCCTTGTCCTCAGTGTTGACCGTAAAGTGAACAACTCAACACCAAGTTCACTGTATGGACCTCTTATTTATTTGTACATGTTGATCATATCCCCCCTTATTCTCCTCTTCTCAAGAGTGAATAAATTCAGTTCCTCTAATCTTTCCTCATAGCTGAGCTCCTCCATGCCTCTTATCAGTTTGGTTGCCCTTCTCTGCACTTTCTCCAGTTCTCCGATGTCCTTTTTGAGAACTGGTGCCCAAAACTGAACTGCATATTCCAGATGAGGTCTTACTAATGATTTGTACAGGGGCAAAATTATATCTCTGTCTCTGGAGTCCATACCTCTCTTAATACAAGAAAGGACTTTGCTCGCTTTGGAAACCGCAGCTTGGCATTGCATGCCATTATTGAGCTTATGATCAACTAAAACCCCCAGATCCTTCTCCACTACAGATCCCCCCAGTTGTACTCCCCCTAGTATGTATGATGCATGCATATTCTTATCCCCCAAGTGCATAACTTTACATTTATCTACATTAAACCTCATCTGCCAATTAGTCGCCCAATTAGACAGAGCATTGAGGTCGGCTTGTAAATTGGAGACATCCTGCAAGGACGTTATTCCACTGCATAGCTTGGTGTCATCTGCAAAGACAGAAATGTTACTTTTGATCTCAGACCCAATATCATTTATAAATATATTGAAAAGTAAGGGTCCCAGCACTGAACCTTAGGGTACACCACTGATAACCTTGGACCATTCAGAGTAAGAATCATTAACCACGACTCTCTGAATTCTGTCTTTCAGCCAGTTCTCTATCCATTTACAAACTGATATATCCAATCCTGTAGACCTTACCTTACACATGAGCCGTGTGTGCGGAACTGTATCGAACGCTTTTGCAAAATCCAAATATATCACGTCCACAGCCACGCCTCTGTCCAGGGTTTTACTTACCTCTTCATAAAAGGAAATCAGGTTTGTCTGACAACTTCTGTCTTTCATGAATCCATGTTGTCTGCTGCTTAAATAGTTTTTTTCCAGCAAGAACTCATCCATGTGGTCTTTTATTAAACGTTCCAGTATCTTCCCAACTATAGAAGTTAAACTAACAGGTCTATAGTTACTTGGTAAAGACTTTGTTCCCTTTTTAAATATGGGCACCACATTGGCCCTGCGCCAATCCAGTGGTACTATTCCTGTCTTTAATGAGTCCCTAAATATTAGATACAGTGGCTTTGAAATGACAGAGCTCAACTCACCTAGGATCCGTGGATGGATGCCATCAGGTCCAGGTGCTTTATCCACCTTTATTCTGTCTAAATATTTCTGGACCATATCACTTTTGAGCCATTGTGGATTTGAGGCTGTGTCACTCCCACCCCCATTTTGGACATGAGCTCCCCCATGCTCCATTGTATACACAGAGCTGAAGAAAACATTTAATAAATTTGCCTTCTCTTTGTCCCCAGTCACCCACTCTAGATTATTTTGTAAGGGGCCTACATGCTCAGACTTCACCGTTTTACTATTAATATATTTAAATAATTTTTTGGGGTTTGTCCTACTATCTTTTGCAATCTGTCGTTTGTTTTGAATTTTTTTTTTTTTTTTTTTCACAATCCAATGTTTATTCAAGCACAAGTAGGATCGTACATATATAAAATTAAGTTTAACAGTATACAAGAATGTAGTACAAGTAGTATAACAGTATGAAATAATACAGTGAATTGACAATGTTGATACATGTTATCTGGGATAAAAAGAACATTTTGAGAAAAGTTTAAGGAACTGAGAGTTGGGGAGGGGTTGGGGGGGGGGAGGGGTATTGAGAGTTTGTGGGAGGAAAGAGGGGAAGGTGGGTAGGGTGAATATGGTGTGTAAGGTGTCATAAGAGGATTACTTTGAGCAGCATTAACAGATGGTTAGCATTAGTCATACCAGGGGGGGGGACTTAATGGGGAGAGAGAGAGAGACTCAAACTCTTTTGAGCAGGTGAAAGCAACCCAGGGGGACCAACTTTCCATGAAGGTGGAGCTTCGTTCATTTTTCATTGCCACCAATTCCTCCATTTTGTGTATGTATTTGACTTTTTCCAGCCAATCTCTGACGTCTGGGGTTCTGTCTGTTTTCCAGTATAAAGGAATCAGTGATTTCGCTGCGGTGAGTAAATGCCTTGTTAAGGACTTTTTATATCTTTGTATAGGGAAGGAGTTTATGTTGAGCAAGCAAGCAGCGGCATCTAGGGTGATGGTGGTTTCTGTAATGTGCCTGATCCAGGTTGAGATTTCTTCCCAGAAGTTTTTGATCAGGAGGCAGTCCCACCAAATATGCACAAAGGTGCCTATGTCTGATTTGCATCGCCAGCAGACGTCAGAGATCTTTGTGGACCATCTGTGAGCCTTCACAGGTGTAATATACCATTGAGTAAGTACTTTGTATGCAGTCTCTTGATGTTTAGTGCTTAGTGAGCACTTATGTGCAAATATACAGGCCTTTTCCCATTGGTGGTCACTAAATTGTCTGCCTAGGTCTCTTTCCCATTTTTCTTTATGTTTCAAAGTTCCTTTAGAGTCATGTGTGACCAGCCATTTGTATGCCAGAGAGGTGGTTTTGAGCACCTGTGCCCTCTTGTAACAAATGGTTTCTATTGGTGTCATAACTTGAAAAAAAGAGGTCTTGTGTTTACTGTTTATTAAGAAGTTCTTAAGTTGCATATAGAACCAGGGGTTTGGGGCTGCGTCGCCAAATTCATTCTGGAAGGAAGAGAGGGATTTAACTGTGTTTCCGGAGATACAGTGGGTGATTAGGAGTTTTTTGGAGGGGTTAGGGAGAGGCAGAGATTTTTGGTATTGTCCCGGAAGAAAATCAGGATTTTCCCCAATTGGTGTCAAAGGGCCCGGAATGGTGGCTAGGTCATACGTTGTAGCTAACTTGTGCCAGATGGTTAGTGTAGTGGCTATGAGGGGGTTGGTGGAGTTTTTGTAGGATTTAGAATGGAGGGTCCAAGGATAATAAAGTAGGGGTTGTGAAGATTGGTCTACTTCCAGTTGTACCCAGTCCTTGTTGTGGCCGTTGCAGTGCCAATCTATTACCCTAGTAAGGTGGGAAGCAAGGTGGTATTTCTTGTAATCGGGTAAGCCTAAACCTCCTCTATTTTTGGGGAGTTTGAGGATTTTCATTGAGATCCTAGGTTTTTTGTTAGACCAAAGGAATCTCCTTTGGGCTGATAGGAGTGTAGAGAAGAAGGAGTTTGGAATGTGGATAGGAAGGGCATTGAAGAGGTAGAGTAGTCTCGGCAGCACCACCATTTTCAATATGGCAGCCCTACCGAACCAAGAGAAGAGCTTGGAGTTCCACCTCCTCAGGTCTCCTAAGGTTGAACCCAGCAGTGGCAAAAAGTTAGTTTTATATAGGGAGTTTAAGTCAGGGGTAAGTTTAATTCCTAGGTATTTCAGGGATTCTTTTTCCCATCTATATTTAAAATTTTCCTTAAGTAGTTTGAGTTTGTCTGGGGGGAGGGTAAGGTTGAGCGCTTCAGATTTGGTCGTGTTGATTTTGAAATTTGATATAAAGCCAAATGTTTTAAAGATTTTAGATAGGTTGGGCACGGAAATATGTGGGTGGGTGATGAAAAATAAAAGGTCATCAGCATAAGCCGCTATTTTAAATTCTCTGTCATTGATCATAAAACCTCTAATGTCGGGGGATGCATTTATTGTTCTAATTAGGGACTCCAGCGATAGGATAAAAAGTATAGGGGATAAGGGGCATCCTTGCCGTGTGCCGTTGCGGATGTTTATTGGATCCGAAAGGGTGGTATTGACTTTGATTCTTGCCGTTGGGTTTTGGTAAAGAGCTTTAATCCAATTTGAGATATTACCTGAGATGCCAATATGGGCACATACCGCAAATAGGTAGTCCCATGATATCCTGTCGAAGGCCTTCTCCGCGTCTGTGGACAGGAGAAGGCCCTCGATTTTGGATGTGTTTGCATAATGAATCAAGTTCAGGGTTTTGGTTATGTTATCCCTGGCCTCTCTTCCAGGCATAAAGCCTACCTGTTCAGGACCAATGATGCAAGATAACATGGGTTTAATCCTGTTTGCTATAATTTTTGCTAAAATTTTTACGTCTAGGTTTAGTAATGAAATTGGCCTATAATTTGCGGTTTCTGTATGGTCTTTATCTGGCTTCGGGACTACGGCTATGTGAGCTGAGAGTAATGAGTTGGAATCATGTGGTCCCTGTGCTAAATGATTAAGGGCTTTAAGCAATGGTACATTGAGGATAAGGGAGAATATCTTATAATATTGGGACGTGTAACCGTCGGGGCCCGGGCTTTTCCCTGATTTCAATTCTTTAATTACTAATTGGAGTTCAGTGGTATTGATGGGTTCGTTTAAGGTGGATATGTCTTTAGAGGAGAGTGATGGGAGATTGCTATCTGCTAGGAATTTAAGAATCATGTCTTCTCTGGAGGTTTGTATATGATGCGGTTTGTGTTGCGGGGGGAGGTCATATAGGCCTGAATAGAAATCATGGAAAATTGAGGCAATTTTATCCGATGCGTGTTCTAGATTGCCTGAATTATTCCGAATGGAGTAGATTTGGTTAGCCAAGGTGGCGTCTTTGAGGGCTCTTGCTAGTTGTTTCCCTCCCTTGTCTCCTTTTTCATAGAAAATGTTTTTCTTAAAAAACAGGGCTTTTTGGGTCTGGAAGGTCAAAAGTTGTGTGAGGGATTTCCTATGCCTAGTCAGGTCGTCCAGTACTTTGTCGGAGAGTGATTTTTTATGTAGTGTTTCCATTGTAGCTATGGCGTTTGAGAGTCGTGTGATTTCTTCTGTTCTTTCCCTTTTCCGCCTAGCGCCCCATTTAATCAACTCCCCCCTTATCACACTCTTGTGTGCTTCCCAGTTCGTGAGAGGGTTAGTATCAGAATCTTTATTGAGTCTAAAGTATGATTCAATGGACTCTCTGATATCGTCATGTATGATTGGGTCGGTCAGCAGTGATGCGTTTAGTCTCCAATTAAATGGGGATCTCTGTTTAGGGCCAAAGGATAATGTCACGGCAACTGGGGCATGGTCTGAAAGTGAAATGATGCCTATGCCTGCCTTCGACAGTGCAGGTAAGTTTCTTTGGGATATAAAGATCAGGTCTAGTCTGGCATATTTCTTGTGTGGGGGTGAAAAGAAGGAGAAATCCTTCTCTGTAGGATGCAGAAGTCTCCAAGTGTCCACCAGTTTAAGTGATTGTAACAGGACCTTGATCCTCTTTAGGATCCTGTAGGAGACATGAGAATGTCCGTTAGATGTATCAAGTGTGGGAGAAAGCGGGACGTTAAAATCACCGCCTAGGATGATACATCCCTCCGCGAACCACTTCAGTTCAGAAACAATTTTGGAGCAAAACGTGATGTGTGCGGAGTTCGGGAAATATACATTTGCTAGGGTAACTGGTGTTCCCCCCCAGGAGCCTTTGAGAAAAATAAACCTTCCCTCGGGGTCAGCTAGTTGGCCAGAAAGTTTAAATGGGGCATGTTTGCTTAGTAGGATAGAAACTCCTTTAGTTTTTGCCATTGTATTTGTAGCATGATATGCCTTAGTGAAGAAGTTATCGGTAAGTTTAGGGGTGTTCGGGCCTTTAAAGTGGGTTTCCTGTAGGAAGGTAACTTGAGGGTTTACTTTTTTAAGTTCTCTCAGAAGTTTTGTTCGTTTCTCCGGAATGTTAAGACCATTTACATTGTGGGAGATAACCGAGGGCGATTTGCCTAAATGAGAGTATGACATCTTGAAGGGGGAGGTAGTTGGGGGTGGAGGAGTTGAGTAGTAAGGTTAGCTAAGAAGGATAGGTAGGGAAAGTAGGTGGGGGAGAGGGGGGGGATAAGGTGATGTAGGTATAAGAAGGGGTATAAAAGGAGGAGTAAGCAGTGGCGTTCAACAAACAGGTGAAGCGCACTAAGGGCGAGACTTTACTCTGGATATCGCTTATATAAGCGCAGAGATGTCAGGTGTTATCAGATAAACACCTTGGTGTCTCTCTAGGGGTAAGTGGGAGGGGCCGATATGGATGAGTGGTGATCGGTTCAAGGTTTATGAGTGTAACAGTATGGAACAATCTGTTCCAAGGAGAATTTGAAAAACATGAAAGTGGGGCATAAGTGTAACACAACCCGAAAATATTTATAGTAGGTATAACATTTATCAATGAACAACGTTTGCAATATAATTAAAGTTACCATTTCCCCGGGAGAGGTCCAAAAAAAAAAAAAAAAAGGGATAAAATAAAAGTGTGAATCTGTCTTGTGTCTACGGCTTGTAGGTGAGTGTAGGTGGGGCCAGGTATAGTATTACATTTCCGTGGAACCCCCACATCTTATGTGTCTAGTGTTGAACATTACAGCTTCTATAACAGAGGGCGGTTGTCAGAAGACAAGTATTGAACAGATCTATTAGTTCAATGAGTGTTAATAAGGTTGTACATCTCCAGCTTATAGAAACATCATGCCCTATCCTGACAGAGTGTAATTCTACCCATATAGTGAGAGAAAGGAGGTATTAATAACGACATGAGGGTGATGAGACGTTGTGACCATCTAATAAGAGGAGTCATAGTCTTCTCAATTACATTAGTGAATTATGCTATGTACACATTTCGGGTCTACATTGAAAGACATCACCTCAGTTCACCTAAATAAACGGGTATTACATATACTATACCAGGCATTGTTTAGTAGAGAGAAAGATACTGTAGCTTTGAGGAGGAGGAGCTAGTTCAGAAGACGTGTTCTCGGAGAAACAACATTCCGCGTGCTGAAGACCTGTTGAGAAGTGATAGCTCTAAACGGATAAAGCGGAGTGATAAACATAGAGAATAAACAGGCATGAAAATGAGAGTTATCCAGGGTTGTGATCATGTAGCTGGTCAGGGAGAGAATGATGCAAGCTGTCTGCGTATGGGTTTACGTGGTAGAGTCAGGTCTCCGGTGCACCTTTACAGAGTAAATTAGTAGGGGCGGATAGGTCAGGACCCACGTGAAGCAGTGCAGATCAACCTTTCAACCTTACGTGCGACGCTTCTTCGATCAGTTACTGCCCTCTGGTGGAGAGAGTCTGACCTAGTTCTCCTTGGTAACACAGAATTCGATGCTCTGTATGCGGGTAAAACTTTGTCAGGCTGTGAAAGATTCGAAGGAGAGTTCTGTGCGATACGATTCCTGAAGGCATATTAATTTTCACTTCCGATATGATGCTTCGCTGGTATGGTAATCACGTAGGTCTCGAAAAGAGGTGGGTATTTTAGTGATATACACAGAGTATTGTGCTGGTATGTGTGGGGTCTCCGCGGTGTGTGTAAAGATTCAGCACGTAAATCAATAAACTGGTGCAGGCTTCATATAAACAAATAAACTTGTAAAGCTGTATGTCCTGGTAGTGGACATCCCGGGGGAAACGGGAAAATGAAGGATGTGTCAGTAGAAAGCTGGGAGCATACTTCAAGGACCTCACATCATTGGGCTTTTGCCAGCTGGGGAATTGTAAGCATTCCATCCAGCGTTTCTCCTGGGAGTGCCTTGCCTGTAGGGTGATTTAGCCGGGGACGGACCTGATCTAGCAGGGTAGTTGTTGATCTCTGGCGGCAGGCGGAAATCCGCGTACCATTCAGGCAGGTCCACCGGAGCGATCTGTAAGGCCTCACAGAATCTCTTGAGATCCTCCGGGGTTTTGAGCAGGTATTGTCTGCCATTAACTGAGGTTTGCAGCGCGAATGGGAACTTCCACCTATATGTAAGTCCTTTTCCCCTTAGGACTTCTAGTAGTGGGCGGAGAGCTCTCCTGTTCTGCAGCGTTATGGGGGACAGGTCTTGAAAGAGCTGAATTGTGGTATCATTGAAGGTGATCTGGTCGTTTTGTCTTGCTTTTTGCAAAATATCTTCCTTCAGGGTGTAATTTGGTAGACAGCAGATTATATCCCTTGGAGGGTTATCGTCCGGGGCTTTTGGTCTAAGGGCCCTGTGAGCTCTATCGAATTCGATGGGCGATGCCTCGGGCCTATCTATGAGGCTATTGAAGATTGAAGTGAGGGTGGGTTTGATTTGGTCTGGGGAAACGGATTCTGGGATCCCCCTCACCCTAATATTGTTCCTTCGTCCTCTGTTATCTAAATCTTCTAATTGCCTATTCATGGTTATGAGGTGAGTAGAGTGTTTAGCAGTAATGTCGTCCAGCCTAACCAAGGCCCGATCCCTCCGTTTGCCCGCCCTGTCGTTAACTGCTATCTGTTCAGAAAGTCTCATTAATTCGGACTTAATGTCCGTGATGGCCGTCGCAAATGATTGTTTTATGTCTGCTGCGATGTCGGTCATGATGGCATAGTTGAGCGGGTGGTCATTGGGTATATTACCTCTCGAGGAGCCCTCGGAAGCTGGGAGGGAGATCTCATCATCCTCCATGTCTTCAGCATGGTCCGGATTGCGTGTCGGCGCCATCTTGGAGCTTTTGCCGCTGCCGCCGAAACTGAATCTCACCAGGTTTGCCTGGGTAAGTTTGCCCTTTGGGGTGGTCTTTGAGCGTAGAGAACGGTTGTGAGGGCCCTTCTTCGCAATATTAGACATTTTCAGCCGAAAATCCGGGTTGTGATTAGGCTATTTTCTCCTTGGAACACGGAGCTCTCTTAGCAAGCAGCCATCCACCTCGCGCGCCAAGCCACGCCCCTCTTGAATTTTTGCATCCTTGATTTCCTTTTTGCATATCCTGTTATATTCTTTGTAACATTTAAACAACACTAGTGTTCCTTCATTTTTATATTTTTTAAAGGCTACTTTCTTATTGTTTATAGCTTTTTTAACTTTGACCGTGAGCCACATAGGTTTTATTTTTAGCCTTTTAAACTTATTGCCCATGGGAACATACTTTGCAGTGAGGTTCCACACAGTCTTTTTGAAGAATTCCCATTTCTGTTCTGTGTTCAGCTGTGCCAATAGTCCCTCCCAGTCCAAGTCCTGGAGAGCAGCCCTCATCCTTGGAAAATTTGCTCTCTTAAAATTTTGTGTTTTAATATTTCCTGTATGTATTTCTTGCTTATAGTTAACATTAAATGCAATCATGTTATGATCACTGCTACCCAGGTGTTCCTTTATCTGAACATTAGTAATAAGCTCTGCATGGTTTGAGATTATCAGGTCCAACAGGGCATCATTCCTAGTTGGGGCCTCAATAAACTGCACCATAAAATTGTCCTGCAATAGGTTTCTAAATTTTTGTCCTTTAACTGTCCCAGAAGTGCCATTAATCCAGTCAATTTCTGGGTAGTTAAAATCCCCCATTATTATCACCATCCCAGACCTTGCAGCCCTTTCCATCTGTGCAAGGAGCTGAGTCTCCACCTCCTCATTAACATTGGGTGGTTTATAACAAACTCCAATGATTAATTTTGAACTATGCACATCTGTATGCAGTTCCACCCATAATGCTTCAGCCTCATCACACTCTGCATCAACCAGGTTCTCTTTCACGCTTGCTTTGAGGTCACTTCTCACATAGAGACAGACCCCTCCACCTTTCCTTTTTACCCTGTCTTTCCGAAAGAGAGCATAGCCAGGAATATTAATAGCCCAGTCATGTGAGGATTGAAGCCAAGTTTCAGCAATACCGATTACATCATAGCTCTCCTCATGCACCAGAGCTTCCAGCTCACCTGTTTTGCTTGGCAGACTTCTGGCATTGGTGAACAAACACTTAAATGTTTGCAACATGGGAACTTTCTTGTCACCTGCCATAACCCTTCCCCCATCTATCCCCATTCCACTCTCCATTAATGTCTGACCACTAACTGACCTGTCTGCTCGATGTAATTCTAATTCACCCTCCCCCTCAATCCTAGTTTAAATACTCCTCCAGCATTCCCATAAACCTCTCCCCCAGCACAGCAGACCCCCTTCCATTCAAGTGCAAACCGTCTTTAGCATATAGGTTGCACCCCAATGAAATGTCAGCCCAGTGCTCTAGAAACCCAAATCCCTCCTTCCTACACCAGGTCTTTAGCCATGCATTCAGCTCTCTAATCTCCCCCTGCCTTTCCTGTGTTGCGCATGGCACAGGCAATATTTCAGAGAATATCACCTTGGAGGTCCTTCCCTTCATCTTGCAGCCTAGTTCTTTAAATTGATTCTTAAGGAGCCTCCACCTTCCATGTATACTGTCATTGGTTCCAACGTGGACCAAGACAGCTGGGTCATGCCCAGCCCCTCCCAGTAATTTATCCACCCGGTCCACCACATGCCGAACCCTGGCACCAGGGAGACAGCAAACCATTCGGTTGAAGCGATCCTGGCGACAAATTATTCTATCAGTCCTTCTGATTATAGAATCCCCTATTACCACCAACTGGCCTACCTGCACTCCCCTCCTCTACTAGATGGGTTGCTCTCCCGGCTGTTAGGGGTAGCAGTAACATCTAGGGCTGCCACCTCTGTGTTTGCCACCTCCACATCATCACCCAACTTGGCAAATTTGTTTTGATGCACAAATACAGGACTGGCCTTCCCTTTCTTCACACCCCTTCCACTCCCTCTAACTGCATTAACCCATCTCCCTATCTGATAATCCTGACTTGCCCCTCCACCCTCCACATCAACCTTACTGACCACTTGCTCAGCGAGCAGAGGACCCCTTTCAAGGTTGTCATTTCTACCCAGTGTTGCAACTTGCTCCTCCAGATCTCTAATACTAGCTGCCAGAAGGGCAACCTGCTCACATCTGTCACAGCGGTATCCATCTTGGAGCTGTTGCACCAATTTTGCATACATGTGACACGCTGTGCACTGAGCAAAACCTTCAACCCTGCTAGCACTCATTTCCCAGTTACAATATAATTACTTGTATGAAGATTAAGATGATACTTACAGTTTTAGAAGACTCCTGCCTTAACTCTTGTTTTAAACTCCTGGTTTTTAACTCTTCCACTTGTATTCAAAAAATTCCACTTCTGATCAGAAATGCTACTTGCCATCAGTGCCATCTGCCCGTGCCATCTGCCAGTCCCATTTGCCGTCAGTGCCACCTGTCAGTGTCATCAATGCCAACAATGGCTAAAAGATCATTTTCAGCCGAGAAGGCGTATGAAATTCTTGCGGCCGACGGGAGCAACGGGGAGCTCTGCGATTCGGATTCCCCTGCAAATTCAGATAACGAATCTGACGTTAACTACGAGCCGGTAGTTAGCAGTGGAGCAGAGACATCCCCGGAGGAGGAAGAAGAGGAGGAGGAAGAAGAGGAGGAGGAGGGTCCCCCCGCCAGACAAAGGCGTATTGCTAAGGAGGCAGTGCCATCCACCAGCACCGCTGTGCCATCCACCAGAACCGCAATACCTCGGCAAGCAATGTCACGTACCAGTGGGGTGTCACCTCAGTCCCAAAGGGTTAGGTCCCATGCCATTCCCTTCAGAACCCCTTGTGGCTTCCTCCTAATTCAGGAGAAGCCAACATTCCCCCTTTCACGGCCCAGCCAGGAGTCCAGGTGGACACAGAAAATTTTGCCCCAATTGATTTTTTTTATTTCGTTTTTACTGAGGACATGCTTGCCTCAATTGTTTCCCAGTCCAATCTTTATGCGGAACAATTCATATCAAGTAACCCCACGTCCTATTATGTCCGTCCCTTCCAGTGGAGACCCGTAACAGTGGAGGAGTTCAAAACATTTTTAGGCCTCGTATTTTGTATGGGACTAAACCATAAAAACCAAGTACGTTCGTATTGGTCAAACCGCCCCATCTACCACATGCCCATCTTTCCCTCAAAAATGTCCAGGTCCAGATATCAAATGATCATGAGATTCCTACACTACAATGACAATACCCAGTGCCCTCCCCGAGATGACCCAAATTTTGATAAACTTTATAAAATTCGGCCACTACTTGGTTATTTTTCCCAAATTTTCCCCCAGTTGTTTACCCCAGACCAACACATATGCGTTGATGAGTCACTTATAAAATTTTCTGGCAGGCTCGGCATAAAACAATTTATTCCCTCCAAAAGGGCCCGCTATGGGGTGAAGCTCTATAAATTGTGCGACCGAGCCACAGGATATACATATGCCTTCAATGTATACGAAGGAAAGGACAGCCAGCTACACCCCCCTAATTGTCCAGACTACATTGGGACCAGCGGGGAAATTGTTTGGGAACTCCTAAACCCACTCATGGAGAAAGGATACCACTTGTATGTGGACAATTTCTATACAAGTTTGCCCCTGTTCCGAAACCTTTATAGAAAGAAGACACCAGCATGCGGCACCGTACGGTCGAACCGGAAGGGCTTTCTGCAAAGCCTTGTCACCAAAAATTTTTAAAAAGGGGAGACGGCGAGTTTACGCAATGAGGAAGTTCTGGCCGTGAAATGGAGGGACAAAAGGGATGTGTACGTGCTTTCTACCATCCACAACAACACATTCATTGAGACCAGAACGAGGAGGAATGGGCGAATCCAGAAACCAAAATGCATTCAAGAATACAATAAGTTCATGGGGGGGGGGGGTCGATTTGAACGACCAAATGCTGGAACCCTACCTTTCCACAAGAAGATCATACTAGCGGTTCTGTAAGCAGCACATTTCCTGTCGTAGCTATGACAGCACACGCTACGGCAGGAAACGTGCTGCTGACAGAACCGCTATGACAGCACACGCTACAACAGGAAATTTGCTGCTGACATAACCGCTATGACAGCACACGCTATGACAGGAAATGTGCTGCTGACAGAACCACTATGACAGAACATGCTGCTGACAGAAAACATGGAATGAATTGAGATAAAACGGCTGCCGGTGTGTGCCGAACCTGCAAGGCATTGACGTGTTGACAGGAAATGCAGAGAAGAAAAGCTATGACTGGGTATGCTATGACCGAGCTGCTGTGACAGAAACACCAATGACAGAGCCGTCATGGCAGAAACATGCCATGACAGAAACACGCTAAACCTGAGCTGCTGAGACAAACACTAAAGGCAGAGCTGAGATGGCAAAACACGCTACAACAGTAATACAGAGACAGAAACGCAGAGACAGAAAACACAGAGACAGAACTCATGACCTGAAAACACTACTGCGTACAGACTTCCTACAACATGCACCCACCCCACCCCCCGTGACCTGAGGCAAGCCCAGAACTGGACTGCAAAGATGAAAACACAGCTGCATCCATGACAGGGTGCCAGAACCACCTGCATGCAAACTCTTCCCCCCCACACACACCCAGCCTAGAACCTAGGGAAATGGCATGTGCACACTGTGGGCCCAAGATCTATACCTCTCCCCCTGGAGCTTGAGGGAACCCACATGACCTGAACAACCAGAATACTGACCACTAACAGAGGTGCCCCCTTCCCCTAACTCCGATGCCCCCCAGGAGGATAACTGAAGTGGCACGGGCAGACCCCCCCCCCACCATGGAGAGTCATCCAGAGCGCTCTCCAACCAGCACAATGGAGACCGGGGAGGTGAACCACCACCAGCACCAGACTCCTGGCCTACCGTACTGCTGCTCTGAGCTCCGGGCGGCTGACCCCTCCACGATGCCGGATTTGAGCCCAGGGAAAAGAATGTATGCCCCCCCAACGCGAGTACCAGGAGAGGTGGGCGGGCGGCCTCCTCCATGCTGGAAGGAGCCCTGGCAATGTGGTTGGGAAGATGGCCGCCCCCCCCCCCTCGGCGCGAGAACCGGGAGCCGATGCCCAGTGTGGGTTCCAGGGAGGCGAGCGGCTTCCCCCTATGGTGCCGGCGTGCGAACCGCGACGGGCGGACACTAAAGGCCGGCGTGAGTTCCCGGGAGGTGAGCGTCTCTCCCCCATGAAGCCAGCGTGTGAGTGGCTCCCCCCCCCATGGAGGCACTGATGCCCGGCGTGAGATCCAGGGAGGTGAGCTGGTGGCGAGTGAGGACCGGGATGAGCGGGCCGCCCTCCTTGACGATGCCCGGCGTGAGCACTGGGAGAAGGGGGCGGGCGGCCACCCGATGAAGCCCGGTGAGAGCACCGGGCGGGGAAACCGCCACGAGATCCCAGTAGCCGACCTGCTGCTCCGCAGTGAAAACCGGAAGTGACGTCTACCCAGAAACCCCACCGACGCCGGCGAGGGGAGGAGGGATAAATAGCCTGCGGCCAGCCTTCACACATATACTAAATATACTGGAATGCTGGATCTAACTAGCTGAATCAACTGCCTGCTCAATCTAGCTAACTGAAATAAAACGACAATCTCTCTCTTGCTCTCTCTCTCTGAACGTCGCCCGACGTCACACTACACAAGGCCGACGCGCAGGCAGCCTTATAAGGTGTGGGGTGTGTACCTAATCCCCTGAGGACCTGCCTTTGGCCAATTATGGCTCTCTGTGCTGACGGTGCTGTGATTAGCCAAAGCATGCGGGTCATAGTGCATGCTTGGCCAATCATCAGCCAGCAATGCACTGCCATGGCGCACAACCCAAATTTGGCGCGAACGGTCGAACAGCCGATGTTCGAGTCAAACTCATGTTCGACTTGAACTCGAAGCTCATCCCTAATCCTGACACAAAATGTGTAAATTCTAAAAGATGTAATGCATATTTTAAATATTTTTAAATGTGAATTTCAAAACTAAAACATTCTGTTCCAAACTTGCTTTTTACCAATTGTTTTATTTTCTTTTCAGCAGTACATGTTAAAACAGGAGAGATTTTCAAGGCAAAATTCCAAGACCACCAACCAGATGAAGATTTGAGATTAGCGTCCATCCTGGCAGGAGGAAATGTAAGAATGATGATCCTAAAATGTGATGATTACAAAATATATGTAACTTCATTGAAATGATTGAACAAAGGTACATATTAAATTTGTATTCAGTAGCAAGCAGTGGCGGCTGGTGTTCCAATTTTTATGGGGGGGTGCAAACAAACTGAAAAATGTAACTGTTAGTAATGCAGGACTTTAAATAGCCATTTTTCAGGTGATTATGCATCATTACTGCTAGATAGAACTGTGCCCATCATATGTAGTCTCACTGTGCCCATCAATTGCAGCCTCACTGTGTCCATCAAAATGCAGCCTCACTGTGCCCATCAATTGCAGCCTCACTGTGCCCATCTTACCTTGGAGAGCTCTGGAAACTCAGTGTCCAGTTGGAGGAGCTCCCCCGGCCCCTCCTGTGTGTAAATCACCCTGTGTCCAGATTGCGGTAAGGGGCACAGGATGACCGAGAACCCCCAGTCTGATGTGTGCTAGTTGGACTCACTGTAAACCCACACTGGAATATTGTAAATATGTATATATTGTGTGTTGTCTCATGCTGTTGTGGACTGTTTTCTGGGATCGTTTGGGGTGTGATTGTGTTCCATTGTTATATTGTGTCTGTCTGTCTGCCTTGGGAGAAATTAATTTTAGGATTGATGTTTTATATTTGTGTTCCTGGCATGTGGCCTGGGGGCAGGGTGGAGAGGGGAGCGGCGAATTCCTCCAACAAATCTCCCTGCTGATTGGACAGTCAAAGGGAGGGGGAGTTGTTCCCTCAGTGTATACCTGTGTTGAAAAAACAGTTTGATGTTTTTTCACCCTACATTGAGTTACTGCTCAATGACTGGGTAAGCTAAGGGAACTTGGGTAATGCTGGTTCTGGATTTACAGCAAACATAGTCCTGTTGAGGACGGGGGTCCGTCACACCCATCATATGCAGCCCCACTGTAAAAAATAAAACCACTTCACATAAGGTGACCTAATCAGAGTCCCCTTTTACATCAGGTGTCCAAATCAGAGTCCCCTATACATCAGGTGTCCCAATCAGAGTTCCCCTAAACATCAGGTGTACCCATCAGAGGCCACCTTTACATCAGGTGTCCCCATCAGAGTCCTCCCTTTACATCAGGTGTCCCCATCAGAGTCCTCCCTTTACATCAGGTGTCCCCAGATTCTTCACTCTGTACATCAGGCGCTCCATTCAGAATCCCCCTTTATATCAGGTGCGCCATTCAGAGTCCCCCTTTATATCAGGCATCCCCATCAAAGTCCTCCTTTTCCGTGACCGTGTCCTGGCGGTTGCCCAGGCCAAATCTGATATACTATTCGAAAACAGATTCAAAAACATCAAGCTACGCTCCAGCCTTCTCTATCCTAGCAAATTGGGCATCATGGATTGAGAAGAAGCCCACTTGTGGGCCTGACTGGACATTCGTTGAGATCCCTGCCGGTCTTCAAAGATCATTAATTACCTCCCGGTCAAGTTTGAGGTGTCTGCAACATGTTTACCATTACTGTTGCTTTTTTTATACAATCCCAGTTAGGCTCGGTTCACACTGGTGCGACATGTGATCCGACTTGTGAGAGCACTGATCAGGCTGCATTTAATGGGCACTGATCAGGCTGCATTGATGGGCACTGAAAAGGACCGATCGTTCGCGCGAACATTTAGAACCCCATTGAAGTCAAAATTCGTCGAACAGACAATGTTCGAGTCGAACATACGTTTGAGTCGAACACAAAGCTCATCCCTAATGGGCACTGGTAAGGCTGCATGTGATGGGCACTGGTAAGGCTGCATGTGATGGGCACTGGTAAGTAAGGATGAGCTTTGTGTTCCATTCGAACGTATGTTCGACTCGAACATTGTCTGTTCGTACGTTTGACGAATTTCGAACAAAACGGGTCGTTCGTGCCAAATTCGAGCGACGCGCAACGGCCCATAATTCACTGCGGTATTGCGCGCTGATGATTGGTCAAGCATGCACAATGACCCTGCATGCTTGGCCAATCACAGCGCGCAAAAAACGAAGAACCATAATTGGCCAAAGCCAAGGTGGCTTTGGCCAATTATGGCTCAGGGGGTTTAGTACACGCCCCACACTATATAGGGCCACTATATAGGGCCGCCTGCAAGGCGGCCGTGTGTAGTGTGTTGCGGCGTTGTTAAAGAAAATAAGTCAGTCAGTCAGTTAGAGAGAGATAGAGAGAGTGTCTTTTCTACTAGATAGATAGATAGATAGATAGATAGATAGATAGGGCAGGCAGGCTAGTTAGTTTAGTTAAATTTACAGTGTGTAGAGGATATATATACATCCTAGGCGTTGTAAATATATTTAAACACTGTATAGCTTAGCTAGATCAGCTATTCCTATTTGTTAGGCAGTAGATTGTGCTAGCTGCAGTGCTCTAACGTGTTGTATTGCCTGTATGCTTTTTAGTTTACACCTAAACATAGTACTCAGTGTTAGTGGACGTGTGCTATTTAATTGCACATAAACACAGTTGCTGTTAGTGCACGTGTGCTATTTAATTGCACATAAACGCATTAGCTGTTACTGCATGTGTGCTATTTAATTGCACATAAACGCACATTTTATGTGCACATTAATTGCACATAAACGCATTAGCTGTTACTGCACGTGTGCTATTTATTTGCACATAAACGCAGTTGCTGTTGCCAAATTCGAGCGACGCGCAACGGCCCATAATTCACTGCGGTATTGCGCGCTGATGATTGGTCAAGCATGCACAATGACCCTGCATGCTTGGCCAATCACAGCGCGCAAAAAACGAAGAACCATAATTGGCCAAAGCCAAGGTGGCTTTGGCCAATTATGGCTCAGGGGGTTTAGTACACGCCCCACACTATATAGGGCCACTATATAGGGCCGCCTGCAAGGCGGCCGTGTGTAGTGTGTTGCGGCGTTGTTAAAGAAAATAAGTCAGTCAGTCAGTTAGAGAGAGATAGAGAGAGTGTCTTTTCTACTAGATAGATAGATAGATAGATAGATAGATAGATAGATAGATAGATAGATAGGGCAGGCAGGCTAGTTAGTTTAGTTAAATTTACAGTGTGTAGAGGATATATATACATCCTAGGCGTTGTAAATATATTTAAACACTGTATAGCTTAGCTAGATCAGCTATTCCTATTTGTTAGGCAGTAGATTGTGCTAGCTGCAGTGCTCTAACGTGTTGTATTGCCTGTATGCTTTTTAGTTTACACCTAAACATAGTACTCAGTGTTAGTGGACGTGTGCTATTTAATTGCACATAAACACAGTTGCTGTTAGTGCACGTGTGCTATTTAATTGCACATAAACGCATTAGCTGTTACTGCATGTGTGCTATTTAATTGCACATAAACGCATTAGCTGTTACTGCACGTGTGCTATTTATTTGCACATAAACGCAGTTGCTGTTGCTGCACGTGGGCTATTTAATTACACATAAAAGCATTAGCTGTTACTGCACGTGTGCTATTTATTTGCCCCAGGGAGGTCAGGATCGGCACTGGGTCTTGTAATGACCTGGGGGGAGTGGTGGCGGGGAAACTCATGCTATTTTTTTTTTTTCCCCGGTCAAAAAAATCAATCTATTGAGAAAAGAGCAAATAAAGTACAATAAGAAAAAAACATAATGATAAATGGCAGATGGTACACTTCATAAACCAAGATTAAGCAAATAAAATGTATACATGGAATCTATCTGAACACATCACCGCAATTAATAGTCCTTCAGGACCTCAGATTAAGGCAGACCACAGCAAAACCAAACAGAGGGAAACAGTAAGAAAAAGGAAAAGAAAAAAAAAGGGGGGGAGGGCGGGGGGACAAGGAAAAATTACATTAAAGTTAAAACAAAAAAAAGAGAAAAAAAAGAGCATAAGGGACAAGGGGCGAAGAGAAAGGCCACCATTCCGAGTTACATAGCCTGTCACAGTGTATTAAAATACCTTCCCTAGTTTGTTCCACATGGTGTGCTGACGTAGCAGCATCATGCTATTTTTTTCAATGATTTTTATCCATATTGCAGGGACCAAACATTACATTAAAGCCACAAGCAGTATTAAATTTATTTTTTCTGAGAGTAATCTCATGTTGTGCAGGGACATTTCTAAACACGTGCCACTACTATAGACACCCAGCAGGTACGATATTTAAAGGAATTTTTTTTTTTCACTTTAAGCATCATTAAAATCGCTGCTCCAGAAAAAACTACAGTTTTTAAAACTTTTTTTTTCATTGATACATGTTCCTTAGGGCAAGACCCGGGTTCTCAAAGACGTTTTCCAACAATAACTTGAATATTGGGCTTTAAAATGAGCACTTTGAATTCGAACGTTCGAGTCCCATAGACTTCAATGGGGTTCTAAACGATTGTCTGGAGGTAGATAGCATGATGGCTATATTGGCATGGAGATTCCTGGTAAGGTTGATCTGTAGCGTGGAGAGCGCTGGCAGCAGGATTGTAGCATGACCGAGCTACAGCTGACAATAATAGAACGGTGTGTATCATACACATCGTTCTGTTTATAGTAGAACAGCATGTGTGCCAAATGCAGCTGATTGCATTCGGCACTTCCGCATTCCAGGCTGGAATGCATGCGGCGCCGAGCGATGACGTCATTGCGCGGTCGCCACGCTCCAGCGTGGAACGCACTACATCACTCAGCACTCCTGGTCTCACTCCTTGCCACAGACCAACACAAGGTCATCTGGGGGTAGGAGGGGCCCCACAGATCAGAGCCTAAATAGAAACATAGTGCAGAAGTCATTGCAACTCGTTTTTTTCTGATGCTGAATTTAGAGTGATCCTTGTGTGCTTTTTAAAAGGGACTCATTATCACATATAGTAAAATTGTAAACTCAAAAGTTTAGAATTACCGGTGATACGCTGTGAGCATTATCCTCAGGTGTTGTGGCATAGAAATATGTGTAAAGGGGAGGAGTTAGTAAGATTACCCTATGCCCATGTGGAGGCGCCAGAAATATTTCTGCATTTTATAGTTGGCCCCCCTATGTGCCCCTCCCCCCTAAATATGAAATCTGGAGACACCACTGCAAATACATACTGTAACGGAACCCCAAATGGGACAGGGGTTAACGCCGTTTAAGATATTCCATTCCCGGGGGGTGTGGCCGGATGTAGGAGCGTGGAGAGTGAGTGAGGCAGAGATGTGAGAAGCGGAGAGGTGTGTGCCGGACCTCCCACGGATCTCCCCCCCATTAGGTCATGCTGGGAGTGCTGCCTAAGCTGTTTAAAATCGCTGGAGTCTGCTCCCCGTGCCTGCTGATTTCATCCTTGTTATAACACCTTACCATTACTAACAAGAGGCGGTTACCTGCTCTCTGATCGGGAGCGTTTTGTGTCCTGTGGGGGCTCTTGCTTGCCTGTCCGCCCCGTCCGTCCCGACCGGGGAGCTTCTGGAGCCGGGGAGAGAGCGGAGGAGACCCGGGGGTGGAGGCTTAGCTGCAGCAGGCGAGCGGAGCGCGTGATTGGAGGACGGCGGTC
Source organism: Rana temporaria (assembly GCF_905171775.1). NCBI lineage: Eukaryota > Metazoa > Chordata > Amphibia > Anura > Ranidae > Rana > Rana temporaria. Next base: position 76,020,412 of record NC_053494.1, on the reverse strand, counting down.
AGCTGACCAGCCCACGTGATCGGCCTTGTCAGTCCCGGCGTGGATCGGCGTTCTCTGGCCATAGGAGGCTCTGGGAAGCACGGGACATAGCCAGGGGGTTCCCCCCCACTCTCCTACGCTAAACCGGATTAACAAGGAGGATTTAGTCACCCTCTGCATCAATGTACTAAAGCCTTGCAGCTCTGTCTAAAGGAGGAGAAGCTGGGGAAAAACCTCACCACTATGCCTCATAAAGCTGCACAAAAGTGAGTAAAATCTCGTATAACAGTGGCGATAGGATACATTGTGCCTTGAACTGAGCTGAACTATGGTATACTGTTTGGACTGATCATAGGCCAAATGAATTAATAGTGCTGTAATGTGCTGGGCTGCGCTGTGCATTGAGACATGGACTGACTATATGCCTAATGAATCTAACTGTCCAGTGAAGTAAAGTGAAGTGAGAGTATGTACATTGCACACTGCATCGAGGACAACTGAGACTTCTGCACTTTACACTCGTGAAGCAGGGTTTATTGATTTTTACCACCATTTACTACCCATGGTTCCTGATGTACAACTGGGGTGATATCCTGCTTTCAGATTTGTTGCCTAACATTTGCTAGCATTTAAATACGGCACTATTTGATCTGCCCCCCGCTAATTATGGGCTCCACATGAGATGGTGAGCTTCTGATTCTGATCCTGAGACAGAGCCTCAGTAGAGCCTTAACCACTTAAGCCCCGGACCAATATGCAGCCTAAAGACCCAAGGTGTTTTTACAGTTCGGGACTGCGTCGCTTTAACAGACAATTGCGCGGTCGTGCGACGTGGCTCCCAAACAAAATTGGCGTCCTTTTTTCCCCACAAATAGAGCTTTCTTTTGGTGGTATTTGATCACATCTGCGGTTTTTAGTTTTTGCGCTATAAACAAAAATAGAGCGACAATTTTGAAAAAAAAGCAATATTTTTTACTTTTTGCTGTAATAAATATCCCCCAAAAACATATATAAAAACATTTTTTTTCCTCAGTTTAGGCCGATACGTATTCTTCTACCTATTTTTAGTAAAAAAAATCGCAATAAGCGTTTATCGATTGGTTTGCGCAAAATTTATAGTGTTTACAAAATAGGGGATAGTTTTATTGCATTTTTTTTTTTTTTTACTACTAATGGCGGCGATCAGCAATTTTTTTCGTGACTGCGACATTATGGCGGACACTTCGGACAATTTTGACACATTTTTGGGACCATTGTCATTTTCACAGCAAAAAATGCATTTAAATTGCATTCTTTATTGTGAAAATGACAGTTGCAGTTTGGGAGTTAACCACAGGTGGCGCTGTAGGAGTTAGGGTGCACCTAGTATGTGTTTACAACTGTTTGGGGGTGTGGCTGTAGGAATGACGTCATCGATCGTGTCTTCCCTATAAAGGGAATGACGCGATCGATGCGCCGCCATAGTGAAGGACGGGGAAGCCGTGTTTACACACGGCTCTCCTCGTTCTTCAGCTCCGGGGAGCGATCGCGACGGAGCGGCTATAAACAAATAGCCGCGCCGTGGTCCCGGATCGCTCCCCGAGCGGACCCGACCTCCGCATGTAGCGGGGGGGGTCCCGATCGGACCCCCCACCCGCTAATAGGCGAGGACGTACCTATACGCCCATGTGCCTGTACGTGCCATATTGTGGACGTATATGTACATGGGCTGGTCCTTAAGTGGTTAATAGAGGACAGAGAAAAACCTCCTTTTTTTTTTTTTTTCTTCCCCTTTCTGCTCGTTTTAGGCAGTTTTGGCCTGCCTTGATTATAAAGGATAAAGAGGACACACTGGTTTCAAACAAATTAATGGTGACTATACTGCGCTGTGCATTGATGTATGGACTGGCTATAGGCCTAAATGAATTAAAGTGCGCAATAAAGTAAAGTGAAGTGAGAGTATGCATATTGCACATTGCGCCGAGGATAACTGGGACTTCTCCACTTTACACTTGTGAAGCAGGGGTATCCATTTATTATTTATCACTGGCTTCAATGTGTTTAGATATTGCTTATCAGAACAAATTGAGCATTAGTGGTTAACTCATTTTTTACCTCTAAACAGAAGTTTTTTGTCCTTATAATGTCAGGGCCGCAAGCATTGAGGTCAGCAAAAGACAAGGTGGGAGTAGCCACTGCAGCAGCAGCCAAATTAGAAAAAATTGTCCTTTCAACAGAGCAAACCCCAAATAAAAATGGCTCAACTCCCCAGGCCTCTGCCAAAATAAACACAGATAGACGAAGCCAAGGCCAAACAGTGGCAGCAAGTAAAACTTCTGTTAACAAGAATACAGCTACCACAGTCATGGACCCAAAAGTAATTCCCAGGCCAGAAGATGCTCCCACAATAAAAGATGTATTCTTAGTGGTGAATGAATGCAAAAAGGCACTAGGAGAACTGTGCGATCAAATGAAAGGCGTTAAGGAGGAACTGGTCTCAGTAAGACAGGAACTGCGGAAAACGAACGAAAGGATATCGGAGGCGGAGGGGAGGATCTCACAAATGGAGGACGAAATGCACCCCCTCAAACAAGATGTTAAGCACATGAGGTCCCAAGTGGATATATTAGAAGACAAAATGGACGAAATAGAAAATAGACTCCGGAGGGATAATGTCAGGCTGGTGGGGCTACCGGAGAGGTGTGAGGGGGCTAGACCAATAGAATTTTTGGAAAACTGGTTTGTAAAATTATTTGGTAAAGAAAGCTTCTCACAAATATTTACAATAGAAAGAGCGCATAGAGTCCCCTTTAAGCCCCCCCCCCACCGGAGGGCGCCCAAGATCAATGCTACTAAAATTTTTAAATTACCGTGATAAAGAGGCCTTATTGAGAATGAGTAGAGAAATGGGAGAGGTTTTTTTTGAAGGCTCTAAAGTCTCATTTTATCCTGATTTTTCCCCCCAGTTACAGAAAAGGAGGGCGGGTTTTCTGGAGATCAAACGGAAAATGCAGAAAGCTAAATTTTCATATGCTTTACTATACCCAGCGCGGCTACGGGTGGTTGCGCTGGGAAAGACATTATTTTTTGATAAACCTGAAGATGCAGCATTATGGATGGAATCGCAACTAAAGGAAGGAGAGGGGAGTCAGGAGTAAGGGGATTAATTTGCAATCTGTAAAGATAGGGGGGGAGGGGGTGGGGGGAAGGGTGCACATTTAAATGAATGAGAGGAATTGGTCAAGAGTTGAACAGAGAAGGGAGAGATGTGAATGGAGATGGGGGGGGATGGGGAGTGGGGTGGGGGGGGGGATGAATGAGGGTGTGTTAAGAGAGGTTAGGATGATGTGGGTAACGGCCATAGGAAGCTCCCTAGGGGAACACCTGGGTAGGTGCAGAGGGAGGGTGGAGGGAGGGAGGGAGGGGAGGGGGTGGGAGGGAGGGTGGGAGGGGAAGGGAAGATAAGCACACGACACACAGGGAAAGAATGCTCACTGTAATAAGTAAAATGTATGTAAAACAAGAATTAAAGAAGAGTATAGAAAGTAGCGATAATGCACAAAGGAATGTGAAAGGGGGAAAATGGCAAAGTAATGCACTAGGGGTACAAATTCTATATGGGAAAATAAAGTTTGAAAACCTATACGGGAATAATACTAAATAGCACATATATTCTTGGGGGATGTTGGATCACAAGTTCTAATAGACACGGTAAATTAGTAAAGACTACTCACACACAAAAAAAAAAAAAATTTGGGTAAAGAATAGTTATATAAATTATGATTTGGGATTGGTATCCCCGACCCTTTATGGTATATCCTTGGCTACTGTATGCAAAGTAAAATGCTAAAATTAAGCTCATGGAACGTTAGGGGCCTGGGAACTGCAGCTAAAAGGGCGGCAGTCTTTGCCACGATGGAAAAACATGGGATAGGGCTGATCTGTCTGCAGGAAACCCATTTAATGAAAAATACAAGTTATTTATTACAGAGTAAAAAATACCCTACCCAGTACCACTCAGTGCACTCCACATATTCTAGAGGAGTGAGTATTTTTGTGAGAGCTGGGGTTGGATTTTCCTGCAGACAGGTCAGCATAGACTAGTATGGTCGATTTATTTTCTTACACTGTATAATAGATAATAAAATGTATATAATAGCGAATGTGTATGTCCCCCCACCCTTTAAGATTGATATTGTGCTCAGAATAAACAAATTTATATTGGGAAAGGAAGAGATACCGGTGTTGGTGGTAGGAGATTTCAATGAGGTCTTGGACCAAGGGGTCGATAGATTTCCTGCACCATTGGCCCCAGACCTCTTGAAGATTAGCCGCCTGGGTCAATTTATGGAAGAAGTGGGGTTGATAGATTTGTGGAGAGTGAGGAATCCGGGGATTCAACAATACTCTTGTTACTCAAGTACGCACTCTACACTCTCCAGGATTGATATGGCCCTGGGTAATCAGTTAGCATTTCAGACTGTGGGAAAAGTAATATATCTGCCAAGAGGAGTGTCTGACCACTCTCCTATGGTTTTAACCTTAAATCAAGGCGGACAAAAAACTCAGAGGGATTGGAAAATCAATGCACATTGGTGTGAGTTAATAAAGAAGTCGGAAGAAGTTCTGCCTAAATTGAAGGAATTTGTAGATATCAATGAAGGTACCACGGGCACTGGGATACTATGGGACACCCTGAAGGCGTACCTTCGAGGTGTCCTGATCCAGCAGATAGCAAAATTTAATAAAAAAGCAAGAGAGGTGGAGGAGAAATCCCGTAGAGAGGTTTTAGAGGCAGAAAGTAACTATGTGGGGGACCCAACGCCGAAGGGGAGGAAAATATGGCTTAAAAAAAACAAGAAGCATATAAGTCGGTAATTACAGGGGAAGTAGAGACTAGACGACTTTTCCTGCGACAATCTTCATTTGCAGACGGTGAAGGGGTTGGAAGGATGTTGGCACAGGTGGTAAAGTCTAACTCTTCTCCCTCCGGCGTTCGGTCCATCAGATTAATAACTGGCGCAATAACCTCAGACACCTCAGAGATAGTGCAGACTTTCTGGGCATTCTATCAAAAACTATACACTACACAAAAGGGGGGAATGGAGAAAGAAATGGAGGACTTCCTGGAGAGACTAGAAATTCCGCTTATAACACAATTAGAAAGGGAAGAACTAGAAACCCCAATAACACTTGGGGAGATACAATTGGCAGTAGCAGGTATGGCGAACCAAAAGTCGCCAGGACCAGATGGGCTCCCAGTGGAAATATACAAATATTATGGAGATATATTGTTACCTGAGCTTTTAAAAACATTAAATGGAGCAGCTATAGAAGGTAAACTCCCTGTCTCAATGCTGGAAGCAACTGTTATAATTATACCAAAAGATGGGAAAGATCCCCTGGACCCCGGGGCATATAGACCTATATCCCTTTTGTGCTCTGACGCTAAAATTATAGCAAAGATCCTGGCAACAAGGCTTAATAGGGTTATTTCAAAAATAATCCACCCAGACCAGACGGGATTTATAGCCAATAGATCTACTAGCATGAACATCAGGAGGACATTTCTAAACTTACAAACCCCAACACAGAATGAGGGAGCAAGGGCCATACTGTCACTGGATGTGACCAAAGCCTTTGACAGCGTAGAATGGGGGTATATATGGAGGGTGCTGGATAAATTTGGGTTTGGCCCGACATTTTCGGGGTGGATAAAAATGCTCTATGACAACCCTAGTGCTAAGTTAAAAATAAATAATGAATTCTCAAAAAAAATTGTCCTCGAGAGGGGGACGAGACAGGGGTGTCCCTTGTCACCCCTGCTCTTCGCCCTAGCGATGGAACCTTTGGCAATTGCTATTCGGTCAAACATCGAGATATCCGGATTCCAGAGAATGACGGGAGAAGAAAAAATCGCGCTTTATGCCGATGACATCCTGCTCTTCCTGGGAGATACGGAACAATCTCTGTCAAAAGCAATGAGCCTGGTGGAGGAGTTCGGGAGTTTTTCGGGACTAGAAATAAACTGGGGGAAATCCGAGTTACTGCCGGTAGACCCACTTGGAGAAACGGCGATACGAGGATTGCCACAGTTAACAGTGGTGGATACAATGAGATATCTGGGGGTATTGGTGATGAAAAATCCCAATCAATACATTAATAAGAATCTCATCCCCCTACTTGCTAAGTTCAAACAAAAAATCTACATTTGGAAACGTCTCCATTTGTCAGTGGCGGTAGATGTAGTTTAATCAAAATGATTTGGCAACCACAACTCTTATATGTAATGCACAATTCCCCAGTATGGATTTGTAAAAAATGGTTCAATAAAAATCGAATCCCTCTTTAGGGAGCTAATTTGGAAAGGGGGACAGGCCAGGATACGTCTTCGCACACTGCAACTCCCGGTGGGAGAGGGAGGACTTGCAGTACCCCAACCCGAGATTTATTATTTTTCTGCACAACTGCAACAAATAGGGGGGGGTAATATCCGAGGAGGAGGTACCCCCAACGGGATGATAATGATGAATGGGGTTTCTCATGACACTATTTTCGAAGCACTAGAGGCTGATTCCTTTAACCATAGAAACCCCACAATAAAGATGATAACCAAAATATGGAAATCGGTTAAAAAGCTGATGGGCTATAGCGGGTTCTCTGAATTCTCCCCATTGTGGAATAACAATAAATTGAAGGAAATCCTTCAGATAGGAAAGGTCAGAGCATGGGAAATAAATGGTATTAAAAGGTTGAAACAACTGTATAAAGAGGATAAATATAGGAAATTTCAGGATTTAAGAGAGGAATTTAAGATACCTCAATATTCATTTTTTACTTATATACAGGTGGGACATGCCCTTGAAGCCCAATATAGGACACAAACCCTAATGTGGTGTGAAATGCCCCTTTTCCAAAATCTAGGCAATGAAGGACCAACTAAGGGACTTATCTCTGAACTATATAAACAGATAGGTAAAAAGGCTAATATGGGCCTGCATCTCCTAAAAACAAAAGAGAAATGGGAGGAGGATCTGGGGGAAGTGACACAGGATCAATGGCGGAGGGTCTTGGAGATGGGGCCGAAAGTTTCGGTCTCACCCCCACAAAGGGTCTCCCATTTGATGCTGGTGAATCGAGCTTATTATACACCTAAACGCCTGTTTAACTTCGGAAGAAGAACAGATGACAAATGCCCTAGATGCCAGGGGACTGGAGACCTAGTACACATGGTGTGGCGATGCCCAAAGTTGTTTCGCTATTGGGAAGGGGTGATAAATGTCATAGGGGAGACATTTGGTGTACCTCTGGAGGCGGAAGCCACACTATGTGTACTGGGATATAGAAGGGTACGGAGGGAGAAGAAAACCACCACAGTTGTATTACTGAGATGCCTGTTCCAAGCCAGGAAATTAATAATGTCAAGATGGCAGGCGATAACACCTCCAACAATAAGAGAATGGATTGGAGCAGTAAATGATACGATATGTAAAGAGAGAGCAGTTTATACTAAAAGAGGTAATCTTAGGGAGTTTGAGGAGATGTGGAGACCTTGGCTGGAAGAGAAGGACCTGCCCCTCTAGTGGGTAAGAAATACAACTGGGATGAGGCAGAAATAAAAATAACACCCAAAAATAAAGACATATAGGCGTCAATTCAGGAAAACTGGGGCTGGCCTTGAAACCTCAATAGGGGAGAGAGGAAAAGGGAGGGAGGGTCCAGACATATAAATTTAAGGGCAAAGATATTAGGTATTAACCACACCATGAACAGGAATAAGAATAGTTCCCCTGATCGAAGGAGGTGATCTAAGCATTCTATCTCTTTTTTTTTTCCTTTTCTTTTTTTATTATTCCTTTTTTTTTCCCCCTTTACTTTTTTCTCCTTGTTATTGGATGTTGCTTTTCCTTCCTTTTACATAAACAAGATATTTAATGTGTGTACTTGACTTTTATATCATCTGTATTTTATATTGAGTCACATAAAAGGAATGATGTCGGTTCCTGGAACTTTTTTTGTAATGATTACATGTGTATAAGAAAAAATAAAATAAAGAATGAAATTTAAAAAAAAAAAAGATATTCCATTCCCGAACCCAAGACAGCTATCGACACTCCACAGTCAGGCAAACAAACCCCAATAACCAGAAACACAGCTATATTTGAGGTTCCACACGAATAGACCCTTTATTGAGAAAATCAGGCTCTTATATACAGTTAGTAATCAAAATGAACAATGGCCCAACTCCACCAACAACATTACACAATAAGCCCCAATACACATCTCTTTGGTAGACATGACTCCAGCTCTGAAATAATTTACATGAACTAATTAACTACAGCTGATAATTCAGACACCTGACCTTCAGACTGTCTGCTAACTTACAATACACATTTATCATCAATAGACCTTCACACAATACAGAGTTAATTAGCACAAGCCATCCTAGATTCATTTACATCACACCAGACAGACAGATGGCTCGAGTTGATGACATTAACACCTAACCGTATGTGTCCCCACATTATGAATGAGTCACTTTTTCAATTAACCTGTTGAGTTCAGAATCAACAAACAGCAGCCAGTTCTCCACAGATATCCTGGAATATATTGTGGATAATAATTACATAATAGTCCCATCTCAGGTAGTCCAAGATATATTCTGACTATCCATTATTTTCTGGCTCATGCTTTCTAAGAGCTTCTGGCTCCCACGGGCCCTCCCGTTACACATACATTTATGTGTTATATATATATATGTGTGTCCTTTGGACACAGCTGATCACAGATTGCAGTAAAGGGCCAATCACAGCCAGCCCTTTACCATGTGATCAGCTGTGTCTAATCACAGCTGCTCGCATGTAAACAGACTTGCCAGTTATCGGCATCCCTTTCCTCACACGCTGTCTCTGTGTGAGGAAAGGAGAGCCGATAACTGGCAAGTTATCAGTGCCCTGATCAGTGGTGGTGCATCCATAAAGGGTGCAGGAGCGCCGCCCCCTCTCCCCTGCACCGCTCTATCACCAATAGATAGATTCATGCATTGCATGAATCTCTCTATTGTTGCTGCTTCCGCCCCCAATTTAGGTGTCTGGCTCCTTGTCAGGCATCTGAATTACAGCGGTAAGGGTGTTTTTGGAAGCACCTGATTAGAGCCCGTCAACTCTAATAGGCATCCCGATTAGAGCCATGGGCTCTAATAGGCTTCCAAATTGGTAAACAGCGGGCACAGTGCTGTGCGTTCATTGTTTACACAGTGTTGTGTTAGGGAAGCGATTTATTCCCTTCCCTAACACTGACCCGCCTCTCAGCCAATCAGGTGTTTTCAGGTCTGGTTACCCTGTCACCTGATTGGCTGAAGCGACAGGCGCTGTGATGGGAAGAGGACAGAGAAGACATGGAGGACTCAGAGCGCGGAGGACAGCGCAGAGACAGGTAAGTGCCGGGTGGGGTCAGCACACTGGCGGCAATTGATGGGGCACGCTGGCGGCAATTGATGGGGCACGCTGGCGGCAATTGCAAAGTTTAGTCTGGACACAAGAGGGTCCGCTATGGGGGGCGAGGTCCATTTCTTCAAGAAACTCTCCTCCAGTGGGTAACGTATTGCCAGGTTTTTAGGTACTGAAAAGGTCTTTTGTGGTTTGTCCCACTCCTTGTATAAAAGTTTGTCTAGGGAACACCTTAGCAGTGCGGGTTGCCTTACGGAACCCAAAGGGGACCGGTGCTTCTGTTGCTTCTACAGACCCCTCTATCTTTAGGGTATCTCGCACTGCAGTGATAAGGTCACCAGAGCCCTCTCGCGTGCTGACCTGGGTCCAGAATCATCCTCGCTGTCTGGCCGATCTTGGTCCGCATCGTCAGATACCTCAGAGTCAGGGTCTTGAGCCATAGCTGGACCTGGCTCGGCATCTGAGTTGTCCCCAGAAGATGGGGGCGCTTTCTAGCCCCCGTTCTCCCATGCGCTGCTTCCACCTTGGTAACAAAGGCATCTAGGATTGCCGACATAGCGTTCACCGATACATCGGGTGCAGGGGCATCAATTGCCAGCTCAGGTGTCTCAGGGGAAAACAACGTCTGTTTCCGACGTCATGCTGCACACACGCCTGACACAGGGATTTCCAAGCAAGGTGAGACAACCCACCCTCCTAGCTGCAGCAGAGATGAGGGTTTCCCCCCCAGAGGACTTACCACCCAGGAACCAGTAGTACGGTGCCGTTCTTAGCTGAGCTGCTTCTTGTCGGCTGAATACTAACAGATCTAGGGTCTGTCGGTCGGCTGTAATGGCTGCTATTTAATAAGGCTGTTGCTTTAATCAGCTCTTGTTTGCTAGTCAGCAGCGTGTCTCTGTCTGGCTCCTGATTTAAATCTGAAGATGGCGGCCACTCAGGCGCTAGAAGCCAACAACGCTGAGGCCCCAAAAGCATGGCCGCCAGTGTTATCTATATAGATAGGATCAGGCTACAAAAAATGGCCGCCGAATGGGAGCTAGAGGCCCGACCGTTTATGTGCCATCCTTGGGGCGTACCGCGCAGGCTGCTGAGCGGCCGATAGATGTGGTACGGCCCTTCTGGGCGCCGAGCGTGTGTAACATCTCCGGAATCCTAGGCAAAATGGCCGCCGAGGTGGCCGCTAGAGGCAAAATTGCAATGTAACCCCAGGAAGTAACCATTACAGTGCGGCTACAAAAAAATGTCCGCCAGTGTAGAAGTAAACCTGCAGAACACCAAAAGTATGGCCGCCGAACGTCAATAGAGGCCAAATACAGTGCGGCTACAAGAAAATGGCCGCCAGTGTATACAAACAATCCAGCATGGATCACAGGGAAATGGTCGCCGACAGCATGGAGCAGGACACACAGTAAGCAGAATCTCTTGTGCAGCTCTATACATTGTGCAAGTAAAGAAAGGCAGCATGGACACCAAACATGGTGTCAGTATGGAGGAACTTATACACTATTTTAGTGAATGTAGTTGGTTCCCCCCCAGGTGAAGCTCCCCAGGGGAACCCCCGCCCCAGCAGCTAGCTCAAGGAGCCTAGGGAGGAGGGGAGAGGAGAAGGGAATATAGAGCCCTTTACTCGCCTCTCCAGGGATGCCCAGCTCTGTCTTCTTGCTGAAGCAAGGTAGTAACTATTTGTTTAAGGTCGTCCAAACACAGATAGAAACACCCATTTATATAGGCACCACATCCCAAGCAGAGATATTAAAATTGGGAAGGAGGGAAAAGGGGATTTTAACGGTGCAGATGGTATTACGGTAATGATGGTATTACGGTAATGATGAGAAAGAACTAGAGAAAGAAAGAAAAATACAAAATAGTTTTATTAGGTACAAAAAGTATTAAAATTAATGGTTAAATCACAGTAGCGAGGTATAATGGTCTTCAAATGGCAGAATCACAGTTAAACCAAACAGAAATCGCACATTCCTGACATGTTTTGCGACATACGCTTCTTTAGGGGAAAGCGATAGCCATTCATATTATTGCAACTATGTAAATAAGAAAAAATGAGATTAATCATACAGAGTTACATAAGAAAACTGCATAGGCACAGGATATATATATATACACAAAAAGTTGTCAGTAGGTGACTCGAGTGATTAGTCAAGCGGACAGCATAAACATACTTACCCAAAAGAACCCGCTGGATCAGGTGAACAACAGACCTCAGAGATGTGGGATTGTGATATAAAGCCGCCACTCGAAGATGGAGGTAGTGTTCCGAACAGACCACAAAGGACACTATATGGGGCTGAGGGACGAAGCACGGGTCAAGAGATATACTATATAGTTTGATTATATAGAACAAGTAATGTATGTGGTCCAAAAAAGGGGAAGACCACATATGCTATTGCATGGGCATAGTCTTTGTAGATATACTTACATAAGGGCGCAGAGACTGTGTAGAGGTGGAAAAGGACAGGGTGACAAGGTTAGTCACCAACTGGCCCCTGAAAATGAGTCAGCATACTGTATAAAATATTAAGAAAAAAAAAGCACATTTTAATTAACTGCCGCTCTCCTCCATAAGGGGCAGAAAAAGTGATGAACAAGATAGGGAGACAATATAGTAGGAAATACACTAGGGGAAATAGACATGCAGTGGTCACAGCACAGGAAACCAGTTGCATGTTGAAGGTGATGAATGTTAGATAGACACTGAGCCTCAATCTTAAAATCACATAAACATATTCATTAGGTCGGCCTTACAAATAAATTTAAGTAGAGAACAGATAGGGAGGTAAGCAGAAAGAAGGACTATAGGAGGGAAAGTAGGTTAAGATTGTAGAACCTTTAATGCAGTTCAAAGTAATGCTCACCGCTAAAGCTCCCATACATATTCCTGCTGACAGCCCGCAGCTCTCAGTGCACGGAATGCCATGACAGCTGAAATATATGTCCTAACACGGCGTCTGACGTCACCGGACGCCATGCGGGCGAATCAGTACATCCGTGCACGCCCACAACAGACGGTGTTGTAAAAATACATCGGACCTATGTCAAAATCGGACCACGTCACTTCCGGTGCTCCTCCGTCATTAACACAGCTGATCGCGGGTCCACTGCGCATGCACCAAAGCTTTTTTTTAGTCTGGGAAAATCATAGACTCGGGTTGGCGGGCGGAGGCAGAGCAAGATTCTTAATGATATTATCAGCAGCACCGCCTCCAGCCCCGTCCCTAACACACAATAGCCTGCTCTGGAGAAGGGGGGTGTGCCCCTTGTAAATCAATGGTCCCGAGGTCGAGAATTTTTTTAGAGCTGCCCTGCCCCTAGCCTGCTCTGCTGAAGGGGGGCGGGCCCCGTTTATATCAATGGCAGGTCCAGGAAAATATAGAACTTTGCCCGTGGGAGCAAAATACATATACAGGAGGTCAAGGAAAATTCTATAGCAGTGTCTGTAACCATGGCGGCTGGTGCTCAAAAATTTGAGGGGGAGCAATTGCAGCCTCACTGTGCCCGTCATACGCAGCCAGTGTGCCCACCATATGCAGCCACTTGTGCCATTGTGCCCGTCATACGCAGCCAGTGTGCCCACCATATGCAGTCACTTGTGCCTGTCATACGCAGCAATTGTGCCCACCATATGCAGTCACTTGTGCCCGTCATACACAGCCAGTGTGCCCACCATATGCAACCACTTGTGCCCGTCATATGCAGCCAGTGTGTCCACCATATGCAGCCACTTGTGCCCGTCATATTCAGCCAGTGTGCCCACCATATGCAGTCACTTGTGTCCGTCATATGCAGCCACTTGTGCCCGTCATATGCAGCCACTTGTGCCCGTCATATGCAGCCACTTGTGCCCGTCATATGCAGCCACTTGTGCCCGTCATATGCAGCCACTTGTGCCCGTCATATGCAGCAATTGTGCCCGTCATACGCAGCCAGTGTGCTCACCATACGCAGCCAGTGTGCCCACCATATGCAGTCACTTGTGCCCGTCATATGCAGCCAGTGTGCCCACCATATGCAGTCACTTAGGCCCGTCATATGCAGCCAGTGTGCCCACCATATGCAGCCACTTGTGCCATTGTGCCCGTAATACGCAGCCACTTGTGCCCACCATATGCAGCCACTTGTGCCCACCATATTCTCTCTCCTGCGGCCTTTCTCTCTGGAATTCCTGTGGTTCCCTTTGATTTTGGGGAATTAGGGGAGCTACGCCAACCCTGGAATTACTGATGTGTTCCTGATTGGGAGGTGACCCAGGATTTTCATTGAAATTAAGGACTCTTATGAAGTTGGGGTCTCGGTTAAAGCTAGGGATTCTGTAGTAACAGGTGTGCCCATGGAAGTTGGTGTTTCTGTTAAAGCATGGGTAACTTTGGAAGTTGGGGTCTCTGTTAAAATTAGGGTTCCTGTTAAAGTAGTGGGATCTTGATTCAAATTTGAATGGTGGTTGTTCTGGGACCCCTGCGGATATCCCCTCTGGCTATTTCTGTGCCTGGGACCCCTTTTACCTTCACTACCGTAACCTTGCAATCTCTGTCTGTCCCCCATCATCTGCTGTGGCTGGGGTGTAACTCTGGGATGTCCCATGGGTTTCCCATCTCGGACTGTCTCTGCATATGATTTTCTCTCTGTTTGCTGACCGAGAGGTTGAGGGGTCACAGTAGTGGCTGCTACGGTTTTAGGGTTGGGTTTGGCTTCTCTTTTCACCCCATCTTTGCTGGATTGAGTACATGTGATCTCTCTCTATTGACTAACCAATCCAGGGAACATCCCTTTTTAAATTCCCTTTCCAGCCCCAATTTCATATAAGCAGGTAATGCTTCATAAAATAGAGTCTGGAATTCAGAGTCTGATAAACTTCTCTAAATTACCTCCTAGGTCTAATCTCCATAGTTAAGAACTCCACTTAAGTTTTCCTGAGGCTCAAAAGCCTATTTCAGGTTTGAGGTAGCTACAGCTGGAGCGGTATTACCATCCCGGCTGTTTCTAGATGAATTTGATTAACTCCTACCATGTTACTATACAACAGATATCCTTCACAACATATATGCAAATACAATCGCCAGTATGTTCTGTAATGTGGTAAGATTCCCTCTTACAAATACCTCAGCAGTGTTTGCCAATGTTATGTTGTATGGAATATTAATAATAATAAATATGGGGACATATTTAAATTTAGTGTTTTGCGCTATTTGTCTGACTATAAGTACAGTATTCTTATTGTGAACTTTGTTCAGACAATCGGTAACATGAGTTCATTAATCTATGGGGAATTCTTACCAACGTATAAATATCTCCCAATGAAATGAATTAGTAAGGGGCACATGCGCGGTGCGATGAGGAACGGCAGCTCCGCCGATCAGAGGATAAAACCCTTCCTGCAGAGCCATACCCCACACAGGACACCTAAATTTCATCTGCACCCTTGCAGGACACCGTCGTGCATGCCATCAGGCAAAAAATCACGCGGTCGTGGTCGCCAGTTACAGCAGAGATAACACTATCCACTCCGGAAAAAAGACAAGCAAAAGATGTCCCAAAATGGCACCTGTCCCTCTCCACAGGCATCTCCTGCTGCTACATGTGCTCTGGCTGAACAAACTACTCCGCAACAACAAAGTAAGTACCCCTCTCAACTTACTAAGGCTGACCTAGATGCCAGTTTGTCTGCCATCAATGACAAATTGGCCAACAAGTTCCAGAGTGAACTGCACAAAACAACCAGCACACTAAAGCAGGATATAACCTCCCTAGGAGGACGCACAGACATATTAGAGACTAAACATGACAAACTATCCCTAGCACACAATGGCTTAAGGAAGAATTTTGAACTCCTAGCAGACAACTACTCATATCTTCAAGCCCAAGTTGAAGATTTGGACAACAGAAATCGCAGGAACAATTTAAAAATATGTAGAATACCTGAATCGGTTACAGAATTAATATCTGCTGTACACCTCCATTTTCCTTTATTTGCAACAGGATATGAGGAGCCCTTTGCCCCAAACCTCCCCCAGACTGGGACAAAAAATAGGCCCGGGCATTTTGGATTGAGCAGCCCATGACATGCTAACCGGCACCTCCAGCAGAGAGCATGGGAGGTTGAGAGCACAGGGAGGGCGGTGGAGGGCATGGGGGAGGTGGAGAGCAGAGGGAGGGAGGTGGAGAGCACAAGGAGGGCGGTGGAGAGCATGTGGGAGGTGGAGAGCACTGGGGGTGGCAGAGAGCACTTGGGGGGTGACAGAGAGCATGGGGGAGGTGGAGATCACTGGGGGGCGGCAGAGAGCATGGGGAGGTGGAGAGCACTGGGAGGCTGGCAAAGAGCACTGGGGGGGTGGCAGAGAGCACGGGGGTGGCAGAGAGCACTGGGGGGTGGCAGAGAGCACTGGGGGGTGACAGAGAGCATAGGGGAGGTGGAGAGCACTGGGGGGTGGCAGAGAGCACTGGGGGGGTGGAGAGCCCTGGGAGGGTGGCATAGAGCACTGGGAGGGTGGCAGAGAGCACTGGGAGGGCGGCAGAGAGCACTTGGAGGGCGGCAGAGCACTGGGGTGTCAGGGAGCACTGGGGGTGGAGAGCACTGAGGGGGTGGCAGAGAGCATGGGGAAGGTGGAGGGCACTGGGGGTGGCAGAGAGCAGCACTGAGGAGGTGGCAGAGAACACTGGGGGGGTGGCAGAGAGCACTGGGGGGGGGTAGCAGAGAGCACCGGGGGGTAGCGGAGAGCATGGAGGGGGTGGCAGAGAGCACTGGGGGTGGCAGAAAGCACTGGGGGGTGGCAGAAAGCACTGGGGGAGGTGGAGATCACTGGGGGGGTGGAGGGCACTGGGAGGTGGCAGAGAGCCCTGGGGGGTGGCAGAGAGTCCTGGGCCCCCCAGGTTGAGAGCACTGGGGGGGATGAGAGCCCTGGGGGGTAGCAGAGAGCATGGAGGTGGGTGGCAGAGAGCATGGAGGTGGGTGGCAGAGAGCACTGGGGGGCTGGCAGAGAGCCCTGGGGGTGGCAGAGAGCCCTGGGGGACTGGGGGGTGGCAAGCCCTGGGGGGGGCAGAGAGCACTGGGGAGTGGAGGAGAGCACAATGAGGCAGTGTAGGAGGAGCAGTGGGGGTGGCTGCATATAAAACAATAATTTTCTCCATCCCCCTCTTGCAGTATTGGAATGCCTGCTTTTCCTCTACCATCCAGGTTACAGGAGCGGGGGCTGCACTCACGTTTTCTGCTATCCGGGCCGGCTTCAAGTTGTCAGCAGCAAGCGTCTGCTCTGGCTCCTCCCCCCTCGCAGTCAAGCCCCCTGGCCGTGGAGAGGCCGAAGGCTTCTCATCTATCTCCTCCCTCCTACAGAGGGTTTACACAGGTTTACGTCCGCGGAGAGGCTAGATGAAGATGAGCGGTGCGGGCTCAAAGAGCCTTGTGCCCTGCTACTAGGACTTGCAGCCTGGTGGCCCCTCAGTGCTCGCGGCCGACCGGGCGAATGCCCGGTTTGCCCGATGGCCAGTCCGGGACTGCCTCCCCCTGATAAACCACCAAGAGACATATTATGTATGAAATATTTCATTACTAAAGAAAACATCCTAAGAGCATCAAGAAACTCACATAATATTGAATTGAATGGCACTTGAAAGAAGAAATCACATCTGTCCTGCAATCTGCTCATATTAGATACAAATAGGGATTCCCATTCAAACTGACAGTACCTCATAATGGATCCACATACACAGTCCTCAATGTCACCGAAGGCAAAGATGTGTTGGTCAAATTGGGGTTACTTGATCCAGAAACAAACCCCAGACCCCCTTCTACTCCACTCTCATGCCCCATCTGGGCTACTCCATCTGCTATACAAGACCAGAGAAAAGTGAGACAATCCCTGAGAAATGCACTCCCATAGGGAAAGGATTAACTAAAACTTTTTTCATCACTTTACAAAGTCACCAACAATGGGGTAGATTCAGGTAGGGGCGCGCACTGATACGGCGGCACAGCGTATCGTCTTTACGCTATGCCACCGTAAATGACAGGAGCAAGCGCTGTATTGCACTTGCTCCGTAATTTGCGGCGGCATAACGTAAAAGGGGCCGGCGTAAGCGCGCGTAATTCAAATGATCCGGTAGGGGGCGTGGATCATTTAAATTAGGCACGTTCCCGCGCCGAACGTACTGCGCATGCGCCGTCCCTAAAATTTCCCGACGTGGATTGCGGTAAATGACGTCACAAGGACGTCATTGGTTTCGACGTGAACGTAAATGGCGTCCAGCGCCATTCACGGACAACTTACGCAAACGACGTAAAATTTTCAAATCGCGACGCGGGAACGACGTCCATACTTAAAGGATCACTAAACAAACATTTTTTTTGGGCTAAATAGCTTGCTTTACCGTATAGCAGTCTTGATTTCATGTCCTCATTGTCCGTTTTTGCTTTGAAGCAGCTGTAATCCTTTGCTGAAATCCTCACTTCCTGGTTCTCTGGCTCCATAGTAAATTTCTCATGGGAGCTTCTCACTGTGGTCTAAGCTGTGTGTCTAAAACTCCTCAGAACCAATCAAAATCATTTTAAAAACAAAACACTGCCCTGGATTTGTTTGTTTTTGTTCTGTGTGTCTCTTTACTTCACATAAACATTAAACCAGGTTAAAACCGAAAGTGAAACTAAATGCACATTATATGATAGAATTGAATCTATTTTTCATCATTTTTAAAAGGAATCAGTTAACTTTTATGTCTCTATACCCTGTAAACAGTCATTTCAGCAAAAAAAATAAATGTCCTTTAGTGACCCTTAAACATTGGCTGCAGCAGCAGCCTTACGCCGAAAATGAGTTACGCAAACGACGTAAAAAACTACCGCCGGGCGCACGTGCGTTTGTGAATCGGCGTAAGTATGTAATTTACATACTCTACGCTGACAACTACGGAAGCGCCACCTAGCGGCCAGCGTGAGAATGCACCCTAAGATCCGACGGCGTAAGAGACTTATGCCAGTCATATCTTAGGCTAATGTCGGCGTACCTAGCTTTCTGAATACAGAAAATAGATACGCCGGCGTAGCTTTGAATTTATGCGGCGTATCTATAGATACGCCGGCGTGAATCGTTCCTGAATCTACCCCTCTGACTATATACTCATGAAAAGAATTGAACATTTTGTAAATCAACAAACTCTTTTTATTACTCTATCAAGTCACCAACAATGACTATAAAAGTTATTTCCCCCCCCCCCCCCCCATTTTCCATTTTTCGACGTTTTTCTCTGGATAACAGGTGGTGACAGGTGCAGTGCTGTTGAAATATACAGAGAGTCACCTATAGATTGCTGTCCCTATAGGAAATAGCTGGAACCTCTTCCTCATCTATGTACTGGACACACACAGTATATCACAGGTGCACAGGTGGTGGCAGGTGCAGTGCTGTTGAAATATACAGAGAGTCACCTATAGATTGATGTCCCTATAGGAAATAGCTGGAACCTCTCCCTCAACTATGTACTGGAGACACACAGTATATCACAGGTGCACAGGTGGTGGCAGGTGCAGTGCTGTTGAAATATACAGAGAGTCACCTATAGATTGCTGTCCCTATAGGAAATAGCTGGAACCTCTCCCTCAACTATGTACTGGACACACACAGTATATCACAGGTGGTGACAGGTGCAGTGCTGTTGAAATATACAGAGAGTCACCTATAGATTGCTGTCCCTATAGGAAATAGCTGGAACCTCTCCTTCAACTATGTACTGGACACACACAGTATATCACAGGTGGTGACAGGTGCAGTGCTGTTGAAATATACAGAGAGTCACCTATAGATTGTTGTCCCTATAGGAAATAGCTGGAACCTCTCCCTCAACTATGTACTGGACACACACAGTATTGATAGGTGGTGACAGGTGCAGTGCTGTTGAAATATACAGAGTCACCTATAGATTGCTGTCCCTATAGGAAATAGCTGGAACCTCTCCCTCAACTATAAGATGCAGATGTCACAGAAATAAAGAGTGCTTGTGTAGATTTCTGAAGCAGGATACACCTCTCTGACACTGTCCCTCAATAAACAGCAGCCTGTCCCTATAGCAAATAGCTGAACAAAATTCCTAAACTATATGATGCAGATGTCACAGAAATAAAGAGTGCTTGTGTATATTTCTGAAGCAGGATACACCTCTCTGACACTGTCCCTCGATAAACAGCAGCCTGTCCCTACACTAGCTAATGCAGAGTGACGACCTGTGCTGTGTGCCTCTATCTAATATAGAGGCTGGTCACATGCTGGGTCACATGCTGCACTGGCCAATCACAGCCATGCCATTAGTAGGCATGACTGTGATGGCTTCCTAGTAACTCTAGTATAACAAATGGCGATTGGCTGCCATGCAGCGTGCCATAAAATCTCCGAACTTTTTCCAATTATTCGGGTTCGGGAGCAAAAAAAAACCAAAGTCCGTACCGAACCCGAACTTAACCGTTCGGGTTCGCTCAACCCTACTTACAGACAGTAATAGAGAGGCGTGGTTGGCTGCTCAGGCGGCCTTGCT
Organism: Rana temporaria; assembly: GCF_905171775.1. NCBI lineage: Eukaryota > Metazoa > Chordata > Amphibia > Anura > Ranidae > Rana > Rana temporaria. Next base: position 76,000,478 of record NC_053494.1, on the reverse strand, counting down.
TCACGTGACTGCCTCTACGGTGGAGAAGAAGCGATTCTTTAACAAATCAGCCTTTTACGAGGAGGGGGAGCACACGGGTCGCCTCTTAGCCAAAATTGCCCACGCCCACCAAGTATTGGGGCACTCTGCACTGACACTGGGCGAGTGACTAACTCCCCTTCTCAGATAATGTCCACCTTAGTCGGTTACTATTCAACACTGTATGAATCTAAACAAACTTACACAACAGATTCTCTCCACCTAATATCTTGGTACTGTGCAGCTTCCCCAGATGTCATCCACATCTAGGAGGCAATTGGATGCCTCTTTGACGCTAAACGAATTGCAGCTGGCGACCGGTGTGTTCCCCAATTCTAAGGCCCGGTGAGGACGGCCTCCCTGTGGAGGTTTACAAACAGTATACAGATTGTATATTGCCTAAACTGTTAAAGGTGTTTAATGAGGCCAGGGGGAAGGGGGAGCTCTCCCAATCTATGTCTAGAGCTACGATTGTGCTAATATTGAAGCCCCATAAGGACCCCCTTGACCTAGGGTCGTATCGGCCTATATCACTTTTGAAGAATGATGTCAAGATTTGGGCGAAAGTCTTGGCGTTACGTCTTAATATGGTGATCTCCTTGATTATTCATTCGGATCAATACAGGTTTATGCCCCAGAAAGCGATGGCAATTAATTTGCGCCAACTTTTTCTCAACATCCAGTCTCCAGCGGACAACGGTGGGGCCCTTCTCTCCCCCGATGCCCATAAAGCTTTTGACAGCGTGGAATGGGAATATCTTTGGGCAGTTATGCGCAAGTTTGGGTTTGGAGATAGGTTCATCTCATGGGTTCAGCTGCTGTACTGCTCACCAGTGGCGCACATCAGGGTCAGGGTATCCCCTAGCTTTAAACTACACAGGGGGACCAGGCAGGGCTGCCCTCTGTCCCCTCTGTTGTTTTCCCTGGCCATTGAGCCACTGGCTGCCATGATCCGCTCTAGCCCATCTATTCAGGGACTCAGATATGGGGAACTTCATGAAAAGATAATGTTGTATGCTGATGATACGATGCTGTTTCTTGGAGATACATCCACTTCTCTTTGGGAGGCTATGAGGGTGATAAGGGAGTTTGGGACATACTCTGGGTTGGTCATAAATTGAACTAAATCCTCTCTTATGCTGTTGGATGCGACGCCCGATCCATCGGTGCTGACCATGCAGGACATTCCACTCTCAAGCTCTTTTAGATATTTGGTCATACAGGTGACCCCCCGACCGTTAGAATATATTGGACTCAACCTGACCCCTATGCTAAATCACTGTCGTGACAAGGTTAACTTTAACTTTAAGGGAGTAGGCTTAAGCTATACCTTGCAGGCCGTGTGAACCTTCTTAAGATGATCATGATGCCGCAATTACTGTATATACTCCACAACACCCCAATGGTCATCCCTCTGAAAAAAATTCAAATCATAAACTCGATTTTTTTGGTCACTCCTTTGGCAGTCAAAGCTGGCCAGAATCAAACTGGAACAGCTGCAGTGCCCAAAAGACGCTGGAGGGCTGGTGTTGCCTAACCCTTGGCTTTACTATCTGGCTGCACAGTTGCAACATATAGCGAGGGCGGCACACCCCCCGCGAGAGCAACACCTTAACTTGATAGACTCCACTAACGCACTACTTAGATTTACAACAGGACCAAATCCAACAGGTTGTTCCCTACTTATGTGCTAATGCAAAAAATTTGGAACAAAGAGGGGGCGATGCAGGGGGTTCTGGGATTCACTAAATATAGCCCCATATGGGATAACAACCACTTCCCAGAACTGGCAAAAATACCATATGGCACCAGGTGGCTACAATTTGGCATATCTCATTTGACTCATATATTTTTTGAGAGGGCAGGTTGAGGCCTTTCGCTGACTTAGGCTTCAGGCTCCCGGCTACAATGCACTTTTATTACATGCAACTTCGGCATGCGGTCAGGGCTCGGGGAGATGGGGACCAATGGTCCCTAGATCCCGCCTCCATTTTTAATTACATGCTTGAGGTCAGTACATATAAAATCTTTATCTCCTGTAGCTATGCCATGCGCCTCTGCCTTTTCCACGGGGACTCCCCTCTTAAGGTGGTGTCGCAGTGGGAACGGGACATTTGAACTTTTGAGGAGGAGCAGTGGGAGGAGGCCATGCAGGCTGTCCCCCTGTGTTCCCTGAATGTGGCCCAGCGTGTGTCACAGCTATATATTCTCTTGCGGGCTCATTACACGCCAGCAAGGTTGGCTCGCATGGGGATGGGGGCAGGTGCAGAATGTATTAGGTGCAGCAGGGATCATGGTGATTTGATTCATCTCCTTTGGAGGTGTCCAAAGCTCCACCTATACTGGTCACAAGTCCTGGATACCCTTAATAGGGTCTTTCAGACAAAAATTCCTGTCGACCCTAAGTATTGTTTGCTGGGCATATTAGATGCACTCCCACTGGAGGACACCCACAGGCAGACGGTGGCGAGGGCTCTCTTTCAAGCTAGGAAAGTAATCCTGAGGCACTGGAAATCCACTGAACCCCCCACATTGCAGGAGTGGCTCGCCCAAATGGGTGACACTATTCGTCTAGAAAAACTGATCTATCAACATAGGGGTAAAAGAGGTAAATTTGATAAACTGTGGGCCCCATGGCTAGGTGTTCACGGTCTGGCCCCATTGGATCTGGTCTATGACCGACTGTTTTCATAGAGTATATATGGTTGCTCTAATTTTTTTATCTGGATGGGGGGGGCGGAATGTTCCTTTTATCTGCAGTAAAGAGTGGGTTGCCATAGTTCTTGTCGATTATGTGTAATACGTTACTGCTGTATGTGTCGGTACTGACTGTTCTTTTGTATTTGTTTTGCTCTGAACCATGTGTGTACAAATACCTTTTGTGCTCAATAAATACGTTTTGCTTGATAAAAAAAAAAGTCTGGGGCAGTTACGCACAAAACTATTCCTCTATCTGCCACCATTGCCAAGGATCACCGAAAACTACTGTGCTTGGACGCCATTGCTTCTCCTTTGTTCCCGATCATCCTCGGCATGCCCTGGCTGACAGCCCATAATCCCTGCATCAACTGGGCCACAGAAGAAATTAAGTTTCTTTCTCCCTACTGCGCCCAACACTGCTTACAAATCCCTTGTGACCAGCCTTCTTTACTATGCCTTGATACAGATTCTGAGGCATGTCAATCTGTACCCACAGTTTATCCTGATTTCCTGGATGTGTTCAGCGAGAAAGGGGCAGAGACTCTTCCTCCTCATCGGTCCTACGATTGTCCAATCGAACTGCTTCCCAGAGTCAAAGTTCCTTTTGGCAAAATCTTTCCCCTATCCGAATGTGAACTTGTCGCCCTTAAGGACTACAGTGTTGAAACCTGAAGAAGAGGTTCATCCGCCCTTCCACGTTCCTGGCCGGGGCAGGAATCTTCTTTGTAGAAAAGAAAGACCATTCTTTACGTCCATGTGTGGACTATCGTGAACTGAATGAAGTTACGGTTAAGAACCGTTATCCCCTGCCACTAGTGTCTGAACTTTTCCAGAGACTTGGCGCTGCCACCATATTTACAAAGCTGGATCGTCGAGGTGCCTATAACTTGGTCCGTATACGGGAAGGGGATGAATTGAAAACTGCTTTCCGCACACGGTTTGGGCACTTTGAATATCTCGTAATGCCCTTTGGACTTTGCAATGCCCCCGCTACCTTCCAGCACTTTATTAACGTTGTCTTCCGAGATTTCCTGGACTTATTTGTTGTCGTTAGGGATGAGCTTCGTGTTGGAGTCGAAACCCATGTTTTCGTTTGTCGAAATACGAACGTTACGGGCCGTTCACGCCAAATTCGAGTGGCACGTCACGGCCCATAATTTACTGCGGCATTGCTGGCTGATGATTGGCCAAGCATGCACTATGACCTGCATGCTTGGCCAATCACAGCGCGCAAAAAACGGAGAGCCATAATTGGCCAAAACCAGGGTGGCTTTGGCCAATTATGGCTCAGGGGGTTTAGTACACGCCCCACACTATAAAAGGCCGCCTGCAGGTCGGCCTTGTGTCGTGTGTTGCGGCGGTGGTTCTCTTAGAGATATGTCTAAGGCCGCGTACAGACGGGCAAACATGTACGATGAAAACGGTCCGCCGGACCGTTTTCAGCGTACATGTCTGCCTGGGGATTTCTGTATGATGGCTGTACACACCATCATACAGAAATCCGCGCGTACTCGATACGCGGCCGTGGCCCTGCCAGTTCAATGCTTCCACGCATGCGTCAAAGTCATTCGACGCATGTGAGGGATGGCGGCCGCTCGGACATGTACGGTAGGTCTGTACAGACGACCGAACCTGTCCGACGGGCAGGATTCCAGCGGGCATGTTTTTTTTTTTTCAAAAACATTTTATTAATTTCAAACAAAAGAAAAATAAGAGGTACAATCATTAAAGTAAAAATATACAGATCCAATGCATGAAGACATTTTCAGCAAAGATCTAAGAACATAAGAACGTGACATTCCTTAACCCATGGTAAAGCTCAAGGCAACGATAATAAGAGGTGAGGAGGGCAATAGGATGGAGATGTGACATCCAATACCATGCACTAGTGAGTAATGGTGACAGCGGGGTAAAGAAAGAGAGAAAATAGAGGGGGGAGAAGAGAGAGAGTCAATATTTGAGTGAAAGTCTTCGATGAGGTAAGTATGTAATAAGAGACAAATAAAATAAAATAGGCAAAGGTCCTTTGAAAAATAAACGAAAATGAAATCAGGTCATATATGAGCTATGTGGTCACTTAAAGATGAAGTTAGCTGGGGTGTCTGCTCACCACGTCGTCTCTGTCTGAGTAAGTAAAAGAAAAAGACAGTAGGTTCTGTTGCTCCAGTGTAGACAGGTTATGAACGATAAAAGGCTTCCATTTTTTATCAAATTTGGCCCTAGACTGTGGACAATGAGTGTGGAGGTCCAGATTTTCTTTGTACAGTAAGACCTTAGGCTTCTGATCGTTCTGCCAAGGATGGTGGGGGTAGAAGAGATCAGTGGTTCAAAATGGTTCTGCGAGCCGACAAGGAGCGTAAGGAGGATCCATCGATACGAAATTTTGAGGCAGTGAATTAGGATCAGGATAGGGTACCTTCCTTTGTGGAGGGCATCCAAACAAAAGAAGCATAGTCTCCTTGTTCAGGCAAATGTCCAGTCACACTTCGTATGAATAGTATAGTCGCAGACCAGAAATCATCAATCGGAGGACAGGTCCATAGACGATGCAGTAAGGTTGGTTTGTGCACAAGACACCAAGGGCATGCCAGGGCTTTATCTGGAGAGAGCGACATGGAGAATGGTAGTAGTAGGCCTGTGCATTAGTTTGAACTGTGTTTTCCCTCCATGATTCGCATGGGGTAATACCTCTAGTTACCCTGTAACCCTGTACCCCATGTCTTCTATGTCTACTTGGCCTGGCAAGTCTTTAGTCCAGGAGGACATGGAGGTACCATGAAGGGTCGCACAAACTTCATATTCAGTGGATGGTAGATATCAGAAATAGAGTAGCGTTTTTCATTCAACAATTTGTCTATAAAAGAGGTCTGGAATCTGACAGGTTTCTTTGGGCACACTTTGCTGACAAAATCACATATTGCATGATTGGAAAAATGTTGGGGGGGGCAGAGAGAATTCCTCCGAAACTTGCAGAAAAAGATTTGGGGTTTCAGATGGCTCCTGAAATAGTAGACAGACCTTGGATAGCCCTTTGTCTTTCCATTTCATGAACGGCTCGTATTGCAGACTGGGAGTAAACATAGGGTTTCCTTGTATGGGGAAGGTATCTGGAGATGTGGGGGGATAGACCTAATCTCTTTCTTACTTCCCTCAGGCCACTATCGTGTCTCTGAATAGCATATTTTGTTTAATAGACTTAGGAAGCTTTGAAACGAACAATGAAGAAGAGCTGCTAGGTTTCCTGGGGGTTGACCATAGCTGATTCCAAGCCATAGTTGGAAATATCGTGAAGAGCATGTAACCAGTCCATATCCTATTCTCAATAAACAAGCTAGGTTGTACAGTCTAATATTGGGAAGACCCGCCCCACCCCTCGCCTTCGGGAGATAAAGTTTGGTCATAGCAATCCTTGGTCCTGCCTTTTTTTCAAATGAACTTTGTGACCGCCTCTAGTCAAAATTTGGATGTCCTTATGTTTTAACAGTAGGGGTAAGGTTTGTAGAGGATAAAGCAGACGGGCAAAGCTAATCATTTTAAAAAGCGCACATCTCCCAAAGAACGAGAGCGGCAAGATCCGCCCAAGTTTCCAATTCACCCCACTATTTTTTCAATTAAAGGCGGATAGTTTAAATAGTAGAGAGAGGATGGTTCCTTGCCAATTTTCAATCCTAAATACGTGATATAACGTTCCGCTGTTTTAAAGGAGGAAGGGGGAAGACGACAGCTAGATTGTCTCGTGTTGAGTGGAAGAATTTCGCTTTTATTAAAGTTGATTTTCAGACCGGAGCATTCCGAAAAGAGTCGAAATCGTCTGGGATTGCGGAATGTCCGTGTGGGGGGACGTGGAGAATATCAATATATCATCCGCAAACGAGAGCCACTCTATGTCCTCTTGTTCCGAACGGTATCCCATGAAAGTAATGGAGATGTGTCAAGAAGGCGTGAGAGGGGCTCTATGGCCAGATTGAATGCAGGGGGGAGAGGGGCAAGCCTTGTCTCGTACCTCTATGAAGACGATAAGGGGATGATTGATTCCCGCTGCCGTGACCGTGGCTGACGGAGCTGAGTACATATTGTGTATAAAGTGATAGAAGGGGCCTGTTAGACCGAAACTAAGCATCACCTCCGACAGCCACTGGAAACTAACATTATCGAATGCCTTTTCGGCGTCTAAGGTAATGATCACTACGTCTTCAGAAGGGTGTGATTTGGCATATTCCATGGCAGCTAGAACTTTGCGGATGTTTGCCGACGCCGACCTACCTTTGGTGAACCCTGATTGCGCTCGGTGTATGAGTGAGGGCATTATCTCCGCGAGCCTGGAGGCCACTATTTTAGAAAGAATTTTGGAATCGACATTAAGTAACGATATGGGGCGGTATGAGCCCGGATCTTGCGGGTCTTTACCCTTTTTGGCTATGAGCTTAATGTTGGCTAAGTGACCCGTTGGTAAGTAAGGCCCTCCTTCCCATATGTGGTTATACATTGAAACTAAGGCCGGAGTAACTTCCGTACGTAGCAGTTTGAAAAACTCTGGGGTGTACCCGTCTGGGCCTGGGGCTTTGCCATTAGACAGACCCCCTATAGTGTTTTTGACTTCGTCTAAGGTGATGGGGGCGTTTAGTCGCACTAAGAGATCCGCCGCAATTTGAGGTAGGGTTACATTATCCAGCCACCTATGAGCCGCAATCGGATCATTGGGTTCCAGCGCATAGAGTTTGGTATAGAAGTTTTCTAAAGTTTTGTTGACGTCTTTAGGGGATGTAGAAAGCGAACCGTCCGGGTTACGTAGGGAGGTAAAATGTGTGGGGAGAAATGTGCCCTTAGTAAGTCTTGCAAGCAGCTTCCCGGCTTTATTCCCAAACTTGTGATAGAACAGTTGTGACGACGACAGCTTCATCTGCTCCACCCTCTCTGCCCAGGTATCAAAATGATCCTTAGCTTCCTGCCACGCAGCAAGATGTTCAGCCGTGTTGCTGGAATTAAGGAGTGTCTGTGCTGTCCTAACGCGTGTGCTAGCTTCTAAGTAATGCTTTTGTGCATTCTTCCTGTATGCAGATGTGAACGAAATAATTCTTCCCCTCAAATAAGCTTTGCCCGCCTCCCACAGCAAATTTGGATTGTCGATATGCTGGCTATTGTTTTGCATGTATTCTGACCACGCCCCAGACAACATTGTTTTAAAACTGTCATTTTGGGTTAGATATGCCGGGAACCGCCAATGCCTGATCTCTGAAGTGCCCTGCGGGGTGTGTAATGAGACCGAGATAGGGGAATGGTCTGAGATCACTAAATCGTGTATGTTTGTGTTTTCTATTTTCGGCAGTAAAGAGTGTGTACAAAGGAGATAATCCAGTCTATCGAACGATTTGTGAACGGGAGAGAAAAAAGTATACTCCCTATCCACAGGGTGCTGCAACCTCCATGTGTCTATCAAGTTTAAAGCTTGGACCATGTGGGAGAAGTGGGTGGTCTTGGTTAGGCGGGTAGGAGCAGGGCGTCTGAGTGGTTGACCGATCCTCCTGCTCGCAAAAGGCAGAGTTGAAGTCACCCCCCACCAAGTGCGGGATGTCCCCATCAAGTGCCAATTGAGACATTAGCTTAGCGAAATAAGTTTGGTCAGGGGAGTTAGGTGCATATATATTAGTTACTCTGAGTTCACCCGACGCAAGTTTGATATGTACCGAAATTCGCCTGCCCTCCTCATCTCCGTCAAAGGATATTAAGTCATGTTCTAGGTTTTTATGTAGAAGAATAAGTGTGCCTGCCTTACGCCCTTTGGAGGCTGATCCTATAACTTTTCCCACCCAGACCTTCTGCATACGAAAGAAATCTTTTTCCTCCAAATGCGATTCCTGAATTAGAGCAATATCAGCCTTAAGCCTCTTCAAGTGTCTGAGAATTTTCATTCTTTTAGCGGGTGAGCGTAACCCCTTAACGTTCCAAGAAACTATACAAATCGGGGGCATAGATTATGTGTGGTGGATGACGTGTGATGGAGTAGAACTGAAAGTTACCTGTCCACGATTGACCAGGGCCGTGTCGAAAGGTAGATAGTCAGACCTTCGTGCCCGAGTGTGGTGAGAACTGAACCATCCTCTCTCTGGAAAATAGGGTGTGTTAGAAGGGAGACAGAGAATCAGAAAAAGAAAAATATTAACAAAGAAAAAAAAAGCATTTCGTGACTTCACTTTTTTCTGCATGCAATCTCATCACCGGATGTACCACTAGACCGCTTGTCATGAAATGTAACATTGCCAGCATAGCCCCCTAAATGAGACAGCTAGCCCAGAAGCACAATTTGGGCAAAATCAGGAAACTGCCATTCCAGGATACAGCCGTGATGCGATCGCAAGTTACCTCACCATATTATAGAAGTGCACATCAGATATTACTCTAGAATCATGAACAAACGTAGAACATAGTAACCAGAGCTGTCATGTAAGTTATACTAAACAGCAACGAGAACTAAACCATTACAATGTAAAAACTGGTCTGATGCGGAGCGAGAAAAGCTTGTAACGTGCTACCAATGTCCATAGGACACCCGCTCCTGAAGACCGGGCTGCTGAGAGTCCTGGAAGACTCAATAGGAAGAGAAGAAAAACATAAGAAAAAGCTGCGCGTGTCAGGACGACCCTTTCAGCTGGATAGGATGCGCACTTTTCTTGATTTAGCTGGAAGACCGGGAATCGGGTGCAGCCGATGGATCTCAGGGTTTCATCCGTTTGGGTGGATCCTTTCTTGGGCTCCTTTGGTCTCGAGGTCCGTGTCTCACTTTATCCGCATAAGTGTCTGATGAGGCCTGGGCAGCCGTAAGTGAGTGAACATAAGCGCGGGCCTTATCCAGGGATTGCAGTGTCAGTTGTTCCCCTTCTGGTGTCTGTAGACGCAGGATAGCAGGGTATGCCAGCGTGAAGCGAATGCCTCTCTTGTACAATTCAGCACAAATCGGTTGGAATTCCTTGCGCTTGCGAGAGACCTCCGCGGAATAATCAGCAAATAGCAAGAGCTTGTTTCCTTCGATCTCTACTGACCGTGCTTTGCGGAAGCTCTGCAAAATGTCCGTGCTGTCTGCATAGTTCAGAAACTTAGCTATCACAGGTCTAGGGCGGCTACGTTCGTCAGACTGAGCGCCTATTCGGTGCGCCCTTTCCACCACGCACCTGCGATTGATGCCCAGAGCCTCTGGGATAGCTGAAGTGCAGATATCAATCAGGGAGCCCGGCTTATATGTTTCAGGGAGGCCAATAATACGTAAATTATTCCTCCTGGAGCGATTCTCAAGGTCCTCCATGCGATCATGGAGGTGTTGTTGGTCCTGCACGAATCGCTCCAGGGCACCATTGATGCTATACTGGTCATCTTCCAGCGATGATATGCACTGCTCGGCAGTAGTTATCCTCTGCGAGTGCTCCCCTATTTCTTTCCTCAGCTGTATAATCCCCTCAGCCACGGCCCTCTCCACTGCAGCAGTAATGGTGGGTGATAGCAGTGCAGCAACAGCCTTTGCAATCCTCTCGTGCGTGCCCTCCTGTTCAGTGCACCTAGCTGCTACAGTGTCCATAGCTTCGAGAGATGGATCAGTGGCAGTGAGGCTTCCTTGACTCTCCACCTGCTGGGCTCGTTGTAGAGGAGGCGCGCCTCGTGTTGCGGCGGCCATGTTGGACAGAGCCGCGTCCTCCGCCGTGATCGCACTTGCGCCGGGACTCGGGAGCGTCCGCGGCTGAGTAAGGTATCGCTCCATACACGGCAGCGAGGGGGAAGCTGGTGTACCAGAATGGCAGGGATCCGGGGCGATGCCGGGGCTTTGTAGGCGGAATTCCTTAGCGGTCTGAGCGGAGCCTCCGGAGCTTGCTTCCCTTACATGCGGCGCCGGAACCGGAAGTTGGGCATGTTTTAAAACATGTTCAGAAATATTTGCCCGCTGGAAAAAGGCCCAGCGGGCAAATGTATGCTGGAATCCTGTCCGCTCGGGCCTACACAAGACCGAACATATCTGCTGAAACTGGTCCGCGGACCAGTTTCAGCAAACATGTTCGGTCGTGTGTACAGGGCCTAAGAGAGAGAGTGTCTTTTTTTCTAGGTAGATAGAGCAGGCAGGCTAGTCAGTTAAAGTTACAGTGTGTAGAGGATATATATACATCCCAGGTGTTGTACATATATTTATACACTGTATAGTTTAACTAGATCAGTTCTTCCTAATTTACTGGCAGGCAGTTGATTGATTGCGCTAGCTGCAGTATTCTCACGTGGTGTATTGCCTGTGTGCTCTGTAGTTTGCACCTAAAGCTACTTGGTGTGTACTGCACGGTTGCTCTGTAGTTTGCACCTAAAGGTACTTGGTATGTACTGCCTGTGTGCTCTGTAGTTTGCACCTAAAGCTACTTGGTGTGTACTGCACGTGTGCTCTGTAGTTTGCACCTAAAGCTACTTGGTATGTACTGCCTGTGTGCTCTGTAGTTTGCACCTAAAGCTACTTGGTGTGTGCTCTGTAGTTTGCACCTAAAGCTACTTGGTGTGTACTGCACGGTTGCTCTGTAGTTTGCACCTAAAGCTACTTGGTGTGTACTGCACGGTTGCTCTGTAGTTTGCACCTAAAGCTACTTGGTGTGTACTGCCCGTGTGCTCTGTAGTTTGCACCTAAAGCTACTGCCCATGTCCTCTGTAGTTTGCACCTAAAGCTACTTGGTGTGTACAGCACGGTTGCTCTGTAGTTTGCACCTAAAGCTACTTGGTGTGTACTGCCCGTGTGCTCTGTGGTTTGCACCTAAAGCTACTTGGTGTGTACTGCATGTGTGCTCTGTAGTTTGCACCTAAAGCTACTGCCCGTGTCCTCTGTAGTTTGCACCTAAAGCTACTTGGTGTGTACAGCACGGTTGCTCTGTAGTTTGCACCTAAAGCTACTTGGTGTGTACTGCCAGTGTGCTCTGTAGTTTGCACCTAAAGCTACTTGGTGTGTGTACATGCCGAAGACTTGGTAGAGTGGATGACCAAGCCGTCCTCATCCTCCTCATCCTCTCTCACCCAGGCTCAAGGTACTTTGTCTGGCAAAGTAGCTGCCAAGGCGTCCTCTTACCTCTGCTCAATGGCATCACTCACTCCTTCCCTAGCCCCATCATGTCCTCCTGAGGAGTCCCCCGAACTGTTTGAACCAGGGGAGGGCTGGCAGCCTTAAGCCTGGGGGGCAAGTCGAGTTGGGTAGCCCATTGTGCCACCAAATCATCTCACCATCCATGCCCTCCGGGTTTTATAACGTATCCGTTATATCCGTTGATGTTATGAAGCAAGACAAATATGACACAGAAATGACAGCATGATCCTGATCTTGGTAAATAGCCGATGACGCTGCTATTTACCCATGTGATTGGCTGTGTCCAATAACAGCCAATCACATGTAAATGACAGCCTGTGAGGAGAGCCGATTAGGGGCATCTCCTCACAGGGGACACTGTACAAATAATTAGGGCACGTATTACAGTGCAGCCCCAACAGTGCCCAGCAAATGACACCAATCTATTCTGCTTTTTAGTGCCACCCATTATTGCCCATCATTGCTACCCATCAGTGCCCAACAGTACCGCCTATCTGTGCCCCCCATCAGTGAACTTCAGTAAAGGAGAAAAATTACTTAGAGTGCCCTGAAAAAGTATTTATACCCCTTGAAATTTCCCACATTTTGTCATGTTACAACCAGAAAAGTAAATGTATTTTATTGGGATTTTATGAATACTTTTTTATGGCACTGTATTTACATTTTTTTTTATTATTATTTTTATTTTTTCATGTTTTAGCAAAAAATAAAAAACCCCAATTGTTATTAAATACCACCAAAACGAAAACTCCATTTGTGTGAAAAAAAGAACAATGTAATATGGTACAGTGTTGCTTGACTGCGCAATTGTCATTCAGAGCCCAGGTTCACACTGACATTGGGAATGAAATCGTGTGAGTTCAGCTGAACAATTGAACGATTTCATACTCGCGTTTCAGTCCCGACTTTGGGGTGCGATTTCAGAGACATCTGTGCGGGTTCCTGTACAAATGTCTATTGAAATCGCACCCCGAAGTTGCCAAAAGTAGTACAGAAACTACTTTTGGGAATCGGTGCAACACCACAAATGGAATCGATGCAACGTTGCATCGATTCAGATGGTGCCATCGCTGGCAATTGTCACCGTTTGGGCATGCGATTTGACATGTCTCAATGAGACCTGTGACAGGTGCAGCTAACATCCTTGTCACAGGACACAGCGCAGCTGCAGCACGGGCTGGATGGATCAGTGTGATCTTTCACTGCAATTTGGCCGCTAATTCACGATCCAGGCAGTGCAGTCTCTCAGGCTCACCGACTCTTCTCTGCAGCCAGCCCACGAGTCACAGAGATGTACGGCGCTCGTGCCCTGACCCTCCCCTGTCGTGCCACATGACCTAACTTTGCTACAACTCCCACAATGCGGCCGTTTTAAATATAATGTGAGCAGCCTGGGGGGCAATCTCCACTTTTCCACCTGGGCCAGTCCGCCCCTGGTTTGAACACAGTGTTGGGTACATGCTGCAGGAGGATGCGCAGCGTTTTGAAGGCTCCGATGATGGTACAGAGATAGAGGAAGGCAGTAACGTGAGCCCAGAGAGAGGGGGTGCCCAAGAAAGACAGCAATCTGGCAGTCATGTTCCCCCAGCTGCAGCATACTGCCAGGTTTTCTACAGTGATGAGGAGGGAGGGGATGATGAGGTCACTGACTCTACGTGGGTGCCTGATAGGAGAGAGGAGGAGGAGGAGGCACAGGCACATCTCCAACGAGGCAGGATGCCCTCCAGGGGCCAGCTTAGGGGCAGCACACCGACTGCATCACAACGTAGAGCTACGCATGTGCAGGGCTCTGCTGTGTCTCAGCGTTATTCCAAAAGTTCTTTGGTGTGAGCCTTTTTTGAGACGAGTGCATCAGATCGCACCGCTGCTATTTGCAACATATGTCTCAAGCGTATCTTGTGTGGCCAAAACATCACCCGCTTGGGCACCACATGCCTGACCAGACATATGTCGACCTGCCATGCAGTTCGTTGGCAAGCGTACCTCGAAGACCCACACCAAAGAACAAAGCAGACCTCCCCTTGCCCCTCATCAGCTGTGATCTCCAACCCCACTATACCCTCAGTCTTCTCTGAAGCCTGCACTGATAGGACTGAAGGTGTAGAATTAGGTGTGTCACATCCTAGTGCATGTGGGCAATCTACTATCGGTACATCGATGGCAGATTGTACCAGGCAAATTTCCTTGACCCAGCTGCTGCAGCGCCAAAATAAGTTCTCTCCCAGCCATCCACATGCCCAGCGGTTGAATGCTAGCTTAGCTAAATTTCTAGCACTTCAACTGCTGCCTTTTCAGTTGGTAGATTCTTCCCCCTTCCGTGAGTTTGTGGAATGTGCGGTACCTCAGTGGCAAGTTCCCAAACGCCACTTTTTCTCACGGAAGGCGATTCTGGCTCTCTAACGCCATGTGGAAGGCAATGTCCATGCCTCGCTGGACAGGGCGGTCAGTGGTAAGGTGCATATTACCGCTGACTCATGGTCCAGCAGGCATGGACAGGGACGTTACCTATCTTTCACAGCGCATTGGGTGACTCTGCTGGCAGCTGGGAAGGACACAGGGCAAGGTACAGTAGTGTTGGAGGTTGTTCCGCCACCACGCCTCCAAAATGCTACTACTGGTTGTGACACAACTCTCTCCTCCACCCCTTCCTCTTCTTCTTCCTCTGTGGCCTCTTCCTGTGCTGATGTGTCCTCGGAACCAGCGGTGCTCCGTAGGTGTTCAAGGGGCTACGCAGGTACGCAGGCAATGAGATGCCATGCGGTGCTTGAGCAGGTGTGCTTGGGAGACAGGAGCTACACTGGGGCAGAGGTTCTGTCAGCTCTGCAGGGGCAGGCTCAGAGGTGGTTGACGCCACGCCAGCTTAAGCCAGGAATGGTGGTTTGCGACAATGGCACCAACCTCCTCTCCGCCCTGCCACAGGGACAACTGACCCATGTGCCCTGTTTTGCTCATGTCCTTAACTTGGTGGTGCAGCGGTTCTTGGTCAGGTACCCGGGCTTACAGGATGTCCTGAAGCAGGCCAGGAAAGTCTGTGTGCATTTCTGACGGTCATATAATGCCAGTGCTCGGCTGGCAGACCTCCAAAGGGAATACAACCTGCCCAAGAACCGCCTAATCTGTGACATGCCCACCAGGTGGAACTCTACGTTGGCCATGCTGCAGTGGCTGCACACGCAGCAGAGGGCCATCAATGAGTATCTGTGCCAATATGGCAGCAGAACTGGGTCAGGGGAGCTTGTTTTTTTTTTTTCCCACGCCAGTGGGCTTTGATCAGGGATGCATGCACTGTCCTGTCACCATTTGAGGAGGCCACGAGGATGGTGCATGCATGCATCAGTGAGACTGTCCCTCTTATTCACATTTTGGAGCACACGCTGCATGGAATAATGGACAGGGCCCTTGAGGCAGAACAGAGGGAGGAAGAGGAGGACTTCCTTACCTCTCAAGGCCCCCTTTATCCACACAGTGTTCCTGCTTGCCCGCCTATCACACAGGAAGAGGAGGAGGATTGTGTCAGCGTGGAGGTGGAGCCTAGCACTCAGCAGCAGCAGTCTTCAAGGGATCAATTACAGTCCCAAGGAACCCATGGACTTGTACGTGGCTGGGATGAGGTGGCTGCGGATCATGTCGTCCTTAGTGACCCAGAAGGACTCCACACCGAATGTCTCAGCAAACCTACGCTGCATGGCCTCCCTGATCCTGCAAAGCCTGCGGAAGGATCCTCGTATTCATGCTATCAATGAGAGGGATCATTACTGACTGGCAACTCTCCTTGATCCACGTTACAAGAATAAGGTTGCGGCGCAGAGGGAGCAGAAGATGAAACATCTTCGGGAGGCCTTGCAGAAAGGTCTGTGCAATGCGTTCACAGAGACTGGGGGGTTACAAAATCCTGGTCCTGGACAACGTGTTGCTCAGGCTTCGGTCAGTCACAGAAGGGAGCGGTGGAGAAGGTGGCCGTCTGACCGATGCGTCCAGACAATTTTTTGCAGTGTTGTGGCACCAGCCTAAGGCTCAATTTTTCTGCCCCTGTTTAACAGGGGCGTGTAATTACAATTTTTGATGCAATGCTTTGCAGCGGGCTCATTGCTGTGCTCCAACTAGAATATCTGTGAGGGGTTGCAGTGTTGTGGCACCAGCACCAGTGCCTAAGGCCCAATTTTTCTGCCCCTGTTTAACAGGGGCGTGTATTTTCAATTTTTGATGCAATGCTTTGCAGCGGGCTTATTGCTGCGCTCCAACTAGAATATCTGTGAGGGGTTGCAGTGTTGTGGCACCAGCAACAGTGCCTAAGGCCCAATTTTTCTGCCCACCAAGACTAACTGTGAGGACTTACAGTGTTGTGGCAACACCAACACCTAGGGCCCAAATTTATGCAGAGTATATACGGCAGGCCCCTACTTTCAAACATCCAACTTACAACCGACTCCTACTTGCAAACGGAAGGAGACAACAGGAAGTGAGGGGAAATCTACCCCTAGGAAGGGAAATTCTCTTCTGTAAAAGGTGTCTCCTGTCCACTGATGCTTTATCAGAATCCTTGTTTCACCAAAAAAAACTAATTTTCAAAAAATCATTGGGACAGAAAGTGAGATGCAATCTTCTGAACAGATGCACACAGACAGCAAAACAAATGTTACTGGGGTGATAACCCTTCTCTATGTTTTCAGAAAAGCTTAAAAAACTGATTTAAAGAAGTACCAGTTGAAAATTACAAACATATTCTACTTAACAACAAACCTACAGTCCATGTCTTGTTTGCACCGCCTGTATACTGCTGTTCAAAGTATATAGGGCCAAAGGGGCTTGTAATGACCTGGGGGAAGGGGGGAAACCCATGCTATTTTTCTCAGTGATTTTCACACATATTGCAGGGCAGAGGCGTAACTAGAAACTTCTGGGCCCCGGTGCAAGAAATCGTGAAGACCCCCCCCCCCCCCCCCCCCCAAAAGCATGATTTCGATACATTATTTTTTTTACACTGTATAACTAAGTAAAACATTTGTTTCTGATTTCAACTTACCATAACTGTCGAGAGGAAGCTTTAGGATAGGACATGGTCACAACAGGTCACAGAAGGAACCTGCAAAATATCATGAAGAACAACCGTAAATCAAAGATATATACATCCATTGGACAAAGTTATAGTCAAAGATCCACATTTATTTATTTATAATATATAAAAAATAACATTTTGAATGAGATTAATTTGGAAAATATAAAACAGTGTACATGTATAGACACACAAACTTACAAAAAAATCTTCAGAGAAAATTGAGTACTGTCCGAGGCTACAATCACATCAAGTAAAAAAATCTTCACAAAGGTAGAACAAAATCTTCAAAAAAGGGTCCACAACAGGGCCAACAATAGCTTCCAACTTTTTTTAGAACTTAAAACTATTCACACATTTAACTTTGTTTCTGTGAAGAAAGACCTGTAATATAGAAATGTGTATATATATTAGCATGGTTTATTGATAACAGCAAGCATTCAACTCAACTGGTTAGTTTAACTTGGAACCAAGCATGCAAGGTTCAACCATAAAAATGGGTTAGTGTAACTGGTAACAAAACTGAAAAAGTGTTTAGGGCAGCCTTTATCAACAAAGCTTCAGAGAAACCCTAGTGTTTCCACAGAGGTTGTTAGGGGTTCCATGAGCTGTGGCTGATTGACCTCCTATATGATGGCATTTGCTTTGATCCAGGGCAATTTGATCTATTTAGCCATCTGAAGGGTGGCATTCTGACCACCACTGTAAGAAAGACATTCTTCCCACTGACCACCAATATAGACTTCATTCCTCCCAATGACCCCTAATGGATAGGTTTTAGTAAAAGTTCCCCAAGACCTGAAAATGTATTAAAGGATTCCTCTGGGGTAAAAAGCTTGAGAAAGGCTGGTATAGTGTAACTTATACCAGAACAGATATAACTGCAAACTTACTACGGTCATTAAAAATGACGACGCCTTGCTTTTGCTTCAGCAAAGTCATCTACAATGCTTTCAATGTTGAGTCTTCTAGCTCTCTCATTTTCTATGCTTAACAAAGCAAGTCCAGTGAGTCTTTGTTGAGACATGGTGTTTCTCAAATAACTTTTAATTAGTTTTAATTTAGAAAAAGACCTTTCTGCAGTTGCTACGGTTACTGGGAGTGTGAGGAACAGCAGTAATGCTATGCAGACATCTGGGACAGTAGAAGACAGTGCACTGCAACTCTGGGACAGTAGAAGACAGTGCACTGTTTTCAACAAGTAGTAGGTGAGCAAGATCCTTTACAGTGGAACAACTGCGAACCTCTTCTTGAAGTGCTGAACGGAATGAAAGAAGCTGCCCAGGAAAATCTGGTGATAGATCCTCCTCATAAAATTCATGCAGTTTTGATGCTGCTGCAATCAGATTGTCATCAGATTGAGAAGCAAGAATGGCAGGCTGAACTATCTCAAATCTATGATGGACTGCATTCATTCCAGTAAATCGGTCTGACAGCTGGTTTATAATCATATCCAAACATCTATAAAATACAGTTGTTTTAAAGCGTTCCTCTGGATCAGATAATCTTTCATCCATACACAGCTCATCAAAGTGGCACTTTACTTTTTTTATTCTTTTATTTGAAAACTTTATTTCAATTCCCCACTTTTCTGCAAGTGTCACTGCAGTTTCTTTGGCTTCTTCGAAATGATCCCTGTAGCTGGAAAGGGCTGTAACCGCATTCTGAATGAGCTTCACTGCTCCAGACAGTTCCAGGTCTTTTGATTGCAAGGCTTTTGAAATTGCATTCACATGGTTCAAGATTTTAGTTTGCAGGGCGACAAGAAGCACAAACTCAAAAGATTCAATTTTCTTTTTTAGATTTGCAGCGTCATCTCTTTCTTTTGGTTTTGACGAAAGAAGGATTATTTTTGACAAAGCTTGCATAATGTCTAGAAAACGGAAACGAAGTGCAAGCAGGGAATCATGTCTAGAAGACCACCGTGTAGGGCAAAGCCGTTTCAGTGTGACAGAGGATTCAGATGTGAATGATGAGAGAACGGCCCATCTGCGTATGCTTTCCCCAAAGAAGGTGTATAAATTATGCACCACATCAAAAAACCTAGAAACTTCCGGTATGTCAGAAACAGCATCCTGAATGACGAGATTTAAATTGTGTGCTGCACAATGAACATAGAGGGCATTTTTTTCCATATTTGCTATCCTAGCCTGCACACCAGAATAAACACCACTCATTGTTGCTGCACCATCATACCCCTGACCACGACACTTTGATATTTCAAGGCCCTTGCTCTCAATGCAGGCAACAATATTGCTAGAACTCTGTGCTGCACTCTGATCTTCAATGGCATGGAACCCTAAGAAAGCCTCATTTATGGTTATACTGCAGGCTCGCCGATTCGCATCTCTTTCCACAGACACATATCGAAATATCTGACTCATCTGATCTACTTTGGATATGTCCTGGGTTGTGTCCATTATTATAGAATAAAATTGTGTTTTTTTTATTTCAGAAACAATTCCACTTTGCACTTTATTGGACAGAATTTCTATTAACTCATTTTGTATTTTGGGGCTCAAATATTTAAATGTGCCTTGGGGTAACTGTAGAAGTTCCTTTAAAATTGGGTCATATTCGGCAAGTAGCTCTATGATGGAGAGAAAGTTTCCATTGTTAACCTCTCCCAGGCGCTCTCTATGACCACGAAAGGCTAGATTAGCCATTGCCATTGTTAATGTTACATTAACAATTCTTTGTAGGACCTGCCTCCAAAAGTTTTTTTGCTGTCGTATTTTTTTTTTCATTTTCCTCATCAATTGTTTTATTACGCCTCCACTGATCATAGAGTACACATGCTTCCATGTGAAGTTGTGAAGACTCATGGATCTGAATTTTAGCAGACAGCCTCTGCCACTTCTGGATCCCTTTTGCCCATGCAGGTTCAAATCCTCCTTTTTTACGGTCTGCAAACAGCCAGCATGGTTCACAGTATGCTGCATTAAGCTTTGGAGAGTAACAAAGCCACATTAAAGGTAGTTTAAGCCCTGTCTTGGTGACTCGCTCATAATAGCTTTCAGAAAAACATCTCTTAGTGTCATTATCCCGGGGGAAAGGTCCTGGAGGTCTGCATGGACCATGAGCCAAAATAAACCTTTTAACATTCGGATCCGTTATTGTGACTGGGTAATGTCCCCTATCAGTCACATATTTCTCACCAACAATAGTACTTTCAATAGCACCACCTGAAGATGCTCTACTGCTCTCTAAATCGTCATCTTCATTAGTATTGGTGCCAAGAGGTTGGTCTTGTATAAAGCTACAGCCTTCAAGTGGATTACTGCTGTCCTCTCCTAGTGAAAATTCAGTAGAGCAAGTTTCTTCACTGACTGTCACCTCACTGATCCGTGCGATATTTGCACTTTCCTGAATACTTTTTTCAGTTTCCTCACTATCTCTAGAACCTTCATCCACAGTTTTAGGGGTGGAAAAGAAGCGACTTATTTTAGGCAGTTTTTGCATTTTTATTTGCTCTTCCTTAGCCTTTTTACGTTTCTGAGCACCACTCTTGGACTGTGTGGATGACATTATGATGGAAAGGTTTTTTTGTTTTTTTCTGTAAATAAAAGTATAATAGAGTCATATTATACAAGCTCTTCAGGAAAGGCACTCCATATATAATACCTAGGATTACATGAGATGAACAGATACACATTTTATAGTCTAGCATTGTTCAATATTCACAATGAACAGGGCAACTAGGGTAGTATTAACCGATATGTTGTAAACTATTATTAACTTTTGTATATAGTCATAGTTCAGCCCCAGTACAGCTATATTTCTGGGGCAGCACAAAAATTTTGAAAATTTTTGAAAAATTCAATGTATGGATCCATTAAATCACACTTTCATAGAAGTGACCCGGAATTAGCCTTGGTCATTCCAAGTAAAAACTAGTCGAATTAGACAAAGCTTTATAGTAAATGGACTTCCACCATGGTGCAGCATGACCATTTTCTGGGATTCTATTCCATATTCAGTCTTATGTCCAAGTTAAGTGCTCTATCTTTTTATCTGCAAATTGCCTGAATTTGTGCGATGGTGCATAAACTCTCTAGTTAGGTTTTACTTTGCATAAAAGGAACTAAGCTGTGGTCACTAAAAGCACACAAACACCAAAGAAAAATAATGCTTCAGTATTCAGTATCACATTGTTTTTTCCCACAGTACAATGCTAGATAACCATTGTCACTCTATTTTGGATTACCTTTTCCCATAAAGCATGGCTGGCTGAGCATCATGGAGAATACAAACAGTCCACAACTGCCATTGTTTAGTCATTAAATTAAAAAAATATATATTCTGTATAATTTTTTTTGTTTTTTTACTATTTTGCCCCCCCCCCCCAATAAAAAATGAGATATCTATTATCCTTTACTACCTAAATAAAGCCCAATTCATGCTGAAAAAAGGTATAATCCACCTGGATACAGAACATAGTTGTGATGATATGTACAGTTTTACTAACACATGTCAAAGGTGCAGAATTAGGCATTAAAAAATGTTTCCCCTCAGTCATTAAGGGGTTAAACATATTCATCAACTTTTTGTGTTTCAATTATAAAAGAATTGCTATGCAATTTTTTTATTTCCTATGTCGCCATAATGCAGTATTTTCCTGAAATACACTGTTATGACCACTAGATGGAGCTGATGATCATCAAGGATTAATCAGGTCTTTTAGTAAAGTGGTTGTAAATCCTGTTTGCTCATTTTTACCTACCGATAAGCCTATAAGGCCTCTATAATAAGGCTTACCTGTAGGTAAAAAGAATATCTCCTAAACCTGTACAGTTTAGTAGATATTCCCCTTGCAATGCACCGCTGACTTCAGTGGTGCATGAGCATCGGGTATTCTTGGCTGAAAGCCCAGCAGACGCCGAACCTTGCTGCAAAGGAGTTGCATGCACGCGGGAGTGACGACATAGCGGCTCCAGCCACTCACAGCGCTGGAGCTGTGATACCCGGAAGACACGCCGAGGCAACATGTCATCTCCCTCGGCGTGGACCGGCTGAGATACCGACGCCTCGTTCTAAGGCATGGGTGCTCAACCTGTGGCCCTCCAGCTGTTGCAGAACTTCAAGTCCCATCATGACTCTGACTTTGGGAGTCATGATTGTAACAATCAGTAGCTTGCAATACCTCATGGGAATTGTAGTTCTGAAACAGCTGGAGGGCCACAGGTTGAGCACCCATGTTCTAAGGTAAGTATTTCATAATGAGCTAGTATGCGGTGCATACTAGCTCATTATGCCTTTTGCCTTACAGGTGTAAAAAAAAAAAAAAAAACATGTCAGCGGGTATACAACAGCTTTAAAGTGCAGCTCCACCCTATTTAAAGACATTGGCTTAATCAAAAAACATACAAGAATGCAGAACAGAACTTTTTTTTTTTTTTCTGTTACAGTACCTTTGTTAGCAGCAGCTGTCACTCGGCTTCCTGTCTCTCCTTTGCGGGTTTTCTTCGGGCACAGCGTCATACCCTGCAGAGGTTTCCTCGGAGTTATCGCAGGATTTCCTAAAGCGCGACGCTGGCTCGTCACATCAGGCTCCCCATCACAGATTGATCCGGAAGTGACGTTCCGTCGCCGCCATCTTGCTACACCCCACACTCATGCACAGTAATAATGATAGAGTGAGAAGGGTCAAGCGGTGTAGCAAGATGGCGACGACAACGGGACGTCACTTCCAGAGCAATCTGTGATAGGAGAGTCGAATGTGACGCCCGTTTAGATGGAAATCCGGAAGTCGACGTGCTTGTGGGCTTCACATAGCCCACAGGCAAAATGGAAACTGCATCTATTGCATTTTATAAGTTCTTCTTGTGCACAAAAACAGACAGGGGATATTTAGAGACACCAAATAAGTGAGTATTACTTTTTATTGCAAAATACAATTGAATGCCCAAAAAAAAAAAAAAAAAAAACAATTGGCCGCGGGACATCTGCTTTAAGAGGGAAGTTTTAGGCGGAAAAAAAAAGTAAGATTTTAAATAAAGAACTGTGAAGCAAAATAACGGTCAGTGACCACCTGCAGACCCCCAATTGCCATGAATGCAGGACCCACCATTGCCAGGAATGCAGGACCCGCCATTGCCAGGAATTGCCAGGCATGCACTCACCATTGCCATCAGTGCAGCCTTGGAGGGGCAGGGAGGGGGCAGGACGAGCCCCAAGGATTACATACAGGAGAATTTCCTGTTTACATGGCGGCCTCTTTAATAGAAAGTCCCACCTCCTTTGATGGACAGAACAGTCGTCCAATGGCAGTGCCGGAGACAGGACTTCTTATTACAGAGGCTGCCGTGTAAACAGGATATACTCCTCCTGTGTGCACGTTACTCGTCCCGCCTCCTCCCTGTCCCCTCTGAGGCAGCCAGCCTATATATCTTTTGTGGCCCCGATGCTGGGAGATCGTCAGGGGCCACAAAAGATATATATGTTTAGATACCCAGACGGGCCATTCAAAACCGGACGGCCCGCGGGCCGGACTTTGGACATGCCTGGCCTAAGAAATAAGAGTTTATAACATAGTCATATGAATCTGGTACAGATATTGGCTCATCATATTTGCAAAGCTGCCCGTTGCAAGTCTTCAAGCGGCTTGTGAGGGTCCACCAGAAAGGCGAAGCTCTACCTGACCTTCCAGGAATTCTAGACAGAGAGTTGAAGTTGGTTACTTGAGAAAATGTAAACGATCATCTTGTAAAACAACCCATTCAGTTTAAAATGGAAATGAAAGGCAAAACCTTTGTATATAAAAAAAAATCCCCTTTTTTTAACAAAATTATCACATTCCCTCTGTTCTCAACTGCATAAGATCTGAGGAAAGGAGAAGCAAAAGCACATTGATCTTCCCAGTGTATGGCTGTGCGGGGGGGATGTGTTAGGACAATATTGATCATTGGAGGAGAGCACACGCAGTTACCAGCCTAACTAGAGTACTGACCATGCTGTACGCTCGTGCCTAGTGTGGTAAGTTTTAATAGGAAAACAGAGGGACTGGCCATATCACAGCGATTTCACGTAAATTAGCATTACATTGGTTGCTGATCCTATGAAGCAATCATAGGATCAATTAATCTGACCTGGGAATGGGATCAGTAACAGTGCTGATGGAGAGGAGGGATGGGATCAGTGGAAGTGCTGGTGTTGAGGGGGGTGATAGCGTTGTATTTGAGGGGGGTGGCTGCGGTGGTGCCATCCTCTCCCACCACCACCTGTGCCTCTTACTGATCCTATCCCCTACCACTGATCTCATCCCTATCACCTCTGTTGTAGAAGGAATGAGGGGGATAGGGATGAGATCAGTGGTAGGGGATAGGATCAGTACGAGGCACAGGTGGTGGTGGGAGAGGATGGCACCACCACTGCCATCAGCCTCAAGTACCACCACGGCCACACCCCCTCAAGTACCACCGCTACCACCCCTCTTTAAGTACCACTGCTGCCACCCCCCCTCAAGTATTACCGCTACCACCCCCATCAAGTACCAGCGGTGGACTGGTGGTACTTGTGGGAAGTGGCAGCGGTGGTGCCATCCTCTCCCACCACCACCTGTGCCTCTTACTGACCCCATCCCCCACCACTGATCTCATCTCTATCCCCCCCATCACCTCTGTTGTAGAAGTAATAGGGGGATAGGGATGAGATCAGTGGTGGGGGGATGGGATCAGTAAGAGGCACAGGTGGTGGAGGATGGTATCAATTGCTGAGCTGAGTGATCTCTGACTGTCACTCTTGATTGCCTTACCGTCAGTCAATCGATATTCCCCACTTTCTGTTCTGTGGCCTGGGTCACTCTGAGTCACCTTTACTGTGCGGCTGTGCCTTCTCTCGCCAGGATGCCTTGCCTCATGCCTGGGTAGACACACGCACACTACTGCAAAGTTCGCCCCGCCTCTCTACATCTGTGTCTCTGGATAGGCGGGGGCGGGGACGGTCCACAATCTCAGTCAGTGTGAGACGCTGCCTCAGCCTCTGCATTTTTTTTCTCAGGCTCAGCGGCAAAAGCACGCCCCGCGGCTGAACGAACAGCACGCAGTGCGCACCGCATCAGCCAACAAACACTGTGTGTGACAGTCACGTGGGCCCCCCGGACTTACAGGGCCTGTTGCGACTATGAATATTCCGCCACTGGGGATCAGTGCTGATAGAGAGGAGGGATGGGATCAGTGGAAGTGCTGGTGTTGAGGGGGGGTGATAGCGGTTGTATTTGAGGGGGGGTGGCTGCGGTGGTGCCATCCTCTCCCACCACCACCTGTGCCTCTTACTAATCCTATCCCCTACCACTGATCTCATCCCTATCACCTCTGTTGTAGAAGTAATAGGGGGATAGGGATGAGATCAGTGGTGGGGGGATAGGATCAGTAAGAGGCACAGGTGGTGGTGGGAGAGGATGGCACCACCACTGCCATCAGCCTCAAGTACCACCACGGCCACACCCCCTCAAGTACCACCGCTACCACCCCTCTTTAAGTACCACTGCTGCCCCCCCTCAAGTATTACCGCTACCCCCTCAAGTATTGCCTTGTGCCTTCTCCCGCCAGGATGCCTTGCCTCATGCCTGGGACACCGGGTAGGTACACGCGCGCACGCTTCTGCAGAGTCCGCCCCGCCCCGCCTCCCTACATCTGTCTGTGTCTCTGGATAGGCGGAGGCGGGGGCGGGGACGGTCCACAACAGTCAGTGGGAGACGCGGCTGAACGAACAGCACGCAGTGCGCACCGCACCGCATCAGCCAATGAACACAGTGTGTGACAGTCAGGTGGGCCCCCCGGACTTACAGGGCCCGGTCGCAGCTGCGACTTTTGCGACTACGAAAATTCCGCCACTGTTGCAGGGACCAAACATTACATTAAATCAGCAGTCTTAAAGAGGAGTTCCACCCAAAAATGGAACTTCCTCTTATCCCACTCCTCTCCCCCTTACATTCCACATTTGGCATGTAATTTTTTTGGGGGGGGGAGTGGGGGCTTCAGGAGAAGGGGACTTCCTGTCCCACTTCCTCATCCGCCGAGGGGCTGAAAAGGCGATTAAGCTTAATCGCCTTTTGGCAGCCCCTCCCTGTAGGCGATCGCCTAGGACACGTCAGGTCCTAGGTGATCGCCTGTCCAATCAAGCCGTGCAGCGCCGAGCACGCATGCGCAGTGCCGCTCGCGCATGCGCAGTGGGTGCCCGGCCGTGAAGCCGAAAGCTGTCACGGCCGGGTGCCCACAGTTGAAATGAAGACGCCGGCCGGGGAGGGGGGAGAGGAGCGGAGCGTGGAGAAGGTAAGTGTCAGTTTATTAAAAGCCAGCAGCTACACTTTTTGTAGCTGCTGACTTTTAATAAACTTAAAAAATGGGTGGAAAACCCCTTTAAATTACTTTTTTCTTATAGTAATCTCAATTTGTGCAGGGACATTTCTAAACACGTGCCACTACTATAGACACCCAGCAGGTACGATATTTAAAGGAATTGTTAATTATTATTTTTTTTTCACTTTAACCGCCGCATGTAGATATACGTCGGCAGAATGGCACGTACAGGCACATTGGCGTACCTATACGTCCCTGCCTTTCCGTGGGTCGGGGGTCCGATCGGGACCCCCCCCCCCCCCACTACATGCGGCGGTCGGATTCCCGCGGGGAGCGATCCGGGACGACGGCGCGGCTATTCGTTTATAGCCGCTCCGTCGCGATCGCTCCCCGGAGCTGAAGAACGGGGAGAGCCGTATGTAAACACGGCTTCCCCGTGCTTCACTGTGGCGGCTGCATCGATCGAGTGATCCCTTTTATAGGGAGACTCGATCGATGATGTCAGTCCTACAGCCACACCCCCCTACAGTTGTAAACACACACTCCTACCTCCTACAGCGCCCCCTGTGGTTAACTCCCAAACTGCAACTGTCATTTTCACAATAAACAATGCAATTTAAATGCATTTTTTGCTGTGAAAATGACAATTGTCCCAAAAATGTGTCAAAATTGTCCGAAGTGTCCGCCATAATGTCGCAGTCACGAAAAAAAATGCTGATCGCCGCCATTAGTAGTAAAAAAAAAAATGCAATAAAACTATCCCCTATTTTGTAAATGCTATAAATTTTGCGCAAACCAACCGATAAACGATTATTGCGATTTTTTTTACCAAAAATAGGTAGAAGAATACGTATCGGCCTAAACTGAGGAAACAATAACATTTTATATATGTTTTTGGGGTATATTTATTATAGCAAAAAGTAAAAAATATTGATTTTTTTTTCAAAATTGTCACTCTATTTTTGTTTATAGCCCAAAAAATAAAAACCGCAGAGGTGATCAAATACCACCAAAAGAAAGCTCTATTTGTGGGGAAAAAAGGACGCCAATTTTGTTTGGGAGCCACGTCGCACGACCGCGCAATTGTCTGTTAAAGCGACGCAGTGCCGAATTGTTAAAACCCCTTGGGTCATTTAGCAGCATATTGGTCCGGTCCTAAAGTGGTTAAGCATCATTAACCACTTGGTGCCCAGAGAACGTCATATGACGTCCTGGGCTTTGTGGTACTTTGTGGGGCTATATCTGAATGATACCTGAAACTACAGGCATCATTCAGATATCGGCATTTTCAGCTGGCGATTCCCTACACCGGGGATATGCAATTAGCGGACCTCCAGCTGTTGCAGAACTACAATTCCCATGAGGCATAGCAAGACTCTGACAGCCACAAGCATGACACCAGAGTCAGAAGCATGATGGGACTTGTAGTTTTGCAACAGCTGGAGGTCCGCTAATTGCATATCCCTGCCCTACACCATAGGAATGATCATAGCGGCTGTTCCACCAATTGATCGGTCCTACGGGTGGCAAAAGGGGATGTCCCCCCCTCCCGCCGTCCTCCGATGCTTCTACCGACTCACCTGTGCGATTGGCGAAGTGTCAGAATTGGCCCGGGCCTGAAGTGGTTAAAATCGCTGCTCCAGAAAAAACTACCATTTTTAAAACTTTATTTTTCTATTGATACATGTTCCCTGGGGCAAGACCCGGGTTCTCAAACCTGTTTTCCGACAATAACTTGCATATTAGGCTTTAAAATTTGCATTTTTGAATTCGAACGTTCGAGTCCCATTGACGTCAATGGGGTTCTAAATGTTCACACGAACGTTCGGTCCGTTCGAAGGTTCTGGTGCGAACGGGGGGGGTGTTCGGCTTATCCCTAGTTGTCGTATATGATGACATACTAATCTTTTCTCCCTCTCTAGACAACCATCGCAGGCATGTCAAAAATTTACTGAGTCGCATTCGGCAACATGGACTCTACTCCAAACCCGAGAAGTGCGAATTTGAACGCCAAAGCATCCAATTTCTGGGCTTGATCATATCCACTGAGGGTATCAAGATGAATCCCCAAAAAGTCGCAGCTGTCTTGGACTGGCCAACTCCCAACGATAAGAAAGGCATCCAACAATTTGTAGTGTAATAGTCAGGGTCCCGGTCACCATAAAAATGCAGCAAAAACGGACACAGAGTCTGCATGTCAGTGGACTGCAGAACTTCACAGCATAACTTTAAAACAGAGAAAACTGTTTTGGCAGCTTTCTCCGGGTTTTGCTAAGTTTGAATGGGGCTGTGTGGTTTGGAGATCCTGCAGAGACTTGGGCGGGATGGAATCTCCGGCCCTGTGTCCAGGTCTTGGGAATAGCCAGCAATGGCCAATATAATCAGGGACTGGTGAGAGCAGAGGAGAGGAAGGTGGAGTGTGTGCAGCTGGCTGCTGGTTCAACACAGTGTGTGTGGAAAGTTGTCTGCCCTGGAAGACTACATCCCTGGTGTGGGGGGACTTTGTGCCTGGCGGACTGGGAAGGCTGGTAGACCTGAGGTGGCTAGCGAGTCCAAGGGGGCTGGAGGAAGTCCGGAAGTCTGGGAGACAGTAAGCTGGAGAATCCTGTTGAGGCCAGGAGTGGGCCAGGTATAGCAGGTACTGCAAGGCTGAGTGAGCCTGGAAGCCAGGAGGCTTGGTATTTTTCTTTCTATGAACATTACTGGAGAAGAACCCCTGCGTGGGAATCCTGTGTGTGAACTGTTTATTTTTGCCTTTTAAATAAAAATGGGCTGCCATGCCCTCAAACCTAACATCTGACTGCTGTGGACTCGCTGAAAAATGCATTTACCATTGAGTTAACAACCCCCAATGTTTATCTAAAATTTATCGGAGGATTCTCAGCAATCATTTCTCCCATCACTCAACTTACTAAACAAAATGTCAGATTCCGTTGGTCCCCGGAGGCTCAGACTGCCTTCGAGACTCTGAAAAAGCTTTTCACCTCCGCATCTGTCATGAAGCATCCTGATTCGGACCTGCCATATGTCTTAGAAGTGGATGCATCTGAAACAGTGGTTGGAGCTATACTTTCTCAGAGGCAGGGACCCAAGGCTCTGCTGCACCCAGTTGCCTTCTTTTCTCGCAAGCTGTCTAATGCAGAATATAATTATGATGTCGGGGATCGTGAACTTCTAGCGATCAAAGCTGCACTGGAGGAATGGAGGTATCTATTAGAAGGGGCTTCACACCCGATTCTAATATATACAGACCATAATCTAGAATACTTAAGGACTGCAGAGAGATTGAAACCCCCGGCAGGCCATGTGGGCACTTTTCTTTTTTAGATTTACCTTCCATTTAACATACAAGCCTGGATCAAAAAACACACTGTTCAGCAAGTCACAAGAAATCTCCCCTCCAGATACCATTCTGTCGTCCAGAAACTTCCTCCTATTACAAGGGGACTTAATGACCCAAATCAAACAAGCTTCAGTAGGAAGCCACTCGTCACCCAGAACCACCTTACTAGCACTTTACTAGCACCTTACTAGCATGTGAGTCTTTGTACCGGAGGGTCTGCACATCTTCACC
Source organism: Rana temporaria (assembly GCF_905171775.1). Taxonomy (NCBI): domain Eukaryota; kingdom Metazoa; phylum Chordata; class Amphibia; order Anura; family Ranidae; genus Rana; species Rana temporaria. The sequence goes on along the minus strand of NC_053494.1, from coordinate 75,970,740 downwards.
TTGGGCTTGTGCCATGACCATATGCTTGCAGGACATTTTGGCATTAACAAAACTTCTGAACTGATGCAACGAACATTTTGGTGGCCCAGGATGGAGAAAGACTGTAAAAAGTATGTAGAATCATGTACCACTTGTATCCCTGATCCTTTTCCTGGTCAAGATGTTGGTCCACCTGAACCCATGGTGGTAGACGGTGAGGAAGAGTTCGAAGTGGAGGCGGTATTAGATTGCAGGAATCGGGTTCAGTACAAAATTAAATGGAGAGGATACGGACCAGAGGACAACTCGTGGGAACCGGAGGGCAACATTCATGCCCAAGAGCTCATCCAAACCTTCAAGAACGGTCATCCTGACAAAGTGGCCAGATTGGGCATCTGGAGGGCAATGTCAGGAAACTCATGCCAGCATCCAAGATGGCGGCCGTAGAAGACGGCCTGAAACTTCAGCTCCTGCCAGAACGCTGATGGTGTGCGCGCATGCGCCTGTGAACGTTGCTGCGCATGCGCACGCCGTGGCGCGCACCCAGTGACAGCTTTGGCACCAGACAGGCTATTTAAACTGGGTCAGTACCCAGACTCAGATGCTGTCTGCTCTACAGCCTTCCGTGTGTTCTGTTCCCCAGTATCCGATACCTGTTCCTGTTATCTGACCCGGCTTGTCCTTGACACTCCTGCTTTCTGCCTTCACCCGATCTGGCCTGTTTTGACTTCACATCTGTCTGCTCCTTTTGCTACCTCGCTGCCAGCCCAATACTGACCCGGCCTATACCCTGACTCCGCTCCAGCCTACGCTTCTGTTCCTGACTTGTCCGCCAGTGTATGACCCAGCCTGCCTGCACCTGCTATCTATCTACAGCCTTTAAGAGTCCTGCTGAGCATCCACTCCACCTGCAGCTACATCTGCTCTTCTGTCTGTGGTATTCCTGTACCAAGCCAGTTCCTGCTATCTGCCGACAGCTGCTCCTGGTCTTCTCCTGTACCGGTGTTCCTCCGCAGTCTCTTCAGGGGTTCCAGTCCAGCGCCATTATCAGCGATCCTGCCAGGCACTAGTGCGACTCTGCACTTCCTGCGCCTCCTGTCTACTTTACCAGGGGCCTTGAGTCAGAGGTGTAAGAGAGGCCGTCCTCTGCATATAAAGGCTCTACCACCAGGTACGTGACACAGGCAACAAAACCTCCCCACACCGATGAACTAAGGAATTCATCAGGAAATTTAGTATCCCACCCCAAAGGCGTCATGAACATATTTTTGGACTTCTATAAAAAGCTTCTTTCTACACCTCAATCATCACCAAAACAAACCTACCTTAATTGGCTCAATGATATAACACTCCCCACTCTATCTAAGCAACAAATAGAAATCTCTCAATGCCCCATGCTCAGACATAGAGAGTAACAAAATTATCGGCTCATTAAAAACTTCTACAGCCTCAGGCCCAGATGGCCCACATCCTATTACAAAAAATGTGCCCATACAATAACCTCACACCTTACAAAGTTATAAATTATATTTTACAAGGAAACCAGTTCCCATCTGAAATGGTTCTAGCAAACATGTCTCTTCTTCCCAAACCAAATAAAGATCATTCCATTCCACAAAACTATCGCCCAATCTCAGTTATTGACAATAATCTTAACATTTTTGGCCGTATGCTAGCCTATCGTATGATTAGCTGCAGTTATCTCCCCACTAATAGACCCAGACCAAACAGGATTTGATTCCAAATCGACAAATAACAGACAACATACGACTGACTACCAATATTATTCAAGACTCTAACATATATTCCAAATCCACACAACTACTCAGTTTTGATATGCACAAAGCTTTTGACAGAGTTAGCTGGTCATACACAGACTACTTCAATATGGCATAAAGGCGATTCAGTTCGCATGTGCAGCGCTATATAAGTTTTTTTTTTTTTTTTTTTTCATAAACAAAGAATTTCTACATAGTTTCAAAGACCTTATTCATAACCCCCAAACATGCATCAAACTCCCAGGCAATAATTCTGACTTCTTCCCTCTAAACAGGGGTACCAGGCAAGGATGCCCACTTTCCCAATGCCTCTTTGCCCTGGCAATAAAGCATCTTGCCTGTGCAATCAGAAATTACACGGACATCAAAGGATACACTAAGGGTCCAAAATGTTTTAACTGAGCATTTACGCAGATGACGTCCTTATATTTATAACAGACCCCCTTATCTCCTTACCAAATTTGACCAAAACTCTAAATATCTTTCATGATCTGACTGATTTAAGTGTATACCTGTCTAAATGCTCTGCCCTACCCATCAATTTTCCACCAGCCTTAATATCTACACAAAGACAATCTTCCATTCAATTGGCGCACCGACTCATTTAGACACCTGGGAATTCATATTACCCCCTTCATACAAAACCTTATACCACACAAACTATCCCCCATTATTCATCAACATCAAAAATCTATTTAAACTATGGTCATCATACCAAATTTCATTCTCAGGAAGAATAGTGGCCACGAAAATGGTGATACTACCCAAACTCTTATTTTTTTCAGAGCCCTTCATCTTATATTGCCTAAAAACTGTTGGATTATCTTCAAAGAGAGACCAAGAAATTAATTTGACAAAATAAAAAACCCAGGTTTAGTTATTCCTTAATGTTCAGGCCCCAACTAAAAGGAGGCCTTAATGTCCCAAATTTCTGGCTAGCTTACCAATCGGCCAGATTCACTCAACTAGCTCAATGGTATGTCCCAGCATCCCAAAATCCCTTGGCTTCTATTTGAGGAACAATCGATCCTCCCATAACACCTACAAGGACTTCCCTGGTCCAAGTCTATTTCACCACAAAAAATAAGACAGTTAAATTTAATAGTAACACACACCTTGCAACTATGGAATAGACATGACACTAAATTTAACATGTCTTCTGATGTCCCTCCCCTAGCATCCTTTCTAGGAGATCCTCGCTTTGCTTCCTCAGATAATAACCAACATTTATTAACAATATGTAAACTACATAATCAAACAAACCTAAAATCACTTACCCACAACAATTCGTTCCACTCCTTCACTGATTTACAAACAAAATATGATCTTGCACCTACAGAATGTGAAAATTATACAAAAATAAAACAATTCTACCAAAATTATTACTCCTTTTCTCAAAATTCGAGCAGGTTTGCATCTCCTAAAAAAAAAAAAAAAAAAAAAAAGTTTGCATTACCTCCCCACGTGACAAGGGATTAATTTCCAAAATTTATAAAAATAATTTAATATGCTGGAAAAATCACACCTCATGCTGCAATGGGAATCAGACCAAATGTATCGCTTTCCCCTGAACAATGGGACACCATTTTTACAAACCTACACAAATGAGCCAAAACAACCACTATCAGAGAATCGGCCACCAAACTGCTCTACAGATAGGGTTGCCACCTGTCCGGGATTCACCCGGACAGTCCGGTTTTTACATCCTCTGCCCGGGTTTCTCACTGCCTGTCACCCGGACACCAGAGCACCCCCAATAACCCCCCCATAGCCATTTAAGCTTAATTTGAATCTTGCTTCCATAACACTTATCAAATGTCCACATATCTTCACATATTTGTAGTTGTCTATTTGGAAACAGCTCTAATTACAAGGGACTTGTTTCTCTCTGTGGAGGGATACAGAACCTCCTGGCCACATTTGCCAATGCTTTACTTCTAGTTCCGGCTCACTCTGAGAGACCAATGTATTGGAGAGGAGTGTGTGGGTGGGTGGGAAGAGGAAGGAGCTGCACGGAGTGTGAGGGAACAGCAGGACAGAGAAGGGAGGAGAAAAATTGGCTGCCCATTACTAGACTACATATGTAAGTATTTATCTTACAGTATGTTGTGTCTAAATGTAGTTATACCTGTTTGTGTGTGTATGTATGTATCTGTCTCAGTGTGTAAATTTAGGTGTGTTGTGTGCATGTATATAACTGAGCATGTGTACTGTATATATCTGAGTGTGTGTGCATGTATCTGATTGTATATATCTAAGTGTATATGCATGTATCTGATTGTATATATCTGAGTGCATATGCATGTATCTGATTGTATATATCTGAGTGTATATGCATGTATCTGATTGTATATATCTGAGTGTGTGTACTGTATATATCTGAGTATGTGTGTGCATGTATCTCATTGTATATATCTGAGTGTATATGCATGTGTCTGATTGTATATATCTGAGTGTGTGTGCATGTATCTGATTGTATATATCTGAGTGTGTGTGCATGTACTGTATGTAATTAATTGGGCACATGTTTTATCTCAGTATCTGTATGCATTTAGGTGTGTGTGTTTTATGCATGTGATTAACTAAATGTATTTATATATCCGAGTACTTAATTTATTATCCTCCCATTGATGTGAACATCTGATAACTCCGCTTGAGGACCGCCGCACAACGATATGTGTCGACAAAATGGCATGGCTGGGCACAAGGGCATGCATGTACGTCCCCTTTAAGATCCCAGCCTCGGGTCGCGAGTGCCCCACCGGCGGCGCTCGCGACCCTGTCCTCTTCTCCGTGACTGTCCCAAAATATTGGGTTGATGTGCCAAAATATTAAAGTTAATCAATTCTTCTTCCATGCCTCAACCTAAAGACAGCCGCTCCCCCATAATTTTGACCCCCCCAGATCAGAATGTAATACAGCGCTTCAGCATCTATCCATGGGACAACTGCCACACTAAGCTTTACAGACAGTGCAAGCAGATCTCACAGATAAAAATCCATATAAGCAATTCAAGGAGAAACTTTGTTGATGTGGCCAATTTTTTGAGTTTTGATGGATTTTGACCATAGAAGGCCTTGAAGCGGTAGGACAGATTGTTCCTCAAATAATAGCCAAGGTATATGGCTGGAAGGTGCGTACCATTGGCTTTTCGCCAATCAGCTGGTAAGAATCCAGTCAGTATACTGTCCATAAAGATTAGGAATAGTGGTCTGGCTATAGTTCTTTTTTTTAGAATTTTTATTTTTTATTTCAACATATGCAATACAGTGGTTTAAAACAAACAAAAAAGAATAAAGAATAAAAGGGAAATAGTAGTTACAAACCGCTCTGGAGTGGGCATGGAGGTCTACATATGACATATATACCGTTACGTATTCACATATATAACAGGAACATAGTAGAAGGAAGCACACAAGGGGGATTTATTAAACACAGATCACATAACCGGTTGGGCATCCGGGGAAACATAAGTTTATAGTAAGGGGTGAGCTGACACTGAGGGGAATACAACACATAAAAGGGGAATTGCTGTATGGAGAACTGTGCACAAAACCAGAGAGGCTCTATAAGTGATCTATGATCAATTTGGATCTCCCCCATTCCCATATCCTATCTCAGAGAAACCTCCTTAGGATACCTATCAGGAGAGGTATATAATGAGACAGAACACAAGGTGAAGGGAACGCATAGAGAGGGAGATTCATGCTCAAACCCATGATTTAGGAGATATAATCGCGGAGATGTAACAGCGAGTCAAGGGGGGTAGGGGAATGTATTTATTTAATTTGTAGATTATGCTGATGGTGGTGGATGTTTTTGCGTTTCCTTTTGTTTTCTTTTTTTTCTCTTTCTTTGGTTCTTTCCCTCCCCCATGTGTAGAAAACTGAAAGATTATGAATAATTTAATATATGGATAAGTGTGTGTTTACTTCAGAGGATAAGAATCAATGAATGAATATTAGGAGGTCTATTGTACAGTATTGTACAGCTGTACGATGGGTGGGGAAAGGGGTAGAAGGGAACCTAATTAGAGTGGTGTAGTATACTAGCAAGGGATATATAGGATATCTGGGCACTTAAATACTGAGTAGATTAAATAGAATATTTGAACTTAAAGGGGTTGTAAATTAAATAAAAAATTCTGAAATGACTGTTTACAGAGTATAGAGACGGAGGGGTAGATTCAGGTAGGACTTACGCCGACGTATCTCGAGATACGCGGCGTAAGTGTAAATGTGCGCCGTCACAGAACTAAATACCCACAGAACTAGATACGCCTGAAAATAGGCTTCTCCCGACCGACGTAACTTTTCTCCTCCGGTGGAGCGCGGGCGCATATTTACTCCGAACGTATCTGGCGCACCCATTGATTTTGTATGCAAATATGCAAATGAGGGAGATCCGCCGATTCACGAATGTACGTGCGGTGCGCATAAGTTGTACGCCTGGCCTAAAGTTACCCCTCATAAAGCATGGGTAACTTTGCACCAGACTTGCACAAGTCAACTGGAGAGCAGCTTCAGCAGCACCATGAGCTGAGCAACCACGGATGAGCTGAGCAACCAGACTTGCAGGACAATACATGGCAGCCGTGGTCCTAGCACTACTAATGGGTCCACCGCCACGTAGGAGGGCGCGGAGGAGGGCACGGGAGAGGATATACCAATCGCGCATGAACGTCTTTGGCATGGGTGATTTGGAAGTGTATCGCATCTTCAGATTCAGCCCTGAAGCCATCCAGGAAATAGCCACAACCCTGCATGATGACATCACCGGCAAGACACATCATGCACATGCAGTGCAGCCACTAGTCAAGGTACTGGCAACACTCCATTTCCTTGCAAGTGGATCTTTTCAGCGTACAAGTGAAGTTGTGGCTGGGATGTCACAATCCTCCATGAGCAGATGCGTGCACCAGGTTGTCCCCGCAATCCTCAGACGCATGTCCCACCACATCATCAAACCCACCCAGAAGCATCTGCGGCATAAGGCAATGGCGGGTTTCTTCAGAATTGCAGGATTCCCACGCACCGTGGGGGCCATTGATTGCACACATGGCCCCCCAGTGACACAGAACACATATACCGCAATCAGAAGCATTGGCATTCCATCAACGTACAGGTAATAGCCGATGCCCAATGCCTCATATGGCACGTCCGTGCCAAACACCCCGGGTCCAGCCACGACAGCTACATATACCGTCAAAGCAACATCCCAATGGAATTCGAACAGAACGTGTACGGGAACAGCTGGCTGGTTGGTGAGTGACATGGGAGTCAGGCCATGACTGTCCGACCCCATGATGCAGACATCACGAGGGGCACATGCACAACTAACATCCTCCTGTCTTTTCCCTTCCAGGTGATGCGACATATGCACTTGGGCCCCATCTCATGACTCCATTCCGGGATCCAGAAACCAGAGGAGAGACAAAATACAATGATGCACACACACGTACCCGTGCAGTGGTGGAACGCACATTTGGCCATTTCCGATGCCTGGATAAGTCCGGGGGTTCCCTGTTGTATTCCCCGAACTTTGTGTGCCAGATCATCGGTGCATGTTGCATTTTGCACAACTACGCCATGAGAAAGGGCCTGGAGGTTGACCTACGCTGCGCATGCTCCGTTCAGGATACGCCGGGCGTATATCACTACTCCACGTTCCGACCATCATTTGCATAAGGTCACACCCACTTACACTTACGCCGACGAAATTAAGTTACGCCGGCGCAACGTTAGCAGCAAGTGCATTGTGAATACTGTACTTGCCTCTCTGATATACGTCGGCGTATCGCAAATAAAAAAATGCACTACGCCGGTATAAAGATGCGCCAATCTACCTGAATCTACCCCATAATAGTTAACTGATTCCTTTTAAAAATGATTAAAATAGATAAAAATCAATCATATAATGTACCTGTAGTTTCTAGTTTCGTTTTTGCATGTTGTTTCCTGCCTCTCTGCCTTACAGAGCATACAGAGTCATAGAGCAGTGATGGTTTGGAAAGCGAAACTAGAACCTAGACACACAGTAATCACACCTCCTTGAAGTTAGTGACCACAGAGAGAAAGCTCCCAGCACTGTGGTCATCAGGAAACGGACAACCAGGAAGTGTGGAGATCAGAGAAGAATTACAGCAACTTGAGAGCAAAAACGAACAATGAGGATGTGAAAACAGCACTGCATTAATTTCTCAGTCGCATTGATTTGTGGAAAAGCACTGTCTCCCCAACTGGCTCTCTAAAATAACAGAAATGGAAGGAAACAGAAAGGAAGCCATTAAGATAAAAAAAATTCCTTTACAAACCCTTTAATTTTGTCCCCTTAGCGCGACAGATTAAATTAGATCTACAGAAATGGGACAAGGAAGTTTTTACGTGGTTTGGCAGAATTAACATTATAAAAATGAACGTAATGCTGAGACTGCTATGATGGCTACAGACCTTACCCATCAAACTACGCCTAGGATTTCTGAGAGACCTAAGATCAAGGTTTGCGAGGTTTATCTGGGCAGGAAGAGACATTCTGACTCTACCAAAAGAAAAAGGAGGGGTGGGATTTCTGGACCCAGTTGGGTATCATGAGGCATTGCACCTAACAAGGGTTATGGACTAGTGTGTCTCAAAAAGACAAGCCATGGATACACATGGAACAGGCAATGTCCAAGATACCCCTGGAGGGGCTAGTATGGGTCAAGGACTCGATGATACCGCAGGTAGCGAAACGACACCCGACGGTGGGTGCTACGCTTATATTAGTTAAAAAGACATTAAAAAAAAAAAAATGTTGACGCATCTGAGCCAAATGACCCCAATTGTGGGTAACCCAGATTTTGAACCAGGCCTAAAAGACCAATAAGATATACAGGTTTACACATTAGCAACTAGATATCAAGAAGGGGGGTATAAGATCCCAAGCAGGTGGTATAGAACCCCAGTAGTGTTAAACTGAATATTTCCACATGCGTCAAACCTTTGTTGGCGATGTCAAGGAGCAATGGGTGTTCAGGAGTAAAGGATTTTTGGAAAATGGTATCTGAAACGAATAAAGAAATTACGGATGTGTCTCTTGGAGAGAATCTGGCTGCATTTCTGTTGTTCGACATTCCCCTCTCGATCGAAAACTACAAAAAATCATTGGTGAGACACCCGCTTACAACAGTGAAAGCATGTATTCCAGTTTTGTGGAAAAGCACTGTCTCCCCAACTGGCTCTCTAAAATAACAGAAATTCAACAAATGAAAAATCTTACTATGGCCCAAATTCTCAAAGGGCTTACAAAGGCGCAACGCCATTTGCGCCGTCGTAAGTCCTAATCTGGGCCGTCGTATCTATGCGACTGATTCTTAGAATCAGTTACGCATAGATATCCCTTAGATCTGACAGGCGTAAGGCTCTTACGCTGTCAGATCTTAAATGCAATTTTTTTTCCCGCCGCTAGGTGTCGCCTCGTCGTTTTCCCCGTCGTCTATGCAAATTAGCTATTTATGCGAGATTCCCGAACGTACGCGCGGACGACGCAGTGAATTTACAACGTTTCCGTAAGCGTAAACTTGCCCCTGCTATATGAGGGGCAAGTTTACGAAGGTCCGTCGTATGCCATGTATGGCGTCGGGTCAGCGTCGGCCTTTCCCGTCGTTTCCGTTGTTTTCCTAAGTCGTCCGCGAATACGACTTTACGCCAATGACGCTCACGTCGGCGTCATTGACGTTTTCCGTCGTGAGCTGGAGCATGCGCACTGGGCTATTTTTCCGCGCATGCACAGTTCGATTGGCGCGGGGGCGCGCTTAATTTAAATACAAGCCGCCCCCTTTGAATTACGCGGCCTTACGCCGAGCCATTTACACTACGCCGCCGCAAATTACGGAGCAAGTGCTTGGAGAATACGGCACTTGCTCCAGTAATTTGCGGCGGCGTAGTGTAACTGGCTTACGCTACGCCGCCGCGGATTCTACAAGAATCTGGCCCTATGATTATAAGGGAGCAGGAGGATAAATATAGACAAACCTGGGCTCCTTATATTACATATAGTGAGCGGATAGGATAGTGGAGAAGAGAGGTGAGGAAGGTCAGGGAGAGGTGGAGATCGGGGGGGGTGTGTTCCTTTGTTTTCTTTTTACACACTTTTATCCTTCTCTATAGTCCTGTTCTAAGCCTGAATCTTTACGGCACTTTCTTAAGGGAAGGGGGGATAACCAGGGGGGGTTTTAGGTTAATAAAAATGTAATAAAGATAAAGTATTAAAGCAGAACAGGATAAAACTTTTGGTTAAGATGATAATGAGGAGAGAGAATTTAGTGGGAAGAAATTCCCAATCAGAAGGGCGTATCTCTCCTTGGCTTTGAGTAATGTTATTGTACAGAACGGATCATGGGAAATCATGGGGTGTCTCTATTCAATGATGCCATGGTTCCCATGTTGCTGTATGTTGGCCCACCCGGTCCGCTAGCCTAACCGTCATGGACTCCATAACCTCCACATCCTTAATTCTGGAATAAAGATCGGATAGAGACAGATAGCTAGATTCAGAAAGAGTTAAGCCGGCGTATCAGTAGATATGCCGTCGTAACTCTGAATCTAAGCCGTCATATCTTTAAGTGTATTCTCAAAATAAGATACACTTAAATCTATCTAAGATACGATGGCCTGCGCCGTCGTATCTTAGCTGTCTATTTAGGCCGGCCGCTAGGGGCGTGAACGCTGATTTACACCTAAAATGCGTAAATCAGCGAGATACGCCTATTCACGAACGTACGCTTGCCCATCGCAGTCAAGATACGCCGTTTACAGGCGTAAAGTTATTCCACCAAAAAGCTGGCCTAGCCAATGTTAGGTATGGACGTCTGTCCCGCGTCGAATTTTGAAAATTTTACGTTGTTTGCGTATGTCATCCGTAAATGGGGCTGGACGTAATTTACGTTCACGTCAAAACCAATAAGTCCTTGCGGCGTAATTTGGAGCATGCGCACTGGGATACGTCCATGGACGGCGCATGCGCTGTTCGTTCAAAACGTCATTTACGTGGGGTCATGGTTTATTTGCATAAAACACGCCCACCTCTTCACAATTTGAATTAGGCGCGCTTACGCCGGCCCATTTACGCTACACCGCCGTAACTTAGGACGCAAGTGCTTTGTGAATACAGCACTTGCCTCTCTGACTTACAGCGGCGTAGCGTATATGCTATACGCTACGCCTGTACAAAGTTAAGCCAGTCTTTCTGAATCTGGCTAAGAGGGTTTTGTTGTTTCCAGTAGAGGGATACTAGACATCTGGCTACTGTTAAAATTTGTGTGGCCAACTTTTTGGCTAGTGTGGAAAGTTTAGGGGGGCCCAGTAAAAATAACTTAAAGGAGAGAGGGATATTTACCTTGAACAGCCGGTGGAGCAGTCCCTGGACCAAATGCCAATAGGGCTGGGCAGCTCCAGTAAGTATGAAGTAGCATGCCCCGGTCCTAAAGACACCTCCAGCAGCGATCTGAGGCCGCTATATAGCATGCAGGCGTGACGGAGTTGGGTACCGGTAGAAGAGTACCTTGTATGTGTTCTCTTTGTAAAGAGTACACATATGATGGCCTATTGTTCAAGGGTTAGCTCCTCAAGGTGTTCCTCCTATATAGCTATGTTTCCCCTGATAGACCATATCATAGGAGTTTAAAAGCTTATATATGTCTGAAGTCAGCCCTTTCTGTGTAGGGCCTCATAAGATTAAGCATTCAGATTGGGATGGCTTAGAGAATTGGAGGGTTGGGGTGATGGTGAGTGCGTAGTGCCTGATTTGGAGGTAACCAAAAAAAGTGCTGCGGGAAGTTTGTGTTTAGTTCTGAGTTTCGTCGAAGGGTAGCAAAATCCTAGAAACTGGGTTCGCCAGATGTCCATATTGAAAGAGATTCCTCTGCAACCAGGGGGAAATCATCTGGGAGGTTAAGCTGTCAGGTAGTTTAGGGTTGTAAAGGAAAGCCATTACCAAGGAGGCCTCAGATTGTATGGTGCACACACTTTTGGGACACACTCTGGGACAGTTGTGATTTTGTTGTCTCCAAAAGTGCGTAGGTGGTTCATGGTATGTAGTAGGGATGTGGAGGGGACATCTGCATTAGTATTCAGCAATAGATTGTTTGGGTGGATGGGGGCTAGCCATATTTTGGCTATTTGAGTCCAGCGATTATAGGCCGGAAGGGTAACCCAGGAACCTATAGCCCTCAGTTGGACTGCATCATAGTAACGCTGGAGGTGTGGGAAGGCAAAACCCCCATCCTTTTGGGAGGCACACATTATGGAGTGGGCTGTTCGGTGCTGTTTATAATTCCACGTAAAATTAAGAAGGTGATTCTGGAGTTCCTGGACAGACGGAATGGGCACCGGGAGGGTCATTAAGTGGTACAAGAGTTTAGGTAATATGTTCATCTTGACCAAGGCAATGCGTCCAAACCAAGACATTGGGTAATTTCTCCATTTGGTCAATAGGGATTGTATAGACACCAACAGGGGTCTGAAGTTTGCATCGTATAGAGATTCGTACCGAGGAGATATTTGATGGCGTGGGACTTCCACGTTCCCTTTTTTTCGATAGGGCTTCTGATTTAGCTGGGTATCCTGACAGGGACCCAAATTCCTAAATGAGTTTATGATGGTTGGGGAGGGTGTGTAAGAGTCAGGAGAATGTCATCCGCAAACAATAGGATTTTAAATTTGAGACCTCTAACCATTATGCCTGTGAAGGAGTAACGAAGACGCAATGGGGTGGATTTACTAAAGGCAAATAGAATGTGCACTTTGCAGTTGCTCCAGAGCTTAGTAAATGAGCAGAAGATCTGCTGACATCCATCATCCAATCATGTGCAAGCAAAAATATATATATATTTTTTTTCCTTGCACGTGATTGGGTATTCTTTGCATTTACTAAGCCCTGGAGCACTTGCAGAGTGAAGTTGTGCAGTTGTGAAGTGCACAGACTATTTGCACTTTGGGAAAAAGATTTCCTGTCTTGCCCCTGTCTGACCTCTTCTTTACCTGGTGGCCAGTTGGTAGTGCTGTTAACCCCCACCCTTGCATTGCTTTGCTGGTAAGGGGCAGTGTGTTTCAGCACCCTGCTGCTACTTTTCAAATGTTTTTTCAGATTCTAGAACTTGTGTAAAATGGTTCACACACTCTTGGGACACACTCTGGGACAGCTGCTCCTCTTGCACCCCCTCTTTCTCTCACATTCTAGGTTTCTGCACATTTTATATATATATATATATATATATATATATATATATATATATATATATATACACACACGCTTTTTTTTGTTTTCGTCTTTTTATCCAGAGAGTTGATTTAACTGCTTGCCGACCAGCCGCCATTATACTGTGGCAGGTCGGCATGATCCCGCGAACCGTCGTAGCTGTGCGTCGGTCCCTTCAAGTGGGATAGCAGGCGCACGTGTACGCCTGCTGCATGGTGGGGGTGCTGATGCTTGTGACTGGTGGTCGTGATGACCGCCAGCCACGATAGGCAGATCAGGGACACATCCCAGTTCTGTGAGGAGAAGAGAGAGATTGTGATTCCTACGAGCTGGGAACCACAATCTCTCTTCTCCTATAGTCATTCCCATCCCCCACAGTTAGAACACACAGATAGGGAACACAGTTAACCCATTGATCGCCCCCTAGTGTAACCCCTTCCCTGCCAGTGACATTTTCACAGTAATCAGTGCATTTTTATAGCATGCTAATGGTCCCGAAAATGTGTAAAAAATGTCCGATATGTTGACAAGAAGAGTTGGCACTGGTCCTACAGAGACAAATGCTCCATAAAAGAGGCTCCTAGTGTAAGGTGCAGTGTGCAAAATATACACAACGTGCTAAAAGATCCAAAGTGCCAAGTGCCTATGTAAACTACTAGAATGATCCCACAGTATATATCATAAATGCAGCTATGAAAACAAATAAAAGACGTCCTTTTCCCTGGCAAGTTGTTGTATGCGACTGAAGCCGGTATATCCCCATCCACGAGATCCAGAGAGAGAGAGTCAGGTTCAGCTGTAAAAATAGCAGAATAATAATCCCATCGGATGCCCTTTCAAGAACGAGACAGGGCTACGTTTTGAAGGGTCAAGTAGACCACTTTAATGGTTCACTCTGAGATTTTATACAGTTTTCAAGGCACATGAACAATCAAACTGTCCCCACCCACACATCACACCGTGGGGAAGCTTCAATCACATTCCTTCATTAACAGAACTCAAACAAAACACAATGATCTCCTTCCAATCCACATCTCTAGACAGACGTTCTGTCTCCGACAAGTACATTCCACACATAAACAGTATTTAGCATACATAATTAGAGGTCTGGGAGCAGACCTGGATTAACACCTTTACACAAGGGACAATGAAATGTCTAGGAGTCTATGAAATTAACACCTTTCAAAAGAATGTGTCCCCACATTGAATAGCCAACAACTAGTGATATCTCAAGACATCCTGCAAACATGGATTATGATATTTCAAGACATCTTGCAAACATGGATTATGATTCACTTGCCACCCCATCTTCTGGCTCAATCTGTGCCCAAAAGTCACTCCTGTTACAATATATCACAGTGCTGTGTAAATTAAAGTGCTATTGTGCCTATGTAAACACTGCTAGGTAAAGAAAATGTGCAAAACGTAAAATTCCTGTACCATTAGGGTACCTTTGTTAACCCTTTAAGAGATGTCCTTTTTGTTTCTCAGTGCAATATAATGTCCTTATTGGAAGTAAACAAATCCAATTGCCAAGTGCTGAGTGATTCTAAAAGTGCTTTGTGCTCTTGTTTTATGCCGTGATCACTGCAATCCGTGCTCTTATACACCCCGCACTCACCAAATTTTTCACCCCTTCTTAGGGTCTGGTGCCTTCACAGTATAGGCCACTGTGTAGCCCTCTGGCCGCTACGCGCCCCCCTGCGCTGATGATGTTAGTCCAGTAATAGCCCATACATAGGAGAGAAAGGAGCCCCAGTGTAGTATCATTTTATACATTATTTAAATAAACGAAAAATGGGTACTCTCATGTAGACAAAAACAGTATGGCATATAATGTTGACAAAAGTCTGATGCCTGGAAACGATGTAACGTTTGTAGCGTGTTCTACCGGTTTCGTCGTGTGACTTCATCTGGAACACGATGAGCGTCACTTTCACTTCTTTTTTATAGCAGACTGTGACCTGTCTTCCACCATTTTGGGTGTGATATTGAAGACTGGAGCCTGAAACACAAATAGTCAGGCAGCGGCCATGTTTGGTGGAATTTTGGAGACATAAGTCTTACTTCCTATAATTAAATTGTTAGTATTAGCCTGACGGCCGTTTAAATTATTTTTGGAGACACAGATCAAAAAGGTTGTAAAACATGCTATGTGTTACTAGAATCTTGTAACGTCTAATCCCCAGGTCACGATGTGTGACAGATAACAACAAGCTCAAAAAATTGGTTAAAAATTAGGTTTAAAAAAATGTTAAAAAAATATTAAATATATATGTGCCATGGTGATGCACTAACCCTATTATGTTTCTACATCAATTAAGGCGAAAATAAACCAGGAATAAGAATATGCATGAAAAAATGAAATGTGGTGATATATTTTAAATAAAAAAAATAGAAAAATAGAAAATAAAAATAAATATGAACAAGGAATATTACTACTATCCAAATACCCCCTACCATTTGTGTGATACAATTGGAAGCGTCTTAGGTGGAAGATAATTATAAAACCTAATAAAATGGGAACTAGGTAAAATATAGAATAAAGTGTTAAAACTTAAAAAAATTGGTTAGGAAACAGTTAAGATCTAGATCTATGTCCATGCCTGAGGGCTGGAGAGTGTCTAGCTGAAAAATTCATCGGGTCTCATTCTGAGGTACTTTAATCTTTTTAATTTTCCCCTATCCAATGTCCCTTAATCTTATCAATTCCATAGAAGATCATACATGTGGGGTCCTGGTTGTGGTAATCTCTGAAATGTCTGGAAAGACTGTGTTTGTTAAACCCGTTTTTGATATTGGTTATGTGTTCCCGTATTCTGATGTTGCTTCCGGCATGGACATTCAATGACAAAAGTTACATGTGTTCTTTTACATGTAATCAGTTTGTTTATGTTCAGATCCATTAGCTAAAGAGGTGAACTTCACTGGTTTCCTATTTGTTTGTGCCGCATTTGAAAAATCCTTTGAGGTGCTTAAAGATTTTAATTTGCTTCGGAGGGTCCAGGGCATTATGAACAAGCCGATTTTGTAGATTTGGTGCCCTTCTATAGATAAAAAGAGGGTGGGTATGATGCTTTTCAATACTTTGTCAGATTGCAAAATAGGCCAGTGTTTTTTCTTATGGCTTCCAGGGATTTGTGCTGTATGTTGTATCCTGTTAAAAATGCCATGTCGATACATTTATTTTTTGATATCTTCTTTTTTGATGTACCTTCTATCATTGAATTTCTATTCATTTTCTTCACACTTTCTTTCAGTCAGTAGTTAATTTCTCTTATATCCCTTTTCCACAAATGTGTTTATAATAGTGTCTGCCTGAGTATCATAATCATTGATATTACTGCAGTTGCGGTAAATTCTCATCAACTGCCCCTTTGGAATGTTGCCTATCCACTGCCTGTGGTGACAACTGTTTGTTGGTATGTATCCATTACGATCCTTTTTTTAAAAAAAATTATTAATATAGTGCCATTGTTTCTGAACAGTTGGAGATCTAGGTAATCTATGGACTGTTTATTCCAACTTCCCGAGAAAGTCATGCCATATGCATTTTGGTTTATTTCATCAAAGAAGCTTTGCAGTTCCTCTTCCGATCCTCTCCAAACAATGATAATATCATCGATATACCTACGGTATAGCCTCAGGTTCTTCCTTTCTACACTATAAATTTGCTCTTTCTCCAAATGATTTAGAAAGATGTTTGCTACACTGGGTGCATACTTTGCCCCCATCGCTACACCTTTGGTTTGCGTGAAGAATTCTCCCTTATGCCAAAAGTAATTGTGGCTCATGGCTAGCTGTAGCCCCTCACTAATGTATTTAATTTGTTCATCTTTCATATCTGTGTACTCTGTGCACATCCTCTTGCACTATATTTGTATATAGGGAATTCACATCTATGGTTACTAGTATATCATTTTCCTCCACCTCAAAGTTTTTTAATTCCTCAATTAGCTGTCAACTATCTTTTAAAAAAGACTTCCCTTCTTTTACTAATGGCTGTAAAAAAACATCCAAATAGGCACCAAATCTAGAGAATAGTGAATCAATGCCACTGATTATTGGTCTTCCTGGTGGCTTGCTTTGATCAATACATTTTAGGGACATAATATATAACAGGTGTCTCTTTGCCGCCTCGGCTGTGAGGAACATGGCTTCCTTTTTGGTAAGGATGCCCCTATCTTCCCCTTTTTTAACAAACATTTTTAGTTTATTTTCATATTCACCCTTAGGATTTCCTCTCAACTTTTTATGTGTCTGGTACACTCAGAAAATTCTTAATTTCAAGTTCATAATCTTTTTTATTCAGAATGACCAGCCCCCCCCCCCCATTGTCCGCTGGTCTGATAATGATGTTCTTGTTTTTCTCTATTTCCTTTATTGTTTTCCAAATATTGTTTCTTTTAGACCTTTTTACTTTTAGTTTCCCGATATCATCTTCCACCATTTTCTTAAAAACTATGAGACTTTCATTTTGCTGAGTCTTTGGGTTAGAAGTTCCTCATATTAGAATGTTTGTATAATGTGGTGTTTTCCTCTTTCCTTTTTTCTTTATTAGCAAATCATTTCTTAATATTCATCTTTCTCACATTTTTGTAAGTCTATATAGGTTTCAAATGTATCCAATTCCTTATCCGGGGCATATTTCAATCCTAAATTTCATTTTCTCTTCATTAAAAACCGTATCACTTAAATTAAAAATTCCTCCTCCTAATATTCCCGCCTTCTATTTCTTGATGCCCCCACATTTTCCTCTTGTCCGTTTCCTCTTTCCCATCTTTGGTTCTGTATGTCGGTTCTCTCCTCTCTTCCCATTCGGGTTCCCAGTCGTTCATTCGTTGCCCGGTGTTTCTGGATGCTCTTGGATTCCACCACTGTTGCCCCCCTTGCTGTCGGGGGTCCCCTTGATATTGATTTTGGGGTGGGTATCTGAATAGTCTGTTCCATCTCTGTGGCTGAAAAGATCCATTCCTTACTGCTGGTGGTTGGCCCCTGTAAGCCCTTGGAAAAAAATCTTGTCTAAACTGGGGTTCTCCATGTGGTGTTTCCTGTGGGAATTGTTATAATGGTGAGAATCTGTTATAATGTCTGGATATTCTTGGCATAATAGGGGGATTTGTTTGCTGTATCCTATTGTTATTTTGTCCCAGTTGTCTGTAGGTACGCCGTGTTGCTTTTTTCTCTCCTCTGCAATGGCACAGGTGCTTCTACCTGTACATTCCTTGCTGTTCTGTTTGTTCCTGTTCTTATAGGTTGCCAGGTCGTTTCTTCTCTGTCTGGCGAGTTATCCCTTCAGTCATGGAAATATTTTGATCAGTTTTGTTATATGTTTCATCCGTCTGCCATTTATAGACCTGCTGATTCTTGTAGTCCAACACATCTCTTTTGAATTTCTTTTATTTCTTCTGTTGAATTTCTTTATCATACTTTTTAAGAGCTTCTTGAAGAATTACTTATTTTTCCTTATATTCTTTTATCTCAATTAACGGTAGGAGCTGGTCTCTTAATTGGAGAATTTCAGCTTCTATGAATTTCAATTTATGCTGTCTCTGTACTACAATTTTGTGTAATAAATCATTTTAACTTTGGTTAAAAAACCTATACCAGTCATATATTAAGGATTTATCATTGACCGCATATTTATAGGAAGTAAGACTTATGTTTCCAAAATCCCACCAAACATGGCCGCTGTCTGACTATTTGTGGTCTCCGGTCTTCAAAAACCTACCCAAAATGGTGGGCGATCTATTTCAGTCTCCAGTCTTCAATATCATACCCAAAATGGTGGAAGACAGGTCATAGTCTGCTATAAAAAGGAAGTGAAAGTGACGCTCAGCGTGTTCCAGATGAAGTCGCACAACAAAACCGGTAGAACACGCTACGAACGTCACATCATTTCCAGGCATTAGACTTTTGTCAACATTAAATGCCATACTGTTTTTGTCTACATGTGAGTACCCATTTTTTGTTTATTTAAATAAAGTATAAAACGATACTACACTATCTGGGGCTCCTTTCTCTCCTATGTATGGGCTATAACTGGACTAACATCATCAGCGCAGGGGGACGCGTAATGGCCAGACAGTGCAGTGGCCTATACTGTGAAGGCACCAGACCCTAAGAAGGGGTAAAAAAGTTGGTGAGTGCGGGGTGTATAAGAGCACAGATTGCAGTGATCACGGCATAAAACAAGAGCACAAAGCACTTTTAGAATCACTCAGCACTTGGCAATTGGATTTGTTTACTTCCAATAAGGACATTATATTGCACTGAGAAACAAAAAGGACATCTCTTAAAGTGTTAACAAAGGTACCCTAATGGTACAGGAATTTTACGTTTTGCACATTTTCTTTACCTAGCAGTGTTTACATAGGCACAATAGCACTTTAATTTACACAGCACTGTGATATATATTTTATGTATTTTTTTTTCCATAGCTGCATTTATGATATATACTGTGGAATCATTCTAGTAGTTTACATAAGCACGTGGCACTTTGGATCGTTTAGCACTTTGTGTATATTTTGCACACTGCAGCCTCTTTTATGGAGCATTTGTCTCTGTAGGACCAGCGCCAGCTCTACTTTCTTTTTCTTCTCAACACTTTATTGCTCCACACAAAAAATGGGGTCCTTGTCCGGCTTGGGAATCAAAGTGATAAAGGAGCGCTGCATATCTGCCGGGACAGGGGTATCCTGGAGGAGGGTATTAAAAAGTTTGCACATGTGGGGGAGCAGGAGGGGCAGGAAAGCTTTGTAATATTCGTAGGGCAGGCCATCCGGGCCTGGGGACTTGCGGGAAGGCAGGGATTTAATGGTCTGCTCTATCTCTTCTTCAGTGATCAGCATATTTAGGAATGCTAGGTCAGAGGGTTGGAGTTGGGAAACGCCACTCTGTTCCAAATATTGCTCCATGCTAAGGGAGATATCTGGGGGAAGAGGGTCACTGGGAATGTCCAGGATTGTTGTAAAGGTTTGTGTAAAATTCTGCAAAGGTGTGGGCTATGTGTCTGGGGTGGGACTGTAGGCAGCCCGAGCTGTCCTTAATTTGGTGGGGCATCATCGCAAGGTGGGTATTGCGCAGTTTCTTACTAGTACTTGCCCATTCCCTACTACTGAGTAGGGAATGGGCCTTGTTGCCCTTGTCATAGTAGACTTGTTGCAGTCTGACCAGAGCTTTTTCTACACGGCCCCGGGCCAAGTCCCTCAGGGTCACTCGGAGGTTTGTGATTTTCTTAAGGAGGGCAATGGAGGGGGACAGTTGCAGTCTGCGTTCCAGAACCTCAAGTTCCCTTTCAGTCTCTGTTTGGTGGCCAGTGCGTCCTTTTTCAAGGCAGCAGATAATGCTATACATCTACCTCGAGGGACCGTCTTATGGGCCTCCCAGAGCGTAGAAGTGGAGATGTCAGTGGTGTTGTTCTCCGCAAAATAAAGTTGTAGGGTGGAGGTGAGTTCTGTGTTGGACGGTAGGTGCTGGAGGAGGAAGGTATTTAGTTTCCAGTTGTAGGGCCTATGGATAGGGGAACCCAGGTCTAGTGTAAGTAGGATGGGGGGGTGGTCCGACCACGATATCGGGAGTAACTGCACCTCACGTGTCACTCGGAGTGTAGAGTTTTTAGTGAAAAAATAGTCAATGCGGGAGTGAGCTCTATGGGGGGTTGAGTAAAAATGGTACTGCTGATCACCCAGGTGGAGGGCCCTCCAGGCATCAAAGAGAGCATATCGTCTAGAGATTTGGCCCTAAGGGCCCGAGCCGACAATGCCCGGGGGCCCACCACATGGCGATCTGCAGTCGCAGATTGGATCAAATTAAAGTCGCCCCCCACCACCAGAAGCCCATGCTCCAATCTAAATAGGCGGGCAAACATCCTAATCAGGAATCTATGTTGCTGGACATTCGGGGCGTACAGTGCACAAAAAGTCACCTCCCGTGTCTGCCGCAAACCTCTAAGAATAACAAAATGTCCATGAGGATCGCTATAGTAACTAGAGCACAGAGATCCATGTTTAATAAGAATTGCGACCCCAGCCCGCTTACGGGGACCCTAAGATGAGTAGATCTGTCTAGAATTGTCTGGAGGCGAATGCAAAGGACCCCTTGTTGTCAAAGTGCGTTTCCTGAACAAAAACTATGTCGGCGCCCGACTGTCTCCCTTAGTGCCAGATGCCTTTTCCTATCAGAATTTAGGCCATGTACGTTCAGGGATACGATCTTAGCCATAAGGTTAGGTAGGGGGAGGAGGGGAGTCTCTTACCTGAAGCGATGTGGAACCGACAAAGATCAGAGACCAAGGCCAAGGAGTGCCCCGGGAAGTATTCCAGGCAAATTCCACAAACTTCGTGGAGAGCCATCTGATGATTGAAGAGGAGGGGGGAGAAAGGAGGACTGAAAGAGAGAAGAGAAATTAGTACATACAAAAAAACAGTGAGCAATTATAACTAACATTTGTGCCAGACCTTGAAAGGCCGATAGGCCTAGGTCAATACGGTTTCCCAAGGACACGCCCGGCCACATTCCAGGAGGATGCGCCGGGTGGGTGCCAGGGAGCCCTGAGGTGGTCATCAAAAACTGAGAACACAAGACGTGGAGAACTGTAGTCACTGAACCAGGGGGGGTGGATGAGCAAAAGGCTCCTAGTCTCTCAGGTCTCAACAGAGACATGCCCATTAGGCAAACTAGAGATTAAGCTAAGGGCACGGTGAGGGGGACTAAATACTCAGAAATGTCCAGGGCAGTATAGTGAAAAAACTGGACTGTTCAAAAAATAAACATCACAAGGAGGGGGTATCCTAGAGTTCAGGTGCCTCTGTGGTGGGCTGCCTTGCGGGGAGCCTCCCTACTCCGGGGGCGGTTAGACGGAGGCACTTTCTGCCAAATTACTGGCGGAGCGGGCACCAGGTCCCATGCAGGAAGTTGGGGGACAGGAATCCCCAGGACATCACAAAAGGCGTTATGATCCTCCGGATTCCTCAGGATGGCCGACTTGCCCCGGTGCTTGGCTGTGAGGCTAAAGTGGAAACCCCACCTATAGAGTATATGTTCGTCTTGCAGGGCATGCAGCAAGGGTTGCAGGAGTCTGCGCTTTTGTAGGGTAATCCACGAGAGGTCTGGATACAGTTGCACTGGCACATCTTGGAGCATCACTTTCCGCGCCAAGTGAGCTTGAGCGCATAATCTCTTCCTTCAAGGGGTAGGAGCTAATCCTGCAGATAACGTCCCTTGGTTTGGAGATGGCATTTTTAGGACGCAAGGCCCGGTGGGCTCTGTCCATCTTGATGCGTGTATTGGGGGATTCTCCCAGGAGGCTATTGAACACCATCTGCAGCATGTCCTGAAGATCCTCTGGACCCTCAGATTCCGAGACCCCCCGCAGCCTGATATTATTTCTGCGCCCCCTGTTGTCAAAGTCCTCTACGTGGTGTTGCATGTCCCACAACAGGGAGCGGTGGTCTGCACCCTGAAGTTGAACCCTGTGCTAGCTTGGTTTCCTGGAGTTCTTCTTCCACCATTTCCACTCGATCCGTCAAGTGTTTCATACCTGATTGGAGCACCTGAATTTCTGACTGGCACGCCGACTTGACTTCCTCAATCAGTTGTCTAAAATCCTCTTTAGTAGGGATTGCCTGCAGATAAGAGTGCCATTGAGGGGAGACGGGATGGGCATAGGCTGGCATTGGCGGGTGCCCTGAGGAGGGAGGGTGGGGTGGCAGTGGCTGAGAATGTGGGGTGGTGTAGCCATGAGCCAGGTATGCTAGCTCCGTGGTAGAGTGCCTCGGGTCGCTCCATGATGAAGCCTGGGTGGGTGAGCAAGGCCTCTGGTCATCTGCTCCAGAGGGATGGGTTGCAGGGGAGCCCGCTTTCTGGGCCTAGGTGAGTGGAGCAGGCTGCGCTCCAGGAGAACATGAGGGCTGCAGCTGTGACAGTCTCTGTGCTTTAGGGGGGTGGTTCTGGTGCATAGGGGCTGAAGGCCTCATGGATCCCCACAGGCTCTTGCAGTACCTGGTCTGCAAAAAGTACAAAATATTGTGGTTTTTTTTCAAAATTGTCGCTTTTTTTTGTTCATAGCGCAAAAAAAAACTTGTTTAGGTACAGTGTTGCATGACCGCGCAATTGTCAGTTAAAGCGACACAGTGCCGTATAGCAAAAAAATGGCCTGGTCATTGAGCAGCCAGTTCTTCCAGGGCTGAAGAGCTTAAAGCTCTACCCTTCATAGGGATTATGCTGTTAGAATGGAGATTGCGGCAGAAAAATTTTGATTTCACTAGATAGTATAGTAGCCTTGGGAGACTCGGATAGACACATTTAGGAATGTTTATATTTTAGGTGTAATAAATATAGTTACAAGTCAATGTTTTTCCATTATAACAGTTGTTGCTAATATTTATTTTTAGATGGTAAATATATATGATGCAAAACAAGAACAGCTGAATATTGGGCCTTATTCTTGGACACCATTCCCAAATGTTGATTTTTGGCTGGAGCAGGAAGATGAGCAGATTTTACAGGTAAGGTCACAGGTTACAGGCAAAGCCAAGTAATATGATAAACCAGTCTCTTAAATTATACTACTACTTAGCAACTATGCTACACTAAAGCCTCGTACACATGATCGGATTTCCGTGGATTTTTGTCTAAAGGGAGTGAACTTGATCTGCATACAAACGGTAGAACGGCAGAACTTTTTCAGCCAACATACACAAAACGATGTGGTTTTTCAGCTCTTTAGCGCCACCCTTTGGGCAACTTCTGCTAATGTTGTCTGATGGTTAGCATTGGTTTAAAGCATGCGTGTTTGTACTTTGGATTTTAGTCCGACGGACTTATGTTCACACGATCGGATAATCAGACGGAACACATTTGTTGTCGGACAATTTGAGAGCATGGCTATCCAACATTCTATGTTGGAAATTCCGACAACAATTGTCCGATGGAGCACACAGACGGTCAGATTATCCGCCAAAACCCTTTCATCGCACAATTGTTGTCGGAATATCCGATCGTGTGTACGAGGCTTAATTTATACATATTTTTCCCTAGCCAGATTCAGCAAGCTTTATCACAATGCTTCCCTGTAGGATTACACTTTCCACTTGGTTCTGTTCTGTACAACCTGTTTAAGGAGAAAAAGGTTGTTCTTGAGAACCAGTAATTCAAATCTTCTGATCCTATATACAGTGTTAAGTTGGTCAATGAGGAGGGAATTTCAGGTATACTGTAGACACGTGCACACTGAAATATTTTGTTTCGGAATTTTGTTTTTGTTCAAAAAATACATTTATTTAGTTACTCCCTAAATTTGTTTTTATTTATTTTGTTTTGTTAAAAAGTACATTAGTCCGGAAATCCAAATTAATATTCATTGAAGGCTTATGGTGTTCGTTGAATGTTCTAAGAAGATTCGACATAGCAGCTAAACTGTGCGACGCTGCAATCGTACATTTCCAGTCGAATGCTCCGCCCACAAGCTATAGTAGAATTTTAATGTTGTATGACTAGTAATAATTATATTTATTAATTATTATTGCTAGTCTACCAACATTAGAATTCTTCTATGCCTATGGGCAGAGCATTTGACCATGAATGTCCGTTTGTGGCGATCGTATGTTTTTAGCTGCTTCGTGGAATCTTCATGTCTCTATCATGTTGAATCTTTTTCTCTCTCTCTCTGTCGAATAATCTTGGACTAATAGAGTTAGGTTAGGCCCATTCGACCGCAGGTTCAATAGACACAGATCGCTATTGTCACCGTCATGTCGAATCTTCTATCTATATCAAACTGTTGTCGCAACGAAACGAAAATAAAGCATTTTATGTCGGATCTGCACATTCGTTATTTGTTAAAACGAACGCGAAAATCCCTGAAATTCGGACAAAATGCATTTGGACGAAAATGAATGCACACTATACTGCTGGTTGTGCACCCTGTCAAGATATACGTTTTTAACGTATTATTTAGAAGCCTCTGAGATCTGTTGGCTGATTGCTGTTGCTAAGCAAAGGATATAAAAAAAATTGGTAGGAGATTCAGTACTCACCATTAATTATCACCAGGTTTTTTTTTCTCAGAGAAAAGGTGCAGGAACTCACCCGCCCCTCCAAGGCCACGCCCCCTCCCTGCCCGTAGAACCACCCATCACCACCCCCTAGAACCACGCCTTTAGAAGAAGCGAAGCCCAGTTTAGCAAAGAGACCGCCCAGCCCAGTCCAGGAAAGAGACCGCCCAGCCCAGTCCAGAAAAGAGACCGCCCTGCTTAGTCCAGCAAAGAGACCGCCCTGCTTAGTCCAGCAAAGAGACCGCCCAGCCCAGTCCAGCAAAGAGACCGCCCAGTCCAGCAAAGAGACCGCCCAGCCCAGTCCAGCAAAGAGACCGCCCAGCCCAGTCCAGCAAAGAGACTGCCCAGCCCAGTCCAGCAAAGAGACCGCCCAGTCCAGCAAAGAGACCGCCCAGCCCAGTCCAGCAAAGAGACCGCCCAGCCCAGTCCAGCAAAGAGACCACCCAGCCCAGCAAAGAGACAGCCCAGTCCAGCAAAGAGACAGCCCAGTCCAGCAAAGAGACAGCCCAGTCCAGCAAAGAGACAGCCCAGTCCAGCAAAGAGACAGCCCAGTCCAGCAAAGAGACAGCCCAGTCCAGCAAAGAGACAGCCCAGTCCAGCAAAGAGACAGCCCAGTCCAGCAAAGAGACCGCCCAGTCCAGCAAAGAGACCGCCCAGTCCAGCAAAGAGACCGCCCAGTCCAGCAAAGAGACCGCCCAGTCCAGCAAAGAGACCGCCCAGTCCAGCAAAGAGACCGCCCAGTCCAGCAAAGAGACCGCCCAGCCCAGTCCAGCAAAGAGACCGCCCAGCCCAGTCCAGCAAAGAGACCGCCCAGTCCAGCAAAGAGACCGCCCAGCCCAGCAAAGAGACCGCCCAGCCCAGCTAAGAGACCGCCCAGCCCAGCCCAGCAAAGAGACCGCCCTGCTTAGTCCAGCAAAGAGACCGCCCTGCTTAGTCCAGCAAAGAGACCGCCCTGCTTAGTCCAGCAAAGAGACCGCCCTGCTTAGTCCAGCAAAGAGACCGCCCTGCTTAGTCCAGCAAAGAGACCGCCCTGCTTAGTCCAGCAAAGAGACCGCCCTGCTTAGTCCAGCAAAGAGACCGCCCTGCTTAGTCCAGCAAAGAGACCGCCCTGCTTAGTCCAGCAAAGAGACCGCCCTGCTTAGTCCAGCAAAGAGACCGCTCTGCTTAGTCCAGCAAAGAGACCGCCCTGCTTAGTCCAGCAAAGAGACCGCCCTGCTTAGTCCAGCAAAGAGACCGCCCTGCTTAGTCCAGCAAAGAGACCGCCCTGCTTAGTCCAGCAAAGAGACCGCTCTGCTTAGTCCAGCAAAGAGACCGCCCTGCTTAGTCCAGCAAAGAGACCGCCCTGCTTAGTCCAGCAAAGAGACCGCCCTGCTTAGTCCAGCAAAGAGACCGCCCTGCTTAGTCCAGCAAAGAGACCGCCCTGCTTAGTCCAGCAAAGAGACCGCCCTGCTTAGTCCAGCAAAGAGACTGCCCTGCTTAGTCCAGCAAAGAGACTGCCCTGCTTAGTCCAGCAAAGAGACTGCCCTGCTTAGTCCAGCAAAGAGACCGCCCTGCTTAGTCCAGCAAAGAGACCGCCCTGCGTAGTCCAGCAAAGAGATCGCCCTGCTTAGTCCAGCAAAGAGATCGCCCTGCTTAGTCCAGCAAAAAGACCGCCCTGCTTAGTCCAGCAAAAAGACCACCCAGCCCAGCAAAGAGAATGCCCTGCTTAGTCCAGCAAAGAGACTGCCCTGCTTAGTCCAGCAAAGAGACTGCCCTGCTTAGTCCAGCAAAGAGACTGCCCTGCTTAGTCCAGCAAAGAGACTGCCCTGCTTAGTCCAGCAAAGAGACTGCCCTGCTTAGTCCAGCAAAGAGACTGCCCTGCTTAGTCCAGCAAAGAGACTGCCCTGCTTAGTCCAGCAAAGAGACTGCCCTGCTTAGTCCAGCAAAGAGACTGCCCTGCTTAGTCCAGCAAAGAGACTGCCCTGCTTAGTCCAGCAAAGAGACTGCCCTGCTTAGTACAGCAAAGAGACTGCCCTGCTTAGTACAGCAAAGAGACTGCCCTGCTTAGTACAGCAAAGAGACCGCCCTGCTTAGCAAAGAGACCACTTAGCTTAGTCCAGCGAAGAGACTGCCGAGGCCAGCCCAGTCCACAGACCACCCAGCCCAGTCCACAGACCACCCAGCCCAGTCCAAAGCACAACCCCATTAGCAGCATTTTGCTCACAGTCACAATAGTAACAGACCAGATTACATGACAAGAGGGAGGCTAGTGGGGAGTAGGACCGCCTGGCTAACCTCCTGATCCATGATCAGATAGCGTGACACATGGCGTCAAGCCGATCTCCTGGACAGCACTGAGAGGCGGGGTAGAGCCACGGAGTACACTCCGCCTTCCGCTCTCACATGCAGCTATTCAATCCCTTCGGGCAGTGGCAGTGCACAGCAGGTTACATACTGTTGGAGGAGGAGGAGCCGGGCTACACAGGATACGGGTGGAGTGCTCTGGCGGAGATTCCCCTGTGTTTGATTCCTCCGTGGGCAGCAGGGCAGGGCGCAGGCTATACAATAAGGAGGAGAGGAGGGAAATGAATGCTCTGGCAAAAGGTGGCGGAACTGCGTTCCGGTGCGTTGCGCCAGAAAAAAAGCCCCGATTATCACCATACTTGGGTGTGCAGTATACACGTGTGGTGTCCCAAAATTTGCCGACTCAGTAATAGGTGCAGTCTTGGTACCTAAATACTATAGAGATAGAAGAGTTACAAGAGAAAGATTCCCACTGTGAAGAGATACAGGTGGACCATGCTGCTTAATAAGGGATACATTTTATTAGAAAAATATATTAATACAAAAATGGGGGGGGGGGGGCGGCAAAGTACCCACCACCAACACCAAGATCATGTTAAAATTAGACAACGTTGTCTGTTTAAGAGCAGCTGCATCACTCAGACCATGCACACACACCAATAACAAGGCTAGGTAATATTTATGGCTAAGCAAAGACCATCTTGTGTTTAGATCCAGCCTCAGACTTCAGCCTGTAATGGGACAAAATATGTGATAAGTAATTTTACTTTTGTTTGCTGATTGAAGTTAATTTGTTACCCTTGCACTCATATTTTGCAGTGTTTCTCTACATCACCTGTGGCAGAGCCTCCACATTTTGTAAGCGATATAAGATCAGCACTTCTATTTCTAAAGGAACATCCTTACCCATGCATATCTTTATTCCCCGATAGAAAGCCTCGCTCCTATAAGAAAACAAATGATGGACAATGGCAGCAGTTATAAAACCCGGAAATCCTTGCATTGTGTGTATGTAAACGTTCCCTAGGTAAACCTTATGTCTTTGCTATATCTGTATGATGGTGTAATATTATTTAAAAGCTTGAAACCACAAAGAAGATGGCTTAATATTCAGGGCCCAGTCACACCAGGGAAATCTGTTGTGGTGCATTTAACACACTTTATGATGTACATTAACATGCATTGTGTAAAGGCAGCTCTGAATGATCCTGCAGCAAGTTTCGGTAGTCCAGCACACCACAATGCATTACCACACATTGCAGTAATTGATTCTGCAACATATGAATGCACATAATGTAACATGCATTACCACAGTGCAGTGATGCGAATGGCTCCTCCAGCACACACTGTGTGTTTTCTTTTGATATCAATGAAATTGCATTAAAACTCAAATTAAGGCATTTTTAACATGTAATGCAATGCACTTGTAATAAATCAGCATTATAAAACAAACAATATTTTGTACAATTATACAATATTAATAATAAGTAACTTTAGTCCCAAAAGGACTTTTATTTTTATTTTTTTCAATAATTAAAATATTTATTTCATACTGTATTTGTAAGGAAACAATGATGGTTTTGATGAATTAAAGTGATTTTAAGCTTCATCTCTTTTTAATAACAAACATGTTATACTTACCTCCACTGTGAAGTTGGTTTTGCGCAGAGCAGTCCAGATCCTCGTCTTCTCTGGTCCCTCTTTTTTTTTTAATACTTTTTATTGAGAATTATATTATACATACAACTTCAGCCACAGTTGCGTGCAACAGTCGCCGGTTACAGTAAAATTCCGGTGTGTAGCAGTAACATAAACACAGAAAAGTGGAAAACGGGGGGGGGGGACATAAACAACACTTGCCCAGACAGATATACACAATACAAACATCCCACTGAAGGAAGTGCATTGTGATTTAAGGCATGGTCTTCGTTTGTACTCCAACAATACTTACAATGTATTCCCATGAGAGATTAAGGTCTAGAGCGGAGATAAGCAATTAGCGGACCTCCAGAGCTTCCACCAAATGCAATAAGCACACTTCCCAAACATCTTGGCCAACCAGGCTGGGGTGAGGTATATTCTATGCAGGAATTTATAGTGGATCACACAATCCTTAGTAGAGAAAAGGCACAGAAATGCAGTCCCCCACATATCGTCCCAGTCATCTCTGTCAATCCCCGGGGCCACTGTCTCCCAGGCCAGTCTGCAGGTCTGCATCAGAACATTCATCTCCTGAAAAACTTATTTGTATAAACTCAAAAGTGGTTTAGACAAGGAGTCGCTGCGTGTCAGTAGTTCCAGGTCACTGGATTTGAGAACAAGAGATTCCTTGACAAATTGAGAGTAAAAGGCATGTCTCAGTTGAATATACCTAAAAAAATTTGAGTTGGGCAAGTCATAGCGTATTTTTAATTCCTTGAAATGGAAACAGTCCGTAATCTTGATAGAAACACTCTTGTTTCAGATGTTCCTAAAGTGGATCGAAAGGACCCTTCAGGCATCCGAATGTTTTTAGATTATAACATACAATACCGTAAATTTGAAAGAATCATACAAAAACATTGGCCCATTCTCAAACATGACAGGATTCTAGGTCCATTGCTACCAGATCGTCCGCAATTTGGGTATAAGAGAGCGCACTTAGGGAAAAACTGGCCCCAGGGGTCATAGACCCACCTGTCAATACTGAAAACAAGATTTTTTATTTTCTTACTGGCTTCCATGCATGTGGTAGATGTCCACCATGTAGGAAGGTTAAAAAGAATACTAAAAAACTTAAAGAATTTTCAGCAACAGCTACAGGTAAAAACTATAAAATTAAGGATCTCATTACTTGCGACACCACAGGGGTAGTTTATGCACTACAATGTGAATGCAGACTTCAGTACGTTAGAAGAACTTCCAGACCTTTACATGTGAGGATTGGTGAACATGTTACCAACATTAAAAAGGGCCTTGTTACTCACAATGTATCTAAGCATTTTAGACTCTTCCATGACCGTAACCCGACTGGGTTACAGTTCTGGGCGATCGAGAAAGTAGCGAATCATTGGCGAGGTGGCAATTTTATTAGACATCTCAGCCAACGACAATCTTTCTGGGTCTATGAATTAAAAGTGGGAGTACCATTGGGGTTAAACGTGGAGTTTGAACTTGATTGTTTTATTTCTGATCGCTAGTTTATATTTTATTATTTTCTATTTCTTGATTATGAGTTCTCTGTATTATTTTATATTTTCATTGTGATTGAATATTTTATATGCTATTGTAAACAGGACAGGTGGCTGTGCTGATGTCTCCTTTTTTTAATTTCATTTTTCATTCAGGTCCCCCTTTTTTTGCTTACCCATTGTAGAGGGAAGCTCCTCCTCCCCTGCTTGGGGTTGAAATTTGTGGACTCTGAGAATATATATTATTATTTTTTCTATGGACACCTACTGCACAATTGTCTTTGGTCATTGCATGATGTGCCCTTTAGTTGCTCTGATCATTTTATGACTACTATTGTATGTTCAGTTATTTAGGACACTGTTCCGTTTTAACCACTTCCTTACTGGGCACTTAAACCCCTTCCTGACCAGAGGACTTTTTGCGATTCGGCACTGCGTCGCTTTAACTGACAATTGCGCGGTCGTGCGACGTGGCTCCCAAACAAAATTAACGTCCTTTTTTCCCCACAAATAGAGCTTTCTTTTGGTGGTATTTGATCACCTCTGCGGTTTTTATTTTTTGCGCTATAAACAAAAATAGAGCGACAATTTTGAAAAAAAATAAAATATTTTTACTTTGTTGCTATAATAAATAGCTCAATTTTTTTTTTTACGTTTTTTTTTAATCCTCAGTCTAGGCCGATACGTATTCTACATATTTTTAGTAAAAAAAAAAAAAATCGCAATAAGCGACTGGTTTGCGCAAAAGTTATAGCGCCTACAAAATAAGGGACAGAATTATTATTATTATTTTTTTTTTTTTTTTACTAGAAATGGCGGCGATCTGTGATTTTTATTGGGACTGCGACGTTATGGCGGACACGTCGGACACTTTTGACACATTTTTGGCGCCATTCACATTTATACTGCAATCAGTGCTATAAATATGCACTAATTACTGTATAATTTTTTTTTTTACTAGAAATGGCGGCGATCTGCGATTTTTATTGGGACTGCAACGTTATGGCGGACACATCGGACACTTTTGACACATTTTTGGCGCCATTCACATTTATACTGCAATCAGTGCTATAAATATGCACTAATTACTGTATAAATGCTTTTTTTTTACTAGAAATGGCGGCGATCTGCGATTTTTATTGGGACTGCGACGTTATGGCGGACACATCGGACACTTTTGACACATTTTTGGCGCCATTCACATTTATACTGCAATCGGTGCTATAAATATGCACTAATTACTGTATAAATGTGACTGGCAGGGAAGGGGTTAACACTAGGGGGTGAGGAAGGGGTTAAATGTGTACCCTAATTAGTGTTCTAACTGTGGGGGAGGGGGGGTGACTGGGGGGGTGACCGATCTATGTCTCTATGTACAAGAGACACAGATCCGTCTCCTCTCTCCCCTGACAGCACCGCTGTCTGCGAGAGCCGGGAATGAGAGATGATCTCATATGTAAACATATGAGATCATCTCTCATTGGCCGCACAGATCGCCTAGGAAACGGCCGCTCCGATTGGCCGTTCACGGCGATCTGTGACTGGCTGTGTCCAAGGGACACGGCCAGTACAGAAGTTCCCCGCCGCGCGCTCGGGAGCGCGCGCGGGGAACGTGTAAAGGAGAGGCCGTAAAAACACGGCCTGTTAGAGATTGGGAGCCGCGCTGAGGCCGTACAAAGTCGTACGGCCGTCAGCAAGTGGTTAAATACCTTACTTGTATGTTTATCTAACAGTATCACTATTTTAGTTGCTGTTATGTTATTGTTTCTGTCCCCCTTTGAGTCCTCTTGATATGTGATACTTGTTTGATTTATGGTTTGGCGGCGTCAGACAGTAAAGGGTTACTTCCCAGGACAATTGATCGTCCCCCTCTGTTTGTTTTTGTCGTCATCAGCCATCACCTCCCACATTAGGCTGATGGGCGTGGTCTATATCACGCTCCGCTCTCACGGTTTGCGTATGAGCGGCGGGTCAGGTGATTGAGGGTCTGCTCGGTGACGTTACTGTGAGGCCGCCGCCCACGAAGGGCGGGTTTAAGCTGTACAGGCCGCCGCCCACGATGGGCGGTTTCAGCTGTACACTCGCGTCTGGCCGCTCTCCATGGTAACGGCGTGTCATGTGACCAACTATGGTCATGTGATGTGTGAATGACGCCGCCGTCCATGGCGTGTATGTTATACCCTTTCATTATAACCGACCGGTATCACTATGCGGGCACTTGCTATGAGGTGAGCATGTGTGGCCATCTTATCTAAACTGTTTCTTGTGTGTACACATATCGCGATTGTGCTGACTATTATGACAGTAAAACACAATAGGGCTGCCTCTGCATACCACAGTACAGTTCCCTACTTAGAGATTGGTGTGTTTGAAATGTTCAGGCTAATATGATTGTTCATGCTGTGCTGCTCTCTATCACAATTGTGAATTGTGTCTTTTCTTAGTCTGGGGGGGGGGATTTTTAAATTGGCCTGATTAGGTCTTGCTGCTATATATTAAATCCTGACACACTAGCCCCTTATCCGCTGAAAAAGTCCTGTACCTTTTGGACGATACACATGCGGGGGGCTTCTATTTGATGTCAGGACAGCCACCTACCTGGTCTTTTATCGTTGTATACCCACATTCTATGCACTAGGATATAGTGCTCTATTTGTGAGTACCTATTTTAATACATTTATATTTGTACTGTGATCATACGGAGAGCACTATGTGTTTGCTTTATACCCTTCCATGACATCATTCCACGTATGAGTGTATCGGATGACCATCCATCATCTGGCATTTTTGGAGAAAAGGATTTTGTGTGTAGACACCGCTTAACCCCCCCCCCCCTTCTTAAGGGACAGCGCATTTGACCTGCTGCTTACACAGAGGTCATTTTGTTCAGGTGAGCGGTTTGTACTTCTGGTAGAGGATACCTGTTTGCTGTGTCTAAGGAATCTGACCTGAGCACCTTACTGATTATCCAAGAGGCACCTTAACCCTTTCCACTCTGATTGATCATTTTTGGACTTGTTTTATTTTGTGTTTGTTTTTTAGCGCTGCACTGCTTTTTTTCATGTACTCTACTTAAGGATTCTATTGACCTTCAGTTTTCAGCTGCTTTGATTATTGTTCTGAGTGTTTTTGCGCAGTCTGCTTTCTCTCTGTACCATTAATTCCTTGAATGACATCAGATTGCTGTTCTGCACAATATGTTGTAGTGTCTTTATACCGTGTTTTGGTCCACACCAACGGGTCCGTGTAATTAAAGAAGTGTGGGTAATTGAGATTTCCCCACAATGGTAGATGGTAGAAAACCAATTTGGGCCTGACTGCCACATTCCCTGGTTCACAGGCCATTTCCTAATCACCAACCGCATACAAGCAGTAATAAGGAGATCTCAAGCCTCTATAGACCAAATGTGAGAGTGCTTCATAACAGCCCATAGAGGCAGAGGGGTCATCTGCAGGAGTAATTAGCCAGTGGTGGGCTATAGTCAGTTGGCCTGCCAAAAAGTATTTATAGAAACTTGGTACCGCTAGGGCCCCTCGCCCCATGGCTGTTGCAGTATGGCCAATTTAAACTTAACAGTTTAAACTTAAGGTGAGGAGCTCCCCCCTGCCACAGAAAGGAGATCATACTATCTATGGATTTAAAGGATCACTAAAGGAAAAAAAATGTTTTGCTGAAATGACTGTTTACAGGGTATAGAGACACAATGGTTAACTGATTCCTTTTAAAAATTATTAATAATAGATAAAAAAACAATCATATAATGTACCTACAGTTTAGTTTTGTTTTTGCTGTTGTTTCCTGGTTCTCTGATGTACAGAGACAAAGAGCCAATAGAGGGCAGTGAAGGTTTTGCAAAACGAAACTGGATTGGTGCTGAGAAGTTTTAGACACACAGTAATCACACCTCCTTGATTAGTCACCACAGTGAGAAATCTCCCAGTACTGTGGTGATCAGGAAACAGACAACCAGGAAGTGTCCAGAACAGAGAGGAATTACAGCAACATCAGAGCAAAAACGAACAATGAGGACATGAAACCAGGACTGCAGTAAGATAAAGGAAGCTATTTAGCTAAAAAAAAAATCCTTGAGGCAGGATTTTCATCTTAATTAGATTTATTTTACTAATGAGGGACAAGGGAAGGTTTTGCCAAGCGTGGAACTTCCTTAGTCAGAATGACAAGCAGCGGGGAGACATTAAGGTTAATAAAGTCAGTCACAGAGTTTGTGATGAAAAGCCCCAAGTACTTAATTTGCAAGGGGGGTTATTTGGATCGGGAGGACTCGATACGGGATGGGAACTTGGAGGAAGTATCTTGGACTTAACCTTGAGGCCACAGACTACCATAAACGTACCCATAAGTGACAGGGCAGCCTGTAGGGAAGGACCAGTGTCGCTAAGGAAAATAACTAGATCATCTGCATATAGGGCCGTTGTTTCTGTTAACGTATAGATTTAACTAAAGAATAGTAATTTTGGACTTTGAAGGCACACAATAGATATGATAAGAAACTAGATACATTTATTTTATGGAAATGTCGTAAAAAACAGTTACAAATATAAAATCAAAGAAATTAAATAAATAACTGGTCCTCACAGGTTATCACAATCATAATACAATTCTATCATAAAAAAAACTCGAAACCGAGTATAATTGGAAGTTAACTGTGCGATGTGTAACCAGGCAGTGGGTCCAGAGGATAGGAGGGCTCGCTCTACATTGTTATGCATTACAAATAACGCTTCCTCAGGAGCATAGACATATCGATCTATTAAAACATATACAAAAAAAAAACCACACAATGAGTTATTTGTGTAAATACATCAATAAGGAGTGAAAGCTACAAAAATACAATCAATACACATACATAAAATACTTTAACAAATGTCAGTGTGTGGCAAAACAACAGAGGAAAAGTTACTCTCAGGGTGCCGCGGGAGGGGCCAAGCATGCGTCACCGTGATAGGGCATGTACATATATTGCAGAAGTAGGCAGTGATAAAGATCAATGCTTTGTAAACATTCAGCATATATTTTTAAATAAAAGACATAAGTACTCACATGGTTAACCACGTTGGAAGTAGACAGCAATCAGTCTTTTTTAACCTAGCATTAGCCGTTGTTTAAAGAAACACACATTGGCCAGTTAGGGGAATAATGTATGAATGAATAACGGTAAACATCGAAATTACTTATTAATATATAGGCACTGAAGGGCCAAAGGTGCAATGAATAGAGGGTCTCACCTTTTAAACAAAATTATAATAATAAATGACAGGACGGTCATGTGCTGGTAAGCAGAGAAAACGATCCTCGGGGGGCACAGGGCTGGTCAAGGAACAATGGCTATATTGTTAAACCAAGCAGCAGTAGACAGGGGGATAGCCCTGAGTAACAAAGCGGTGGCTTGAAATTTCCAGTCCACTTAACCACTTCATTACTGGGCACTTAAACCCCCTTCCTGCCCAGACCAATTACCAATTTTCAGCTCTGACGCATTTTGAATGACAATTGCGCGGTCATACAACACTGTACCCAAATTATATTTTTATCATTTTTTCCCCACAAATAGAGATTTATTTTGGTGGTATTTGATCACCTCTGCGGTTTTTATTTTTTGCGCTATAAACAAAAAAGACAGAAAATTTGGAACAAAAAAACAATATTTTTTTACTTTTTGTTATAATAATATCCCAATTTTTTTCCTCAGTTTAGGCCGATACGTATTCTTCTGCATATTTTTGGTTAAAAAACAAAAATTGCAATAATCGTTTATTGATTGGTTTGCGCAAAAGTTATAGCGCCTACAAAATAGGGGATAAATGTATGATTTATTTTTTTAATAGTAATGGCAGCGATCTGCGATTTTTGTCAGGCCTGCAATATTGTGGCGGACACTTTTGACACTATTTTGGAACCATTCACAAATGTACCCATAAGTGACAGGGCAGCCTGTAGGGAAGGACCAGTGTCGCTAAGGAAAATAACTAGATCATCTGCATATAGGGCCATTGTTTCTGTTAACGTATAGATTTAACTAAAGACTAGTAATTTTGGACTGTGAAGGCATAGTAATGCACTGATTACTGTATAAATGTGACTGGCACTAGGGGCGAGGAAGGGGGAGGGAAGGGGACTGACTGGGGGAGGTGACTGATCTGTGTCCCTATGTACAAGGGACACAGCATCGTTCTCCTCTCTCCCTGACAGGACGTGGAGCTCTGTGTTTACACACAGAGCTCCACGTCCCTGCTCTGTCACTGCCGATCACGGGTACCTGGCGGACATCGCGCATTGGCATCTCAGGGATGCGCCTGGCACAGTTTTTCCCTGCTGCCCGCCCCCAGCAGTGCGTGCGGGGAATGCAAATAAAAGGACGTCCACCCGGCAGTTGAGAGCCGCGCTGTGGACGTCTTTCGTCTACAGCGCGGGTCTCAAGTGGTTAAGGATGGATTCAAAAGTAAGAAGGTCCTGAAAATGACAACAAGCAGAACATGTGTTAAAACAGATCCTGCATAGCATCATCCATGCAAGAATGTACAGCCATATAAGCAAACAGGAAGAGTGCTATAACCTATTATCGGCAGCAGTGTGGGGGACACTATACCGCGGCATATATATGAGATGCTCGCCCGGTATAGTGTCCCCCGATCGTGAAGGACGCCTGTACATTGTAGCGGCGTCCTCCACGTCTATAAATACCCCCTATATACCCCCATTGGAGCCAAGGGCCACTGCGCACTCGCAAAGCCATCAATGACGCGGCAGTCGCAGGCCAATCGCGCAGTGCGCATGCGTCAGACCATCAATGACGCAGTGGTCACAAAGCAATCGGGCAGCGGTGTGGGCGGGCATCACAGGGCACAGATACGCCCTGCATCCCTTGCCGATCACCGTAGCCCATTCGGCAGTGACCAAAGGAAGAGGAAAACAAATTAAAACTGTATCAGGCTTCTAAGGTAATAGCACTCTTCCTGTTTACTTATATGGCTGTACATTCATGCATGGATGATGCTATGCAGGATCTGTTTTAACACATGTCCTGCTTGTTGTCATTTTCAGGACCTTCCTACTTTTGAATCCATCCTTAAGTGGACTGTAAATTTCAAGCCAGCTCTTTGTTACTCAGGGTTATCCCCCTGTCTACTGCTGCTTGGCTTAACAATATAGCCATTGTTCCTTGACCAGCCTTGTGCCCCACGAGGATAGTTTTCTCTGCTTACACCAGCACATGACCGTCCTGTCATTTATTATTATAATTTCATTTAAACTGAGACCCTGTCATGGTCTTACCTCTCTGCAGGCTTCCACTTCTGACATGTGCTGGCGGCCATTGCTTTCT
Source organism: Rana temporaria (assembly GCF_905171775.1). Classification (NCBI taxonomy): domain Eukaryota; kingdom Metazoa; phylum Chordata; class Amphibia; order Anura; family Ranidae; genus Rana; species Rana temporaria. The sequence continues at coordinate 75,932,896 of NC_053494.1, read as the reverse complement.
GGGCTTCTTATAACTTCCACACCCTGCGGCTCCTCCTTCCCACTGGGAGGAGCTGGATGCCTTGCATACATATAGGAGGGCTGTTGCTGCATTTCCCTGCTTGGTCCTCTTGTATACACATGCTCCTGAGATTGTGCTGCTGCTTTTGGCTACCGACCCGGCTTCCACGGACTATCCTTCTGGCTCCTGATTCCTGGCTTCGTTCCGACTACCCTTCTGGCTCCTGATCCCTGGCTTCGTTCGGACTATCCTTCTGGCTCCTGATCCCTGGCTTAGTTCAGACTATCTTTCTGGCTCCTGATCCCTGGCTCCGGTGGAAGACTCTGCTTACTGTTTGATCATCCGTTTGGACTTTAACCTTGCCGTTTGGTTTTTAATAAACCCTTTCTATTTCATTTATCTGTTGTTGTACGCCTGATTCATGCTTCCGTGACATTAGGACCAAGCCATGAATTCTGACGGTACAGGGCCACCTTCGCTACCAGCATGGTTGCCAGACTGGATCAGCAGGATCACTTGCTGGGTCAGTTCGCTCAGGCGTTGCAAACCCTGCTTGCACGCACGGCTCATCTCGCTCCCATTGCCGATAGGTCGGTTGTCGCTCCTGGGTCCGCTCCTACTGCCGCTCCGGTTGTTGCGCCAGAGTCTACCCCGACACCTGTTGTTGCGCCTGCGGTGTCTCGGGGTATGACCGGCTCTGCCGCCCTTCCGCAGCGCTTTGGGGGAGAGCCAACTCAGTGCCAAGGTTTCCTTAACCAAGTGGGCATTTATTTCGAGTTGCTGCCACATGCCTTTCCCACTGAGAGATCGAAGGTGGGCTTCCTGATCTCGCTGCTCTCGGACAAGGCCTTGGCCTGGGCAAGTCCCTTATGGGAGAACAACAATCCGGTGGTTGCCGAGTTTTCCGGTTTTGTTGCTTCTCTTCGGAAGGTGTTCGATGTACCGACTCGCTCTGCCTCTGCTGCGAAGCTCCTTATGTCCATCAGACCGGGTTCACGATCGGTAGCCGAATACGCCATTGAGTTTCGTACCCTGGCAGCAGAGGTGGGCTGGAATAATGAGGCTCTGGTCGCTGCTTTCTCCCATGGTCTCTCGGATGCCTTGAAGGATGAGGTTGCGGCTAAGGACCTACCAGTAGAGCTTGAGGCTCTTATTTCTTTCCTGATATTGATTGACACCAGACTCAGGGAGAGACCTTCCTTTAACCACTTGCCCACCAGGTGAATTCTGGCACTTCTCTCCTTCATGTGAAAATCACAATTTTTTTGCTAGAAAATTAATCAGAACCCCCAAACATTATATATTTTTTTTTAGCAGACATCCTAGGGAATAAAATGGCAGTCATTGCAATACTTTTTGTCACACCGTATTTGCGCAGCGGTCTTACAAGCGCACTTTTTTTGGATAAAAATCACTTTTTTGAATTAAAAAATAAGACAACAATACATTTTGCCCAATTTTTTTATATATTGTGAAAGATAATGTTACGCCGAGTAAAATGATACCCAACATGTCACGCTTAAAAATTGCGCCCGCTCGTGGCATGGCGTCAAACTTTTACCCTTAAAAATCTCGATAGGCGACGTTTAAAAAATTCTACAGGTTGCATTTTTTGAGTTGCAGATCGCGGCGATACCTCACTTGTGTGGTTTGAATACCGTTTTCATATGCGGGCGCTACTCGCGTATGCGTTTGCTTCTGCGCGCGAGCTCGTCGGGACGGGGCGCTTTAAAAAAATTTTTTTTGGTTTTCTTATTTATTTTTATTTAGTTTTATAATTTTTTACACTGAAAAAAAAAAAAAAAATGTATCACTTTTATTCCTATTACAAGGAATGTAAACATCCCTTGTAATAGAAACAAGCATGACAGGTCCTCTTAAATATGAGATCTGGGGTCAAAAAGACCTCAGATCTCATAATTAGACTTAAATGCAAAAAAAAAAATAAAAAAAAAAAAGTCATTTTTTCAAATGACAAAAAAAAAAATGTTTCTTTAAGAGGCTGGGCTGGACTGACGTTTTGACGTCACTTCCGCCCAGCAGAGCTATGAGGACGGGTGAAGGAGATTTCTCCTTCAGTCCCGTCCCCGCTCAGCTGCCGGACACATCCGATACCCTCCGCCGCTACCGACGGCTCCGGTAAGCGGCGGAGGGTGCGGGAGAGCGGCGGGAGGGGGGGGGGCCCTCTCCCGCCACCGATAACGGCGATCTCACGGCGAATCCGCCGCGGAGACCGCCGTTATCGTGTACACCACCGCCCCCTGAAAAGATGAATATCTCGGTTGTGGCAGCAGCTGCTGCCGTTATCGAGATATTCAACTTTAAAAAGAGGACGTCTTTTTGCCCGGAGACGCGAGGGCCGATGCATGTACTGTGGTCTCAGTGGGCACTTTCGGTTGGCATGTCCGAACCGTCCGGGAAACACTCGCACCTGAGATCCTGTCGGGGGCAGATCTTGGGTGGTGTCTCTTCGTCCCCGGTTTCCCGTGCTGATAAACCACTGATCACCGTTGTTCTCTCCTGGGTTGGGGGCTCGGTGACGACCCAGGCGTTGGTGGACTCTGGTGCTGGTGTATTTTTCATCGATAGTAGGTTCGCTGCCGCTAACTCCATTCCTCTGCAGGCTCGAGTCTCCCCGCTGGTTCTCGAGGCGATAGACGGCAGACCCCTCCAGCCGTCGCAGGTGACTCATGAGACCCTTCCAGTGGAGATAGCTATTGGGGCTGTACACAGGGAGTCGGCCTGCCTTCAGGGAATTTCGTCTCCACACTACTCGGTGGTCTAGGGGTACCCCTGGCTCCAGAAGCATAATCCGACTTTCGATTGGAGATCGGCCGAGATCCTCTCGTGGTCACCACAGTGTGGGGCTAGTTGCATCCATGGGCCTGTCAAGTTGTTGTGTACCTCCTCGGACTCTGTGTTGCCCCCTGAATACGAGGGGTACCGGGATGTATTCGATAAGGTGCGCGCTGGGTTCCTACCCCCGCATCGCCCTTACGATTGTGCCATAGATTTACAACCTGGTGCCGTTCCTCCTCGTGGCAGGGTCTATCCACTGTCGGTTGCGGAGAATGAGGCCATGGAGGAGTACGTGAAGGAGGCGCTTTCCCGTGGGCACATCCGCAAATCCTCCTCCCCGGCAGGGGCTGGATTTTTCTTTGTAAAAAAGAAAGGCGGAGAATTGAGGCCTTGCATCGACTATAGGGGCCTAAATCGCATCACGATCAAGACCGCATACCCGATTCCGTTGATTTCCGAGTTGTTTGATCGTCTGAAGGGGGCCACGGTCTTTACCAAACTTGACCTGAGGGCGGCATACAACCTTGTAAGAATCAAGGCTGGTGACGAGTGGAAGACCGCGTTCAACAACAGGACCGGTCATTATGAATCCCTGGTTATGCCTTTTGGGTTGTGCAATGCGCCCGCAGTCTTTCAGGAATTTATCAATGATGTTTTCCGTGACCTGTTGCAGCAGTGTGTGGTGGTCTATTTGGATGACATCTTGGTATATTCTGAATCCATGGAGGCCCACATCCTGGATGTCAAGCGAGTGTTGCAACGGTTACGAGAGAACAAGCTTTTCGGTAAGCTTGAGAAATGCGAATTTCACCGGTCCCAGGTAACCTTCTTAGGTTACATAATTTCCGCGGAGGGGTTCTCCATGGACCCTGAGAAGGTTTCGTCAGTCTTACAGTGGCCCCAGCCCAGTGGTCTTCGTTCCCTGCAGCGCTTTTTGGGTTTCGCCAATTATTATCGGAAGTTCATCAGGGACTTCTCCATGCTGGCCAAGCCTCTCACGGATCTGACCAGGAAGGGCAGTAATTCCCATGTCTGGCCGGCCAAGGCCATCTGGGCCTTTGAGACTCTAAAATTTGCCTTTGTGTCGGCTCCAATACTGTCTCATGCCAACCCTGGGTTGCCCTTTGTTCTCGAGGTGGACGCGTCTGAGACGGGAGTAGGCGCCCTTCTGTCTCAGCGTCGGACACCAGAGGGTCCGCTGCTTCCCTTTGGGTTTTACTCCCGGAAACTGTCTCCCGCGTAGTGCAACTACCAGATTGGTGACAGAGAGTTGTTGGCCATCGTGCAGGCTCTCAAAGAGTGGAGGCACTTGCTCGAGGGTTCGGTGGTTCCGGTTCTCATCCTGACGGACCACAAGAATCTGGCTTACCTTTCAGAGGCTAAGAGATTGACACCCCGTCAGGCCAGATGGGCTCTGTTCCTGTCACGTTTTAATTATGTGGTCTCCTATTTACCGGGTTCCAAGAACGTCAGGGCGGATGCCTTATCACGTCAATACTCCGAGCTGTCCAGGGAGGAATCGATACCGACTTCGGTCATACCTCCAAATCAGATCCTGGCCGCCATTCACACCAGCCTGACCTCTCCCCTTGGAGAGCAGATCTTGGTGGCCCAATCTGGTGCTCCTTCTGGGAGACCCAACGGCAGATGTTTCGTGCCTGAGGAGTTGCGCACTCGGTTGTTGCGAACCTACCATAACTCCAAGACCGCGGGGCATCCTGGAAAGAATCAGCTGTCCTGGGCTGTTTCACGTTTGTTCTGGTGGCCTTCTCTACGTTCTGACATTGCCGCATATGTAGCGGCATGCTCTGTTTGTGCCCAGAGTAAGTCCCCTCTGCACCTTCCGTTGGGCCTTCTACAACCCATTGCCACTGGGGAGCGCCCATGGTCGCAAATTGGGATGGACTTCATTGTGGACCTTCCTGCATCCCAAGGCCATACGGTCATTCTCATGATTGTGGATCGGTTTTCCAAAATGTGCCACTGTGTTCCTCTCAAAAAATTACCCTCTGCACAAGAGTTGCCCATGGTTTTCGCCAGGGAGGTCTTCCGGTTGCACGGTTTGCCCAAGGAGATAGTGTCGGATCGGGGAAGTCAGTTTGTGTCCAGGTTCTGGCGCGCCTTTTGCTCCCAGTTGGGGATTCGACTCTCCTTCTCCTCGGCCTACCACCCTCAGTCCAATGGGGCCGCAGAACGGTCCAATCAGGCCCTGGAGCAATTTCTTCGTTTCTATGTCTCCGATCATCAAGACAATTGGGTTGACCTTCTGCCATGGGCTGAGTTTGCCAGGAACACGGCGGTTAACTCCTCATCTGGGACGTCTCCCTTCATGGCCAATTATGGGTTCCAACCTGCCGTGTTACCGGAGTCATTCTCTCCCCAAGATATTCCGGCTGTGGAGGATCACCTTTCCGCTCTACGTGCTTCTTGGGTACAGATCCAGAGGTCCCTTGAGGTCTCTGCGCAGCGCCAGAAACTCCAGGCTGATCGCAGACGGGCGCCTGCTCCTTCCTACCAGGTCGGAGTGTGATAGACGTGAAACTAAAATGAAAATTTTATGTTATGATTAGAAATATTAAAGTGTATTTCGGTTAATATTTCTTTAGTATACTGCTTATTTTCCTTGATAAGTTCTATCAGAGATTGTTTTAAAGGGATTTGATGTTTTGTGAAAAGCAGAACTGTTTTCCAAATTAAGAAGCAGAGGCTCGTGTGGACTTTTCAAAGGAAGCTAACCCCTGCATTCCTGGACACTTCACTTTGGATAAGCAATTGTGGATTCTCTTTAGGAAACTGACTTTGCCCATCCCCCACATCCTGTCTTTTACAGACCCAAGAAGGAACTTGTGTGACGTTTGAAAGAAAACCATTAATTTCTGTGACTTTAAGAAACTGCTCTGATTGGACTGTTCAAACTTTTCGATGTATTTGGATATGAACTGTCCAATGACAGCCTAACAAGGGGGTGGGATCGATGGGTGTGTACGTATGTTGTGATATTCCCTGTGTTTTAAATAAAAGAACCAGCAGGGTTTTGCTCTTCCTGTTGGGATTGGAGACGAGAGAGGTGAGATGTGTTCTGTTCATAGATTACATTTTCTCACTTATAGCCATTTGAAATCAGCCGGCAGAAATGCGTACCCCTGAGTTTATCAGGATATCAATTAAGTAATGATTCTTCATCAGTTGACGCCCAAAGTTTGTTTTGCTCTATTGGGGGGATGCAGCGCCCCGGGATGTGGTGGGGTGCGTCTGTACGGTTGATGACTGATCACCGTGTAAAAAAATGTGGGGAAAAAAATTGCGCTAGTTAGAGAAATTTAGACCATGTAGCAGCCAGCACACAAACAAACAAAGTCAAGTATAAACAGAAAACAATAAGTGCAGCGCTAAAGTTGATATTGAGTGGAAAAATGTTGCCAAAATCACATATCATTGGAAGTGAGAACAACAGAGGACTGTGAGGAATGTGAATGGGAATTCACTCAGCATGGGGGCAATGCTTATAATGAGTCCATGTGTGTATAACCTAACAGGTGAATGGAAACACCGACCAGGTGCAATGAACAATGAAAAGTTCAATGAACAAATGGAAACAGTTCATAGGTATGCTTCCCAGTGGAAGGATAAAACACTTCAAACGTAATGATGGTTCAGATAAAGAAAGTAGCAGTCATGGCTTGTCTGTAACAATCTTCAGAAAATCATAAAGAGGGTGGATACTCTTACCAGCTACGGTGGACTTGCATGTTAGTACTAACATCAAGTCAGATACAGCATGGTGGTCACAGCGGACCCTGGGCTCTGTACGGATGGATCTGTGGGATGGTCTCTCCAACTGGAACGATGGAACCGATCTTGTCAGATACCTCTCTCAGGAACAGAAACCCAAATGGACAGGGCTGATGACTCATGGATCAACACAGCATGTGTGGAAAGGAAAAAAAAATGCTCCAATGGTGCAGGTCAAAAAAAAACGTGAAGGCTTTATTTGTAAAAAAATTAAACAATAAAATCACGTGAATAGTTATAAAAGGCAGTATGGGGTACTAAGCATGTTACCCGACTAGTTTCGGCTCTAAGCCATCAACAGGGGCATGTATCTGTACCCCCACACTGCTAAATTTATATGTACCAAACAATCCAAAGCTCCTCCCCAGGGAGGGAGGAGACAGGAAGTTAAACAATCATAGTAATGCATGGCATAAGCTGATGCGTATTTTACATATGCAAAACATGTCATACAAGTATACATCATAAAACCATTAAATAAAAATGCACATATGTAGCACAAAAATATAAAAAATGGCTTGCAGAGGGTAAAATTTGACTTATACCAACTATTTGTGTAGCAAACCGTTTATCACAGTATATGTTAAAACATGTCAATGCTGAGTGTCCAACTGGAAGCTGCAATCCGCCGCCAGCCATAACACATCACCCCTTCTGGAAGAAGCACACACTCTCCAGCACCAACATATATAAAAAAACGCACAGAAGCCCAGAACTTGAGCTAACACAATACACAGCTCCTGGAAATCAATCCGGAGCGTGTATCAGTGTACAGGGGACACCCTACATGATTGGAGGACAACGGAGAAGGCTAGGGGGCGGGGCCGGTGACGCGAACCGATAAACATCCAATCGCTGTCATCAGCCACAGCGGCGCCCCCAGGTCAGGTCCGTATACTGAAGACTAATGGAGGGGGAGGGCCCCAAATCGCAACCTATTAACAGAGAGGATCGTCGATGACTGACAAGCATCAGCGATCCGACGTGAGGTGCAGAGAACGGGCGCGGTGACGACGAATCGACAGCACGGCCGCCCACTGAACTACCGCCGACACCACGTGCGCTCGTCATGTGACATAAACACCATCAGTCTAGGGAAATGAACAAAAGCTCCGGACGTACAGCGAATTACGTGATAACGTCATAATCGGAGAGCCAATCAAATGGGTGTATCAACAGGGCTAATAGAGACAATTGAGCTCTGGGGGACACTCGAAGGGTAGGATGGCAAAACATTGATGCAAGAAACAAAAAATGGTTTGAAAATAATCTGTGTCAGTAGACATCCAAATAAACACAGTGAGAGTGCCTTGATGGAATCATATTTGATGGTGAAACTTTATATTAGATATTCGGTGCACATCAGAATAGGACATGGATGTCACAACAGCCCAATGAATGGACGCACGTCAAAAATAATTTGTGTCAGTGGGCATCCAAATAAAAACAATGAAAGTGCCTAGATGGACTACATGTTTAATGGTGAAACTTAATATTAGATATTCAGTGCACACCAGAATCAGACATGGACGTCACAAAGGCCCAATAGAGGGACGCATGTCGAAACCGGGGGGCACTGAAATCTGTGGCTTTTGAGATAACCTTTTCAAAAAAAGGAGAAACATGACACTTAGGAGCTCACGCCCGGTTGATGAAACAGTTGACATCCCAGTCAACGTTCATGCCGTGGGGCGTGTAGCTCCTAAGTTCATGTATCCAAAAGGTCTCTAAGCGGGAGACCCCCCTCACACAGGAGTCACCCCGCCAATGAGGCACAAATTTATCGATAACTTGGAAAGAGGTACCCCTAGGATCTTTCGCATGGCATTCCAAGTAGTGTCTGGAGACTGTGTGCTTGGGGCAGCCCTTCCTAATCTTACCCAAATGCTCATTCACTCGAATGGCAAAGTTGCGAACGGTTCGGCCCACGTATTGCAACTTGCAGGGACATGTAATCAGGTACACTATATAGCTAGTGAAACATGTAGTAAAATGCTTCATCTGATACGTGCGGTTGGTTACAGTGGAAACAAAAGTATCCGTCCTCCGTCGGCCCAAAACATTGACAATGCATGGGTTGCACTTCCGACAGGGATGGTAACCTTTAGTTTCTGGAAAAAATACAACTTTTTTTGGTGGATCTATGACATTGGGTGCAATTTCACTTTGTACGGATTTTGCTCCCCTGAAAATTACACCTGCCCTTTCAGGTAAGGAGGGTCCTAGAATCTTGTCACTACGGAGGACCTTCCAGTGTCTATTGAGTATTTTCTTTATGTCATTATGTTGTACAGAAAAATCAGTGAAGAAGGACCATTTAAACCTATCGTCCCTATCTTTCTTGGGTTTGTCCATAAGCAAAGAAGACCTTTCAAGGTTAGAAACAGTGTTAATAGCCTCGTCCAAATCATGAGTTCTGTATCCTTTATCCAAGAATCTCTTTTTTAAAATCTGGCACTGAGAATCAAAATCTTCCCTCCTGGTACAATTTCTCTTCATACGAAGGAATTGACCCTGAGGGACAGATCGCAGCCATTGATGGTAATGGCAGCTATCGACCGGAATATAGCCATTCCGGTCAGTTGGCTTAAAGTTCTTAAAGTTCGAAATTTCTGCACCTCCCGATGCTATCTCTGATAGGACGCTGGTCTATGAGGCTCCTTCCCAGCCTTCCACAAGACCGCCTCCTAAAAGAGATACTAACATCAAGAATCCCCCCAAACAACATCCCCCCCCACATGTAGAGGGTCGTGGTAGACACCGATCTTCTTCCAATAGCAGGGGTTTCCCATATAGAGGGAGGGGCCACAATCGGGGTAATAGAGGTTATATCCAACATGACCCTAATTATACACATTCTGGAGAATATGATGTGGGCCCTTCTAGGTGGACACAGGAGAACGGTCCAATTAGAAGGGGATCCACCTATCACACCCCAGTGAGGACTTCATATTCTAATGCTCCACGCATGGGAGAGACATATGAAGCCCATTATGACTTCCGCCCATACCCTCACTACTATGGGGATGGCGAAGACCACCCTAGAGGTTCTCATGATGGGTGGTATGAGGAACCGGGTTTTCCCAGACCACAGGGCTTCCACCCTCCCACTTATCACATACCTCGCAGCCAAAGACCAAACGAGGTATCAGAGGTGGCTGGCGTGTTCAGCGCCAAAAAAAGAAAAATCTCAGAGGCATAGGTCTATTTAACCTCAGTTCAGTTACCCTTTCTGAAGATGAACAAACTGTCCTTGACAAGGGTCTGAAATTTGTTCCTCCCAGGAAGCTCAATGGTTTTTCCACTTTCATCGATGTGCAAAAATTTATTCGTAAATTGAATATACAGAGACACTTTTTATCCCAATCTATGTCCACCCAACAGGGTGGAACTTTGACGTCGTCAGCCATTCCCCCCCCCCCCGTCATATTCAACTCTACCTCACATGCAGTGACCACACACTCTGTCACTTCTAACTCTACCTTGAATGTAGCGACCATACACTCTGGCTTGTCCAATCCCTCTTTATTCAACCCTGCGGCTAACACAGCCCACTCTGTCAACGTGTTCCGCAGTTTGGTTTTGAACGATTTAGACAAGCTACCCAAAAAGAGAATCCATCAAGATCCTACTATACAAGCGGGTCTACAGACCCTCTGTGCCAAGAAAAATATCATCATTCGCCCAGCCGACAAAGGCGGGGGAATGGTGATATTGGACAAAGAAGCGTACCTCCAGGAGATGAATAGATTGCTGGGTGACAACACCACATATATCATCCTCCCTGGAGATCCCACCTCCAAATACAAAAAGGCCTTAACAGCCTTAATTAAAGAAGGTTCAGCCCTCAACATCCTAAACAAAAAGGAAGCAGAATACCTAGTCCCTTTGGCACCGCGTATTCCGGTCATCTATTACCTGCCGAAGGTCCATAAGGACGTTGTCAATCCCCCTGGGCGACCCATCGTCAGCGGGATTGACTCAGTGACATCGCGTATCGGCAGGTATATAGATTTCTATCTTCAGCCTCTTGTAAAATCGGTTCCCTCATATCTGAGGGATACTAAGGACACTATTAAATTACTTGAGTCTGTCCATTATGAGGGTGAAATATTGTTGGTGACGGCTGACGTTTCCGCCTTATATACATGTATTTCCCATCAATTGGGCCTGGCCGCGGTGGAACTGTTCCTTACACGTAACTCTTCCCTTTCTGTGATCCAGAGGAACTTTGTTATGGAGTTACTGAACTTCGCCACAAAGCACAACTACTTCTGGTTTCAGGGGCAGTTTTTTTCCCAAGTCAAAGGCGTGGCGATGGGGGCCAAATATGCCCCCAGCCTCGCCAATCTTTTCATGGCCCAGTGGGAGGAGGATGTCGTCGATACCCTACGTAGACCTAGACCCGAACTGGTTCTCTGGGCGCGTTATATCGACGACATCCTCCTCCTTTGGAAGGGCACGAGGGAGTCTCTTGACTCCTTCATGTCCTTCCTTAATGACAACGATCGTGGTATCGTTTTGTCATACGAAGCCAGTTCCACCTCGATCCACTTTTTAGATCTAGAGATCTTGGCAATTGATGGTCACTTCGAGTTTAAGACTTACTTTAAGCCAACTGACCGGAATGGCTATATTCCGGTCGATAGCTGCCATTACCATCAATGGCTGCGATCTGTCCCTCAGGGTCAATTCCTTCGTATGAAGAGAAATTGTACCAGGAGGGAAGATTTTGATTCTCAGTGCCAGATTTTAAAAAAGAGATTCTTGGATAAAGGATACAGAACTCATGATTTGGACGAGGCTATTAACACTGTTTCTAACCTTGAAAGGTCTTCTTTGCTTATGGACAAACCCAAGAAAGATAGGGACGATAGGTTTAAATGGTCCTTCTTCACTGATTTTTCTGTACAACATAATGACATAAAGAAAATACTCAATAGACACTGGAAGGTCCTCCGTAGTGACAAGATTCTAGGACCCTCCTTACCTGAAAGGGCAGGTGTAATTTTCAGGGGAGCAAAATCCGTACAAAGTGAAATTGCACCCAATGTCATAGATCCACCAAAAAAAGTTGTATTTTTTCCAGAAACTAAAGGTTACCATCCCTGTCGGAAGTGCAACCCATGCATTGTCAATGTTTTGGGCCGACGGAGGACGGATACTTTTGTTTCCACTGTAACCAACCGCACGTATCAGATGAAGCATTTTACTACATGTTTCACTAGCTATATAGTGTACCAGATTACATGTCCCTGCAAGTTGCAATACGTGGGCCGAACCATTCGCAACTTTGCCATTCGAGTGAATGAGCATTTGGGTAAGATTAGGAAGGGCTGCCCCAAGCACACAGTCTCCAGACACTACTTGGAATGCCATGCGAAAGATCCTAGGGGTACCTCTTTCCAAGTTATCGATAAATTTGTGCCTCATTGGCGGGGTGACTCCTGTGTGAGGGGGGTCTCCCGCTTAGAGACCTTTTGGATACATGAACTTAGGAGCTACACGCCCCACGGCATGAACGTTGACTGGGATGTCAACTGTTTCATCAACCGGGCGTGAGCTCCTAAGTGTCATGTTTCTCCTTTTTTTGAAAAGGTTATCTCAAAAGCCACAGATTTCAGTGCCCCCCGGTTTCGACATGCGTCCCTCTATTGGGCCTTTGTGACGTCCATGTCTGATTCTGGTGTGCACTGAATATCTAATATTAAGTTTCACCATTAAACATGTAGTCCATCTAGGCACTTTCATTGTTTTTATTTGGATGCCCACTGACACAAATTATTTTTGACGTGCGTCCATTCATTGGGCTGTTGTGACATCCATGTCCTATTCTGATGTGCACCGAATATCTAATATAAAGTTTCACCATCAAATATGATTCCATCAAGGCACTCTCACTGTGTTTATTTGGATGTCTACTGACACAGATTATTTTCAAACCATTTTTTGTTTCTTGCATCAATGTTTTGCCATCCTACCCTTCGAGTGTCCCCCAGAGCTGAATTGTCTCTATTAGCCCTCGGCTGTTGATACACCCATTTGATTGGCTCTCCGATTATGACGTTATCACGTAATTCGCTGTACGTCCGGAGCTTTTGTTCATTTCCCTAGACTGATGGTGTTTATGTCACATGACGAGCGCACGTGGTGTCGGCGGTAGTTCAGTGGGCGGCCGTGCTGTCGATTCGTCGTCACCGCGCCCGTTCTCTGCACCTCACGTCGGATCGCTGATGCTTGTCAGTCATCGACGATCCTCTCTGTTAATAGGTTGCGATTTGGGGCCCTCCCCCTCCATTAGTCTTCAGTATGCGGACCTGACCTGGGGGCGCCGCTGTGGCTGATGACAGCGATTGGATGTTTATCGGTTCGCATCACCGGCCCCGCCCCCTAGCCTTCTCCGTTGTCCTCCAATCATGTAGGGTGTCCCCTGTACACTGATACACGCTCCGGATTGATTTCCAGGAGCTGTGTATTGTGTTAGCTCAAGTTCTGGGCTTCTGTGCGTTTTTTTATATATGTTGGTGCTGGAGAGTGTGTGCTTCTTCCAGAAGGGGTGATGTGTTATGGCTGGCGGCGGATTGCAGCTTCCAGTTGGACACTCAGCATTGACATGTTTTAACATATACTGTGATAAACGGTTTGCTACACAAATAGTTGGTATAAGTCAAATTTTACCCTCTGCAAGCCATTTTTTATATTTTTGTGCTACATATGTGCATTTTTATTTAATGGTTTTATGATGTATACTTGTATGACATGTTTTGCATATGTAAAATACGCATCAGCTTATGCCATGCATTACTATGATTGTTTAACTTCCTGTCTCCTCCCTCCCTGGGGAGGAGCTTTGGATTGTTTGGTACATATAAATTTAGCAGTGTGGGGGTACAGATACATGCCCCTGTTGATGGCTTAGAGCCGAAACTAGTCGGGTAACATGCTTAGTACCCCATACTGCCTTTTATAACTATTCACGTGATTTTATTGTTTAATTTTTTTACAAATAAAGCCTTCACGGTTTTTTTTGACCTGCACCATTGGAGCATTTTTTTTTCCTTTCCACACATGCTGTGTTGATCCATGAGTCATCAGCCCTGTCCATTTGGGTTTCTGTTCCTGAGAGAGGTATCTGACAAGATCGGTTCCATCGTTCCAGTTGGAGAGACCATCCCACAGATCCATCCGTACAGAGCCCAGGGTCCGCTGTGACCACCATGCTGTATCTGACTTGATGTTAGTACTAACATGCAAGTCCACCGTAGCTGGTAAGAGTATCCACCCTCTTTATGATTTTCTGAAGATTGTTACAGACAAGCCATGACTGCTACTTTCTTTATCTGAACCATCATTACGTTTGAAGTGTTTTATCCTTCCACTGGGAAGCATACCTATGAACTGTTTCCATTTGTTCATTGAACTTTTCATTGTTCATTGCACCTGGTCGGTGTTTCCATTCACCTGTTAGGTTATACACACATGGACTCATTATAAGCATTGCCCCCATGCTGAGTGAATTCCCATTCACATTCCTCACAGTCCTCTGTTGTTCTCACTTCCAATGATATGTGATTTTGGCAACATTTTTCCACTCAATATCAACTTTAGCGCTGCACTTATTGTTTTCTCTTCTGATGACTGATCACCTCCATGGCTGCGTTTTTTTTTTTTTTTGGCAGCGATCTACTTCCGTGCAGGCGCACTTCATTCTTTCGGTCGTGCTGCGCCTCACCCAATCAAAGATGGGGGGAAAAGATTTCTTGAGCAAAAATATTTAACCCATCGTTCTTTTCTGCCGGTTTGACGTTTGTGTCTGTTTTATGTCTTTGATATCTGTGTTTTTATGTTTCAGTGTTGTGTTAGTTTGAATGTGACTGTTTCAGGGGTCTATGTCTGTAGGTGGACAGTATTTTTCTTTCAGGGGTCCTGAGCCGGTGACGCATGATAAGCGTGTCTTGGGGTGGAGATGTTTATGTGTGCATGACTGTCCCGGGCTCCTTCCTATTATAAGCATCCGTGATTTACTGATGTTGGGTTAAGTGAGGTAGTATGCACATGTCAATATGTCTGGTCTGAAAGAAGAGGGTTTGGGGGTTCGACAGTCACTGAGATAAGTGGACTGAGTTTTTCCTTGACTAAGGTAAGTTCAAGGTGGTGGCTTGGGTAGTCGAAACGGAATAAAGATAGCCACTAAGGAAGTTGGATCTTTATGGGTTTGCTATGCATGTGGCTTGTGCCATGTGTATACCAAATCTCTTTTTGTTAGAAGATTGTGGGTTTGCTATACATATGGCTTGTGCCATGTGTATACCAAATCTCTTTTTGTTAGAAGATTGGGGTTCGTTTTGGGGGGCACTGAGGGTTTTCTTTTTACATTTTAGGGGTTAAGAATTAGGGGCTGAAGGAGCCGTGTATTTTGTTTGTTCTGTGTTGTCCGTGCGTTTTTTTTACATGCATTCTTGTTCTGAGGGCTGTTAGCAGCCCACTATAAATGGCAGACAAGCACGTGCTGCAGCCAATTTTTTTCTTTTTCATTTCCATTCCCCCCCCCCTCTCCAGGCTGTGTGGAGTTCTATCAGCAGACTTTTTTTTGGAGTTTCAGATTTTTCTGCTGGAGTAACGCAGGCAGTGATGGCCCCCTCCCTGGTGGGGGGATAGAACTGGGTGTGTGAGGTCCGGACCCCCACATCCTGCTCCTTCCTTCCCCTCTCTCCCCCCCCAGGGAACAACGGAAGAGCAACCTAGAATAAAGTTTTTTTTAACAAAAGGTTGAATTGGGATATTGCAACTGTTTCTGTACAATTAAAATTGGTCTGTATATGCCTGTTACATTGTACGCTGATTTATCAGATAATTCGATTTAACTAGAAATAATGGGATATTTCTCCAGAGGTTTAACAACTATGGAAGAGACATTTGATGCACATAATAAGCCATTGTTAAGTCTTTGTTTTACAGTTAGAGTAACAGAAAAAATTGTGAGATCTAGTAACTTCTTCTACAGAGAATTAATTTAGGAGAATTATGTGCCTCATGGTGCTGGGCTTAGTTTAGCAGCCCGTCCTGTTTTTTTTTATATATCCTTTTTAATCGGATAGATTGAATGCGTGTTCTGTGGGGACCTACCTCTCAGGGTTGCCTACCTACTCTGACGATGCACTGTATTTTGACTTGATACATAGAGGGCTTTTTGCCAGTTTGGTTGTTGTAATGTGATACCCAGGGCCTGTTATTGTCTTTTCATTTCCCTCATGTTCTGCCCACGATGCTCCGACATGGGCCACGCCAGAATGCTGTTCCCTGCTGGAAGCATGGGCCCAGCCCGACTGATTGAGGCCGTGCCCCTTCCTTCCTCTTACGTTCTGCCCAACTGTATGCCCGGCTGGAGGAAGCATGGGCCTGCCCGGATGCTCTTCCCTGCTGAAGGCTTTGCCTCGTTCTGAACGCAGATGGTGTCACCTCCTGCCCGCTGCCCATACTGGATTCTGTGCCCTCCGGCCCACGGGCCTTCTTCTTCATGCCCTCCTTAGTCTGTCCAGGGGGGGTAACTACAATGCCACTTCGCTGGACAGACACGTAAGGGAGGAGAATGATGTAGATGGGAGTGGCAGACCTACCTGGAGGTGGAATCCGCTCATGTACCCACTGTCATGTGTGCCCCAACCTCAATGCCTTGACCTCATGGGGTGCCCAAAAGCGGTAGAGAGAGTGTGTAAATCCTGGCGTTCATGACTACAGAAGCTGTGTTCACAAGTCACAAATGAGGGATGAGGAGATTCTGGGTATCACATTGGAACAGTAGAACATTTTACATAGTACATTTAAATGGTTTTATTCCACATGCTGTGCCATGCCATCCTCAGGGTTAAGTGGGTAAGTGGCCCCAAGGGGGGAGCATTCAATATATTATCTTTTTTTGAAAATCTTGTGTGAGACAGTCTCTAGATTAGGTTGTTATAAGCTATGACAGTTGTAATTACAGTCTGATACTTTGAGAAATTATGTGATTGCTCTTGGAAAATAGTTAACTAATATCTGTGTATGAGTTTTTCTCGCATTTCTGATGTAGGTACCGATAATTACCAATATCCCCTGGGTGATGATTAAAAGGTTCCTTCGAAAATATTCTCTGGAGATGAGTGATATGATGGACTGTGCCCACAAATCTGAATGAAATTATATATCTTTTTTCAAATACATGGGATTGTGACCACTGGGGTTTGTGGGTTGGAATATCTCAAAGGGGGGTCCCGGTTACATAGGGTAATTAGTTAATTAGTATCAGAGTGTAAAGAAGTTCTCTAATGAGATAATTAAGTTTTATTCTGCCTGTAAATGTTTATGAATATGTTTACCCCAACAACTGAAAATATATTATGACATGTCAAAACATGCATGGGATTAGAACAAAGGTTCAATGGGAAAATTGTTGATTGAGATTGTGTGAAGAATTGTATACAATTCAGTCAATGGTAAACAACATGGTATTTTATATTTAACTGAAATCCTACAGATCTGGTTGTAAGAATTAATAAGTAGAGGTTTGAGCAATGTTTACAACAGATTCTAAACTTGGGTTTGGTTTATTATAAGGTTCCCCAGAGAAAAATATTAAAATATGAAAGTTATGTTCAATCTAAAAAACTTTATAAAATATAGTAAAAAAATAGTAAAAATAAAATTAAAAACAAACAAGTATTAAAAGGTTTTTATAACATGGTGTTTATGACAGGGTGGAGATATTGGATTGGTTGGAGAAGGTTCTCGTTAAAATGGCCACTTCACAGTTCATTAGGCTGGAGCTAGTCTGTGAATTTCACGAGTTTGTCCTCTAAACAATCTTTTGTCGCTACTAGAGTTAAGGAATGTCATGTTATAATGTGATGTACATGATTTTTGGCAGATGTACAAACCAAATATGTTTTAAAATTTTTGAAAAAGAGTTAAAAATGAGAAAAACTATGCAATTTGATTGGATTGTATATGGTCTAAAACTTGTACAATCTGTAGCAGGGGGGGAACAGATGTTTTCCCTTAGAGGTCATTAACAGCAGATCAGGTTACAGGCTGTGGTGGATTACAGGAGTGAGTGCTAGCTTGAAATCCAACACCCAGTTTAAGCATCCTCAGCTGCTGTGCTTTACAAAGGCTCTTTGCCAAGTTTGAAGGGAGAAATAAATATCAGAGTTTATGTTAAGTAGACTATAAAGCCTATTATAGGGTAAATATTTCTTTTAATAATAAAAGGTAATTTGTACACAATCATTAGAAGATCTGAAAGAAAGCCCTTATTAATAAAATATTATTTTTCTCTTTCTTTTCCTTTCTTTCTTTCTTTTTCTCTCTCTCTCTCTCTCTTTCGCTCTCTTTCTTTCTTTCTCTCTTTCTTTCTTTCTCTCTTTCTTTCTCTCTCATTCTTTCTTTCTCTCATATGTTACTAAACTGTGGGTTTTTGCACCATTTGTTTTGAAGAGTACCTTACTTAAAGGGTGTCATTTTAAAGAGAATGAAATATGGTGTTAATCTGCATAGCTTAAGAAAGGTCAGTTAAAATAGTTTAAAAATAAAGATACAACATGGATAGATGATGCGGTATGATACAGCTATATTTATGGATTAAAATGTCACTTTCTAGGCTTCAGATTGACGAATGTATTAATGGAAGGAATATTGATCTCTTATATTTGGATCCATGTAAGGGAACAATGAAACTTCTGTATGTTCGTTTATGCTGAAGGCTGCTATGTTTGTTTAAACAACCATATTTACAAGAATATTCATGCTGCATGATCAGTCCTGAAAACTAGTGTAATGTAATAAATAAAGTTCCTTTAGGAAATAAAATATTTAGGACAGAGCCCAATATAAAATTAAAATGCTAATGGAGAAAAATGTAGTAATTTGGTGGGAACGGATGCTTTTATTAAATTTAACTTAGTAATGGGAATGTAGATTGGATGGATAAATTATGGTTGCAATGGTCAATAGAGGTTTGTTAACTATAAACAAGGATGCATTCCAGTATATTACTGAACACCTAGAGGCCACTTCACAAATGACTTTGTATACAATTATGGCCTTATACATGATATTAGGTGAACAAGGGGGGGCATTTAGAATGTCACCTGCGGACAATATTTTGGGTGATAACACATTTGTACTCAAATAGGTATAGCAATTCTGTTTATATTGGTTATGATAATGTTTTGTTATATTGACCATGTCCTCCATTACCGTCCTTGTCTGTTAAGAATAACAAAGAGAATGAACTGATAAAATATTCATTTCAAGGGGGGGCTGTGATAGACGTGAAACTAAAATGAAAATTTTATGTTACGATTAGAAATATTAAAGTGTATTTCGGTTAATATTTCTTTAGTATACTGCTTATTTTCCTTGATAAGTTCTATCAGAGATTGTTTTAAAGGGATTTGATGTTTTGTGAAAAGCAGAACTGTTTTCCAAATTAAGAAGCAGAGGCTCGTGTGGACTTTTCAAAGGAAGCTAACCCCTGCATTCCTGGACACTTCACTTTGGATAAGCAATTGTGGATTCTCTTTAGGAAACTGACTTTGCCCATCCCCCACATCCTGTCTTTTACAGACCCAAGAAGGAACTTGTGTGACGTTTGAAAGAAAACCATTAATTTCTGTGACTTTAAGAAACTGCTCTGATTGGACTGTTCTAACTTTTCGATGTATTTGGATATGAACTGTCCAATGACAGCCTAACAAGGGGGTGGGATCGATGGGTGTGTATGTATGTTGTGATATTCTCTGTGTTTTAAATAAAAGAACCAGCAGGGTTTTGCTCTTCCTGTTGGGATTGGAGACGAGAGAGGTGAGATGTGTTCTGTTCATAGATTACATTTTCTCACTTATAGCCATTTGAAATCAGCCGGCAGAAATGCGTACCCCTGAGTTTATCAGGATATCAATTAAGTAATGATTCTTCATCAGGAGACCGTGTATGGTTGTCCACTCGCAACCTCAACCTTCGAGTGCCCACTCCTAAGCTGGCTCCTCGCTTTGTTGGTCCCTTCCGTGTGCTTCGCAGGGTAAACCCGGTTGCCTATGCCCTTGCGCTCCCACCTGGCATGCGGGTCTCCAATGGGTTTCACGTTTCCCTGTTGAAACCACTGGTGTGCAATCGCTTCACCTCCTCGGTTCCTCGGCCTCGTCCGGTCCAGGTGGGCGATCATGAAGAATATGAGGTGAGCGATATCCTGGACTCACGATTGGTCCGCGGTCGGGTGCAATTTTTGGTCCACTGGCGTGGTTATGGTCCAGAGGAGCGTTCCTGGGTTCCCTCCGCAGATGTCCATGCTCCTGTCTTGCTCCGAGCCTTCCACGCGCGCTTCCCCCAGAAACCGTTTTTTGCCCCGCGGAGGAGGGGCCCTTGAGGGGGAGGTACTGTCATGGTCTTACCTCTCTGCAGGCTTCAACTTCTGACATGTGCTGGTGGCCATTGCTTCCTGGGCTTCTTATAACTTCCACACCCTGCGGCTCCTCCTTCCCACTGGGAGGAGCTGGATGCCTTGCATACATATAGGAGGGCTGTTGCTGCATTTCCCTGCTTGGTCCTCTTGTATACACATGCTCCTGAGATTGTGCTGCTGCTTTTGGCTACCCGACCCGGCTTCCACAGACTATCCTTCTGGCTCCTGATTCCTGGCTTCGTTCGGACTACCCTTCTGGCTCCTGATCCCTGGCTTCGTTCGGACTATCCTTCTGGCTCCTGATCGATCCCTGGCTTCGTTCGGACTATCCTTCTGGCTCCTGATCCCTGGCTCCGGTGGAAGACTCTGCTTACTGTTTGATCATCCGTTTGGACTTTAACCTTGCCGTTTGGTTTTTAATAAACCCTTTCTATTTCATTTATCTGTTGTTGTACGTCTGATTCATGCTTCCGTGACAGACCCTCTATTCATTGCACCTATGGCCTATATATTACTAAGTAATTTAGATGTTTACCATTATAACCGTGACATTATTGCTATTCACAGATAATATTCCCCTAACTGGCCAATGTGTGTTTCTTTAAACCATGGCTAATGCTAGGTTAAAAACGACCGATTGTTGTCTACTTCCAACGCTTCCAAAATATATGCAAAATTTTTACAAAGCGTTGATCTTTATCACTGCCTACTTTTGCAATATATGTACATGCCCTATCACGGTGACGCATGCTTGGCCCCTCCCGCGACACCCTGGGAGTAACTCTTCCTTTGTTGTTTTGCCACACACTGACATTTGTTAATGTGTTTTATGTATGTGTCTTGATTGTATATTTGTAGCTTTCACTCCTTATTGATGTTATACAAATAACTCATTGTGTGTTTTTTTTGTATATGTTTTAATAGATCGATCTGTCTATGCTCCTGAAGAAGCGTTATTTGTAACGTGTAACATGTAGAGTGAGCCCTCCTTTCCTCTGGACCCACCGCCTGGTTACACATCGCACAGTTAACTTCAAATTATACTCTGTTTCAAGTTTTTTTTATGATAGAATTATATTATGATTGTGACAACCTGTGTGGACCAGTTATTTATTTTCTTTGATTTCATATTTGTAACTGTTTTTTACGACATTTCCATAAAATAAATGTATCTAGTTTCTTATCATATCTATTGCGTGCCTTCAAAGTCCAAAATTACTAATCTTTAGCTAAATCTATACAATATCGGGACGGTGGCACACTGTATACCAGTATATCCACAGTATCACCCTGTATGGATATACGTTAAAAGTTGTCTTCATTTACGTTTCTGTTAACGTACCTACAGAGATCCCATGTGAATAAACCTGGGGAAAGGGGGCACCCCTGTCTAGTGCGTCTGGACTAGGGATGAGCTGAACACCCCCCCCCCCGTTCGGTTCGCACCAGAACCCCATTGAAGTCTATGGGACTCGAACGTTCGAATTCAAAAGTACTCATTTTAAAGCCGAATATGCAAGTTATTGTCGTAAAACGGGGTTGAGAACACCACGTAGCTTTAGGTGCACACTGCAGAGGACACAGACAGTACACCATGTGAAAGTACATGCAGAAATATCTCCTGCCTATAGTATTAATATGAGCAGATCCCTGCCGCAAGGAATAAATATGAGAAACACCAGCTTTACGTAGCTTTAGGTGCACAATGTGCAGAGGACACAGACGTACACACACCACATAGCTTTAGGTGCACACTCAGGGCCGATCCGCCCTACAGGCTCACTATGCAAGCCGCTTAGGGCCCCCGCAAAGCTGTGGAGGGCCCCCCAAATTACTAGAGGCCCCGCCTGGTGAGAAGTAATTTTCGCCCCCTCACCCCACCTCTCAACTCGCTGGCTGCATGGGAGAAAAGGTAAGAAGTCAGCACCCCCCGCTTCTCACTTTAATGTGTAAGATGACATTTCCGACAGCAGAACACCCCTGCTTCTCAACTTTAATGTGACATGTCATTTTTCTTAGGGCCCCAGGGAGGTCAGGATCGGCACTGTGCACACTGCAGAAGACACAGACAGTACACCCTGTGAGAAAGTACAATCACCTGCCTGCCTGTCAGTATATTTAGGAAGAGCGGATCTAGCTAAACTCAATACAGTGTATGAATATACATTTATACACTGTATTGAGTTTAGCTAGATCCACAATGGGTAGACAAAATGGTGTACTTGGGGGTGCGTGTCTCGAGAGACACATCCAGCTTTATCCCCCTTAACCTAGAACAGGTCCTTATTAGACCGCATTAACTTAATTAAAATCATGCAGAGTGATTAGAAACTAGATAACATTATTGCTTACTGGATAATATGTGTTCTCCCCCCCTTTTTTTTCTCCTCCCCTCCCTTTTTTTTGGGGGGGGGGGGGTGGGGGATGCGTGTTTTTTTATATTATTTTTTTTCTCTCCTTTTTCCTCTCTGTAATGGGGGGGGGGAGGGAATAATTTGGAGATGATAATATATAACATCATTGGAATCCTGGATTTTCTAGGTGATGGTGTACACTGTATAGGAGTATGGTAATATGGTGGACATAGGGGAAGTAATGATAATATATAATTAGAATATTTGCCAAATTAAGTATGGAACTACAGTATTATTTGTATACATAGTAAGCACTAAATTATTATTTTTTGAATAATGGGATAATATCACATTGTTGGGACCATATAAGGTATAAAACACATATAGCGTTGAATTGAATTAATTGTTGCCTCTTCAGACGTAATTTAAGAAAAAGGTGTTTTTTTTTTTCTTTAATGAAGAGGAAAGAGACGAGGAGAGTTATGTCACTATGAGTATTGGGTGGGAGTGTGGTGTTATAAGTAATTATATAATTTGAATATTATGAATTTGTATCATCATGGTGTTGGAATGGTAGAAAGGGTATGATACACAAAGTATTTAATTATTATACTGAATCTAGTATTTAAATATTTTCTTTTTATTTATAGGGGTGGGAAAAATCCCTTCTCCTCCAGGACTCCACAAGGAGCAATGTATGATATATTGTATATGTATATGTATGATATATGTATGATGTATCAATCACTAAACTATTCTATTATAGGAAACGGGAAGGAATAATAAGTACTGTGGAGAATAGGAATGATGTGTATGATACTGTGATTTTCCTTTATTTTTTTTATTTTTTTCTCCTTTTTAAAAGAACAGAGAGGAATTTAGATAAAGTAAGCAAATGTTAAGACATGGTGTCTCAGAGGGGGGAGGGAGGGAAGAGAGAGAGGGTTTTTTTTACTCTCTCTCTTTTCTCCTTCTCCTTTTTTTTTATTTAGGTAAGAGTCCGCCACACAATGGGTTATGAAGGGTACTGAGCATAGGAGAAACTCCACTGGATGGATGGGGCTGTACAGTAGAGAAGGGAGTGGAAGGGGACAGGGTGGGAGGGAAGCGGATGTGAGGAGGGAGTATGTGTGGGATGCCCAATGGTGTAAATTGAAAGCCCTATGCCCTAAGGGTGCAACTCAAAAATTTAGGTATTTACTCCTCCCATACATCAGGTATAATGCTAGGTAAAAATAACGGTAACTGCTATACCGTGTTCTCCTGGAATGTACGGGGACTGAACTCAAAGTTTAAACGAGCATTAATGTTTCAATATATAAGGGGGGGGGGGGGTATCGGTCCTGGTAAATGAATCTTTTCCTGGAGTAATAGAAAAGGCC
This sequence comes from Rana temporaria, assembly GCF_905171775.1. Lineage (NCBI taxonomy): Eukaryota > Metazoa > Chordata > Amphibia > Anura > Ranidae > Rana > Rana temporaria. Next base: position 75,909,131 of record NC_053494.1, on the reverse strand, counting down.
TACATAGATATAAACGGAAAATACGTTATTGTGCTATATACGAAAGGAAAACAGAGGTATATTACAGTAGCAATATATATCCCCAATGGAAAAAATGATTCAATATCTCCCAGCGAAGTTATTGTTTATTGGAGATTTTAACTCAATTCTGTCACAAGAGTTGGATAGACCAAAACCTCCTAAACAATACTCGCCAGAATTACATAATTGGGCACAAGTGATGGGGGTTAGGCATGTGCAAAAAGGAAAAATTTGTTTTGTTTAGTTTCGTTTTAATTCGTTATTTAATTAATTTCGTTAAGTTAGATTCGTTACATTTGTTAAATTCGTTTTCGGGAATTCGTTCGTTTTCGACCGAATTTCGAAAAATCCGGTCGAATTCGAAAATATTTCGACCGTTTTCGGAATTCGTTCATTTTCGACCGAATTTCGAAAAAATACAGAAAACAAATAGTCTCTTTTCGAATAGAATTTGTTTTCGAATTCAATTTGAATATAATTTTTTTTTCGAATTCCGATCGAATTTCTTTCGTGGGTTTTCGATTCGGAATCGAAAACGTTCGTTCGGATTCGGTAAATTTGTTAATATTGCAATTCGGGAATTCGTATGCATCCGAATGTCCGAATAATGAAAAATTCATCCGAATTTCGATTCGGAACGAAATGCACATGCCTAATGGGGGTAACAGAGCCTGGAAAAAGAGTGTACTCTTGTTTTTTACTTCATATAAAACAGCATCTAGGATAGACCTAGCATTTGCAGACCCCGCGATGTTGGTAGACATTGCGGATGCCATATACTTACCAAGTGGCCTTTCGGACCATTCCCCTTTATATTTGACAGTACGTATACCTATACCGAGAAATGCATCCATGTGGAGATTGAATGCGCAATGGGTAGTATGCCCAGAGATAGAGGGAAAAATGACATCTATAATAATGGAATACTGGGAGAATAACGTAGGATCAACTTCGATGGACATTGTATGGGATGCATTTAAAGCATATTTGCGGGGACAGTACATTTCAAATATTTTATACATGAGTTACAGAAGCAGATAGGAAATAAGGCTGGAATTGTACAAAAGTAGACAGAATATTTTTGAGCAATCAGATAAAAGTGGGAGATTTCTGGCGAGGTTAGCACAACAAGAATATCTTTGCAATTATTTTTATTAAAGTTATGTCACATACAGAGGTAGACAAATACACAGCAATTGATTTCAATTTGCATAGAACATATCAATTTGCATATAACACCTGATGTGGATACAATGATACATGACAGTTCGACATGGTCACATTACAGGGTGAGAGAAGAGAGTTGCGTGTCAGGGGCCGCGCATCCTACTACACAATGTGGAGCCACGGTCCCCTATTTAGGAGCTTATCAATACAGCATGTACACCATGAAGGGCTTGTAAGTCTCCACACCACTCCACCCACGTCTATCCCTGCAGGCGGGTGACAGTCACCCCCCCCCCAGATCCGGCCGAGGCCTATGGGCCCTAGGCGGATGCCAGCCACCCGCCACACATTCTGCAGTAGCATAAGAACTCTTAGAGGAGTCCAACTGTACTCCTCATACAGAAATACTAACTGAGTGCAACAACATAAACAATATAATAAAGTGAAATGAAAGTAAAATAAAGTATAACTAGCATATATTAATGCCAACATCTACACCAAGTGTGACCTGCCGTGGCTGGTATTATGTCAAAAACAGTTCACTATTCGGGAAATTTAGTGCTCCAAGGTAACCATTGTTTTTTGAAAGATTGGTACTGGTTTGATTGGATAGCAAAATACTTTTCATAAGAATACTGGGTAGACACTCTTTGTATAACTTCATCAATTCTAGGCGTTTGTGTAGATTTCCATTTAGAGGTGATAGCTAGACGGGCTGCTATAAATATGTGTATGGCTATGCATCTTAGTTGGGCTGGGATACAGGCAGCGCTAATATGAAGGAGGGCCAATGGTTGGTTGGGGCGGATGACATGGCCAGTGACAGAGGAGGCCAACTGAAAGACCTCTGACCAAAAATTACGTATAATCCTACAATCCCATATTATATGAGTAATATGGCCTCTGGAGCCACACATTCTCCAGCATTGTTGTGATTCTGAGGGGAATATCAGTGACAACCTGACTGGAGTGAGATATGACCTATGCAAAATTTTCAACATATTATCCCAATGATTAGTACAGTGGGTGTATTTATACGTCAGGCGAATTGCGGCGTTCCATTCTTCTATGGGGAATGTAATTCCCCAGTCCCTCTCCCAATTAGTCATGTGAGAAGTCTTAGAGGGAAGTTTGGAGTATTGTAGGAGGGAGTAGAACCAAGATAAGCCCTTAGGTCTGTCATGGTTTGTGGCAAGGTAGGACCAGACATCCGTCGGTAGATCATAATACGTCGTCGAGTGTACCTTGTGAAAGTGTTTCAGTTGCATATAGGAGTATGAACCTATGGTTGTGTCGCTTGCCAACACCTTCTGGACGGTAGTTAAATCATGTTCCTTCCATAAAGTAGTCCGTAGTTCAGGGATTAGATGTTCTACAGTCAAAATGTCAGTGATCATACGCCTGTTTTTAGTCGAGACTGGACATTCCCCCACACAGAAAGTGTAGCTTCCATGGAGGGCAATGTGCAGCCTGTCACAGGTAAGTTCGTCAGTTTGGCCAGTAGTAGGGAGGGTAAGTCTTTGCCATTAATACATGCTTTTTCTATTTTGACCCACAATTTGGAGAAGCCAGGTTCAAACCAGGCCTTCGTTTGGTCCAGAATTGCTGCTCTGTAGTAGTTTCGCAAGTTGGGAAATCCCAACCCCCCCATTTTCCTATGTCGTTGGAGCGTAGAAAACGTGATCCTTGGGATTTTACTTTGCCAGACAAATTTACGAAACAGTTTGTCTGCTGTCAGAAAGAATGCGTCTGGTACTACTATAGGGAGAGTCCCAAAATAATAAATGAGCTTCGGTAGTAGAGACATTTTTAGTGCAGCAATTCTGCCTATCCAAGATAGTTCTAAGGTCTCTATATGTGTTAAGTCCGTCTTAATGGTATGGAGAAGTGCATTATAATTAATGTCATATGTCCTCGTGGAGGGGTAAGTTATTTTAATACCCAGATAAGCTAGCGAGTCCGTCATCCATTGACATGGAAATTGTGCTTTAAGTGTCGCAGTCAGGGACCTAGATAGATTTATGGGTAAGATACAGGATTTGGTAATGTTCAGCTTATAGTACGTTTAGTTAGTGTCAGGACTACGTCGTCTGCAAAAAGACCTATCTTATGATCCACGTCTGCTACGGAGACTCCTGAAATTGCTCTAGTTGTTCTAATGGATTCGGCCAATGGCTCCATCATAAGGGTGAAGATTATGGGAGACAGTGGGCACCCCTGGCGCGTACCATTAGAGATAAAGAATTGGTCAGATATGGCACTGGACGAGAAGACTCTAGCCGAGGGGCAGGTATATAAAGCGGAAATTGCTGACAGGATGGTGCCATGTATGCCAAATTTCTGCAGGGTCGCTCTGAGATAGCCCCAGTGCACCCTATCAAAGGCCTTCTCCGCGTCCAGTGCCAGAAAGAAGTTCGCCTTTTTTCCAAAATATGCACTAAATTTAGTAGACGTCTCGTGCCATCCGGGGCCTGTCGCCCTTTAACAAACCCCACCTGATCCGCTTTAACCAGATATGGGGTAATAGATGCCAATCTATTTGCAATAATTTTCGTATAAACCTTCAGGTCTGTATTTAGGAGTGATATCGGTCTGAAGTTTTGGGGGGAGTCAGGTTTTTTCCCTGGTTTAGGTAGGGTCACAATAGTAGCCTGCAGCATCTCTTCGGGAAATGTGGAGGAGGAGGCAACACTGTTGAATAGGGTACATAGATATGGAGCTAGGATCGACGAAAAGGTTTTATAGTATTCTGAGGAGAAACCATCCGTGCCCGGGGCTTTTTGGTTTGGGAGTGCTCGGATGGTGTCCACTACTTCATTAAGGGTAATAGGGGCATTGAGTGCAGATAAGTGATCTGTTTGGAGCGTGGGTAAGGTGAGCGTGCTGAGGAAAGAATTAATGCTATGTTCAGTGGGTTGAGGAGTGTTGGGATCTGTGTGCAGGTTATATAGATCTTTGTAATATTTCATGAATGCATTGGCAATATGAGTGGGATGGTACACTAATTTGTTTGAGTGAGGATCTATGATGTGGGGGAGTTTGGTTTGTTGTTGGCGTTTATGAAGGTATTTTGCTAATAATTTCCCTGCCTTGTTCCCATGTGCATAGTATGTTGCTTTGATTCTCCTAAGGTGATTTTGGTGGGTAGTGATCAGTAACATGCGAAGTTTATGCCTACATGAAAACAGACTGGCCTACAGATTGGGAGTTGGGTTGTGTTTGTGTTGACACTCTAACGCTTTAAGCTCCTCAAGCAATCCACTCAACAGCTTTGCCTTCCTCCTCTTTTCTCTGGCTGCAGCTTGGATCAATATACCCCTGCTAAATGCCTTGTGTGAACACCACAAGGATGCTATATTAGTGTCAATACAGGGAGTGCAGAATTATTAGGCAAGTTGTATTTTTGAGGATTAATTTTATTATTGAACAACAACCATGTTCTCAATGAACCCAAAAAACTCATTAATATCAAAGCTGAATATTTTTGGAAGTAGTTTTTAGTTTGTTTTTAGTTTTAGCTATTTTAGGGGGATATCTGTGTGTGCAGGTGACTATTACTGTGCATAATTATTAGGCAACTTAACAAAAAAAAAATATACCCATTTCAATTATTTATTTTTTACCAGTGAAACCAATATAACATCTCAACATTCACAAATATACATTTCTGACATTCAAAAACAAAACAAAAACAAATCAGTGACCAATATAGCCACCTTTCTTTGCAAGGACACTCAAAAGCCTGCCATCCATGGATTCTGTCAGTGTTTTGATCTGTTCACCATCAACATTGCGTGCAGCAGCAACCACAGCCTCCCAGACACTGTTCAGAGAGGTGTACTGTTTTCCCTCCTTGTAAATCTCACATTTGATGATGGACCACAGGTTCTCAATGGGGTTCAGATCAGGTGAACAAGGAGGCCATGTCATTAGTTTTTCATCTTTTATACCCTTTCTTGCCAGCCACGCTGTGGAGTACTTGGACGCGTGTGATGGAGCATTGTCCTGCATGAAAATCATGTTTTTCATGAAGGATGCAGACTTCTTCCTGTACCACTGCTTGAAGAAGGTGTCTTCCAGAAACTGTCAGTAGGACTGGGAGTTGAGCTTGACTCCATCCTCAACCCGAAAAGGCCCCACAAGCTCATCTTTGATGATACCAGCCCAAACCAGTACTCCACCTCCACCTTGCTGGCGTCTGAGTCGGACTGGAGCTCTCTGCCTTTTACCAATCCAGCCACGGGCCAATCCCTCTGGCCCATCAAGACTCACTCTCATTTCATCAGTCCATAAAACCTTAGAAAAATCAGTCTTGAGATATTTCTTGGCCCAGTCTTGACGTTTCAGCTTGTGTGTCTTGTTCAGTGGTGGTCGTCTTTCAGCCTTTCTTACCTTGGCCATGTCTCTGAGTATTGCACACCTTGTGCTTTTGGGCACTCCAGTGATGTTGCAGCTCTGAAATATGGCCAAACTGGTGGCAAGTGGCATCTTGGCAGCTGCACGCTTGACTTTTCTCAGTTCATGGGCAGTTATTTTGCGCCTTGGTTTTTCCACACGCTTCTTGCGACCCTGTTGACTATTTTGAATGAAACGCTTGATTGTTCGATGATCACGCTTCAGAAGCTTTGCAATTTTAAGAGTGCTGCATCCCTCTGCAAGATATCTCACTATTTTTGACTTTTCTGAGCCTGTCAAGTCCTTCTTTTGACCCATTTTGCCAAAGGAAAGGAAGTTGACTAATAATTATGCACACCTGATATAGGGTGTTGATGTCATTAGACCACACACCTTCTCATTACAGAGATGCACATCACCTAATATGCTTAATTGGTAGTAGGCTTTTGAGCCTATACAGCTTGGAGTAAGACAACATGCATAAAGAGGATGATGTGGTCAAAATACTCATTTGCCTAATAATTCTGCACTCCCTGTAGTGTCGTTAAACATAAAGAATTCTGTTAGTTGTGAAGCTATCTTATCTGCCTGGGCAGCGGAGGAGAGTAGTTCTACATTGTTTCTCCACAAGTAAGCAGGAGATGCTGAGTTTCGATCATGTAGGGTTATAGACACTGGAGCGTGGTCCGACCAGGTTATGGAGTGAATGGACACTGATAGCGTTCTGTGCAATAGAGGCAAGTCTGATAGGATTAAGTCTATCCTGGAGTATGCCCGGTGCGGGAATGAGTAGGGGTGTAGTCTTTTTCCGAGGCATGGAGACACCTCCATGTGTCGTATAAGTTGTGGCCAGAAATGAAAGAGCTAAGTTCAAGTCTCCGTTGAGTTGGAGGTAAAGAGCAATCCATAGATTGGTTTGGAATGCCATTAAAGTCTCCGCACAAAAGTAGAGAGCCTTTCTTGACCTTTTCCACCTTTTTAATTACAGAGTTTAGAAATTTCAGTTGTCTCCTGTTCGGTGCATAAAGGTTGACCAAAGTGTATGGGGTGTTGTTAATATCGCAGGTCATAATTATATATCTGCCATTGGGGTCACAAATGAGATCATGAAGTTGGAATGCAACCGAATGTTTAATGGCCACTAGAACTCCTCTTTTCTTCACAGGAGAATTCGCCTGGAAAACATGTGGGTATGCTCTATGGGAGCATTGGGGTACTTTGGATGACATGAAATGAGTCTCCTGTATGCAAACAACGTCTCCTTTGAGACTGGTCATCTCTCTCCACATGGATGATCTTTTAAAGGGGCTGTTGAGACCATGTACATTCATGGATATGACCGAGAGAGTCATTTCAAGTGGTTAGAGTAATGCTTCATGTTAGCCCATAAAGTTCCAGTAAGCAGGTGTAGTATGTTAAAGTTACCTGAAGGTGGTGCTGTTGTATCAAAGGTCGGAAGCCAGATCTCCATGTAGTTGAAAGCATTGATGGAACTCAGCATATTTGTAGACAGGTTTTCTATGGTGCAGGTGGTCCTTGGTGCAGTATAAACACATAAAAAAAACGTAAAGAACAACAAAAATAAAAAATAACAGGTAAAGTGAAAGATATCACTATGTGCAAGCATTTTCGCCATAATCTTAGGGGGGAATTTCTCCCTGAGACCCATATCCAGCTATGCTAGAGGGTGGGCTATTTGAGATAAGGCTCATTGATAAAAGTTACTTCTGACGCCACTCCAGGGCAATTTTTGAGGGGTTTCTTTCCAGTGATGGAGCTGTAGCATCGTCTGGGAGCAGGTTCCACTTTTTAGCCAGGGCAATCCCATCTTCAATACTAGTGATTGCGTAGGTGCGGTTGTCCCTTGTTATGAGCAATTTAGTGGGGAATCCCCACGAGTAGGGAATCTTGTGATTCTGAAGGATTTTGGTCATGGAGGATAGATTTTTGCGGGCTAGCATGGTGTGTTTAGAAAGGTCAGCGAACACTGAGATGTCAGAATAAGGCCCGGGTAGTGGATGGTTCTTTCTAGAGAACCGCATGAGGTCGTCTTTGACATGGAAATAGTGGATACGGGCTATAACATCCCTCAGGACTCCTTCTGGGAGGAATTTAGGCTTAGGGAGACGGTGTGCTCTGTCTACAATCACTTCAGTGGAGGCTGTGTCAGGTAGCAAAGCAGCAATGAAATCCTGAACATAATGGCGCAGTTCTGCCGGGGCTACAGTTTCCTCCACACCTCTTAGTTTTATATTATTTCGTCTCGATCTGTCTTCTAAATCAGCTAATTTCTCTCTCATAGCTTGCATCTCAGTTTCTGTGTCATTATGGGCATCAACCAGCTCGTTGTGGGCAGTAGTGAAGTCCCCCATCTTTTCCTCCACGTGGCAAACCCTGTCCCCTATTGCAGACACATCTCTTTTCAGTTGATTAACACAGAGCAGCATGTCATTATGTAGGGAGCCCCTTAATGTAATTAACATGTCTCTCATGGTCGTATCACTGAGGGGCTGTCCAGTAGTGGGGAACTCAGTTAGCTGTTCAATAAAGACATTTGTGCTGTCTTGTGAATTGCACCCATCCCCCGGCTCACCTGCATAAGTGTGGGATGTTGACCGTTTCTGTGCCAACTTCTGCGGGCTATTTATAGGCGATGTGCCTGGCGTTGATCCTCCGCTAGCATCGTGGGGTGGGTAGGTGCCCTGCCTGTGCTGTGGCGATGCGCCGCCGCTTCCGTTGTGGCGCGGGCCGAACCGCGAGTCCGAGGCTTCGGCGCCATCTTGCGGCCTAGGTGTGCTCGCCGTCGGATAAAAATCCGTCAGTTTCTTCGGGCCTTTTTCGGTTTTCCGTTTGCCCATAATCACGCAGGGGTGCCCGGGTGTCTAGTCAGGCGATGTGGAGCCCTGGGTTGCAATTAGCAGTCGCTGGATGGAGCTGGATTCTCCGGGTCTCTGGAGCTCTGTCTCTACACGACCATCCGCCTCGGCTGCAGGCCCCTAGCACAACAAGAATATCAAACCACGATTATATCAGAAATTTAGACAATAAATGGACAGAAAGCAAAAGAACCTGAGGAGATACCAGAGGCTTTTAAAGAATACTTTAGTTTATTGTATACCTCCTCTCTCCCCTCTGACTTCTGCCCGGAAGCTATGATGGGTCTTTTAGACCGGGTAGCTCTTGGGTGGTTATCAGATGAGGAGAGGAGGACATTGATATGTCCCATCACTACTGAGGAAATTATGGAGGTTATACGTACACTCCTGGGGGAAAAGACACCAGGCCCCGATGGAATCCCGGGGGAAGTTTATAAAAAATATGGAACCATAATAGCCCCTAAATTAGCAGAAGTATTTTCAAATGGATTATCGAGAGGGGCCCTTCCAGATTCCATGAGAGAAGCACATATAACATTAATATATAAAGAAACGAAAGATCCAAAACTATGCTCTTCATATAGGCCAATTGCGCTATTAAATTCAGATCTTAAAATACTAACAAAGATATTAACATTAAGAATACAACCCCTGTTCAGAAATATTATAGACTCAGATCAGACAGGATTTATGCCTCAGAGAACAACAGATATTTTAAATTACGTAGGTTACATACTAATATACATACTCATCATATACAGGAAGGATCCAGGACGGTGGCCTCTCTAGACATAGAGAAGGCCTTTGACACAATAGAATGGCCCTTTTTATGGGAAATACTTAGGAGGATGGGGTTCCCATTGGTGTTTATTACGTGGATTCAAACAATATATGGGAGACCCATGTCAGCTGTTAAATGGGGAGGAAATCTGTCATCTTTCTTTCAGTTTTATAGAGGTACGAGGCAGGGCTGCCCTCTCTTTCCGACACTCTTTGCAATAGCAATAGAACCAGTGGCAGAGGCTCTTAGGACCTCTCCAAATATTCAAGGACTTCGAGTAGGAGGGTTGGAGGAGAGGGTAGCCCTCTATGCTGATGATATGCTATTATTTCTGAGAGATGCGGGTCCATCTTTGGAGGGGGCCTTAGAACTATTGAATATTTTTTCATTGTTTACAGGGCTTAAAGTTAATTGGGGAAAGTCTCTGTTATTTCCTATTGATCAGGGAGCACAGGATATTATGGCCCCAAATATACCATTGAAATGGGTGAGAGAATTTAAATAACTTGGTATAATAATATCTAGACAAGTTAAAGACTTTGGAAAACTAAACTTGGATCCTGTGATACAGAAACTTGGGAGGAAATTAAAGATATGGGTATCGTTACCATTGTCCTTATTAGGGCGTATAAATCTAGTGAAGATGAAGATTCTCCCTAAGTTCCTGTATATATTAGTATATATAAGTATTTATTAAGAGCCATACCATTCGATACAAGTAAATTAAGTGAACAGTGGAGAAGAGACGTTCCAAACCTGGCAGGGGAAAATTGGGAGGAAGTGTGGAAGTCCCCATTGCAGATATTGGTATCACTCCGAGATAAATTAATGCAATACAAGATAATACATAGGAGCCACTATACACCATATAAGTTATATAAGATCTATCCATCAAACCCTCAGAATTGCTGAAGATGTGCAGACATCCCAGGAAATTTTATGCATATATTTTGGTCATGCCCAAAGATAGTGGTATTTTGGAGGGAAGTCTTGAGAATAATTACCACAATAACATCAATAGTCTTGGAACAGGAGGCAGAGATCCGCCTACTGGGATTGGTAGGGAATATTGTCCCGATGGGACTATTATTCTATGCTAGAAAGACGATAGTCCTAAATTGGAAAAAGGTAGAGGACCCTTCGGTAACACATTGGAAAAATCTAGTAAATAATAATTTGCCACTATATAGGGAGACAAACTGCAATAGAGGACAGGGGGAGAAATATGAGAGAGTATGGGCAAGCTGGATAGAAAATCCTATGACAGCTTCAGGATAAATAGGGCATAGGGGGAGGTCAACCACTATGTACGTCCACAGAATGGGAGGTACAGGCAGATGGGCGTACATGTACGTCCCTGCCTTTCCGCGGGTCAGAGGTCCGATCAGGACCCCCCCCCCCCGCTACATGCGGTGGTCGGATTCCCGCGGGGAGTGATCCGGGACAACGGCGCGGCTTCGGCTTTGTTTATAGCCGCTCCGTCGCGATCGCTCCCCGGAGCTGAAGAACGGGGAGAGCCGTATGTAAACACGGCTTCCCCGTGCTTCACTGTGGCGGCTGCATTGATCGAGTGATCCCTTTTATAGGGAGACTCGATCAATGACATCAGTGCTCCAGCCACACCCCCCTACAGTTGTAAACACACACTAGGTGAACCCTAACTCCTACAACGCCCCCTGTGGTTAACTCCCAAACTGAAACTGTCATTTTCACAATAAACAATGCAATTTAAATGCATTTTTTGCTGTGAAAATGACAATGGTCCCAAAAATGTGTCAAAATTGTCCGAAGTGTCCACCATAATGTCGCAGTCATGAAAAAAATCGCTGATCACCGCCATTAGTAGTAAAAAAAATTTTTTATAAAAATGCAATAAAACTATGCCCTATTTTGTAAACGCTATAAATTTTGCGCAAACCAATCGATAAACGCTTATTGCGATTTTTTTTTTAACAAAAATAGGTAGAAGAATATGTATCGGCCTAAACTGAGGAAAAAAAAAATGTTATATATGTTTTTGGGGGATATTTATTATAGCAAAAAGTAAAAAATATTGTATTTTTTTCAAAATTGTCGCTATATTTTTGTTTATAGTGCAAAAAATAAAAACCGCAGAGGTGATCAAATACCACCAAAAGAAAGCTCTATTTGTGGGAAAAAAAGGACGCCAATTTTGTTTGGGAGCCACGTCGCACGACCGTGCAATTGTCTGTTAAAGCGACGCAGTGCCGAATCGCAAAACCTGGCCTGGGCATTTAGCAACAAAATGGTCCGGGGCTTAAGTGGTTAAATACACCATTAAAAAAAAAAGGGGGAGAGAAAGGAATGTAAGATGGTTGAACCCGGACGGGTTCGACTCTGCTACTATGTTAGAGGCAGCAGTGGTTCAATCGGTAGAGGCACTGCAAGGTTTGTCAGATGAAAGGAAAGTTAGGGGGAAATTTTAGAATGTTGTTGTAAAAGGTGAAATGTATTTGTATATGTATTGCTTTTTTATATTTATGAATGTAAATTGGAAACATTTTATAAAGAGATTTATAAAAAAAAAACTGTCCACACTGATGAGTCCGGTGTCTAAGGCCCCGTACTCACGACCAAACATGTCTGCTGAAACTGGTCCGCGGACCAGTTTCAGCAGACATGTTTGGCCGTGTGTAGGCACGAGCGGACCATTTTCGGGCGGATCGGACAGGTTTCCAGCGGACAACTGTTTCCTGGACTTGCTTTAAAACAGTCCGCTGCAAACCTGTCCCCCCGACATGTACGGTCGTCTGTACAGACCTACCGTACATGTCCGGCCGCCCGCCATCCCTCGCATGCATCAAATGACTTCGACGCATGCGTGGAAGCATTTAAAAGGCAGGCCCGCCCACGTGTTTACGCGCGGAGTTCTGTTCGATGGTGTGTACAGCCATCGAACAGAAGTCCCCGGGCAGACATGTCCGATGAAAACGGTCCGCGGACCGGTTTCATCGGACATGTCTGCTCGTGAGTACAAGGCCTAAAGGGGGGTTTGGCATTTCCAGACTGCCAGAAATATTTTCTGGCAGCCCAGCTGGTCACAGCGGTTTGGTGGCTAGCGCCAGACACGTCCAACCCAGCGGCAGTTCTGGAGGTGGTGGTGGTCTGTTCTGTGGAGGCCCTAACACATTTACCCCTTCAAAGTCCCAAAGCTCCATACAATTTGACCACCTCCATGTACACGACTCTGAAGGCCTGGAGGGCAGGACTGGGACTAAAGAAGTTCCCGCAAAATGTAGTCTCCCCACACGCCCCCCTATGGAACAACACTTACCCCATTTTTACTCACTACCAGACCCCAAAAAATGGGTTAAATGTGGTATTAAACTGTTATCCGGCCTCACCACCAGCCAATGGCGACCCTAGGGGGGGTCAGAGGGGGCCCTGACCCCCCCCAACATTATGCTGTGGGGGGGTCAGTAACAGTCTCTCCTGAGAGGGACCAGCGTCCCCAGTCAGCTCTGAGGGAAATTCCTCCCCCCTCCCTCTGCTCACTGACACTGCATAATGCGAGCGCTCACACAACCACAGCCGCCCAATCTGCTCCTTCCCCTGCATCCTCATTGGCACGGAGAAGAGCGAGTTGCAGAAAGGACTCCATGAGCACTGGGGGGGGGGGGTGTGGCCAAGCCTTCATTTCATTTACTGAAAAAACAGACTGATTTCTCCCGTCCTTAGGACAGGAGAACAGGTGAACCAGCCTGTAAATTCCGAGAGTGGTGACTGCAAGCCGAGCCAAGTGTCAGTCTATGACAGTGTTTCTCAACTCCAGTCCTCGGGGCGCACCAACAGGTCATGTTTTCAGGATTTCCCTCAGATCAAACTGCTGTGGTAATTACTAAGGCAGTGAAACTGATAAAATCACCTGTGCACAATAATGGAAAGCCTGAAAACAAGACCTGTTGGTGCGCCCCGAGGACTGGAGTTGAGAAACACTGGTCTATGACACTCTTTCGCAGCCCAGCGAGTCCAGCCACCTCCCCCCCCCACTCTCCTCACATACGAGCAGGGAGGAATACAGCTCCTCCTTTCAGTCCCGCCCAACACTATCCCGGTGTGCTGTATCTGAAGAGAGGGGATGTGTGGGCGGGAAATATGAAATTCAGCAGCATTCCTGGCTGTGTGTGAATGATGCCTGAGATTCTAGCCTGGACCGTGGGCAAGTGTGTGCACTGCAGACTGCAGTACACTGTAATCACTGAACTACATTATCTCTCCCTCGTATGTCTCCCTCCCCCTCTCCATTTCTTTCAAGACATTCACAATTTACTTTCACTTTCAGTTAGGCAGGTAATATACGGTGAACATTTCTTTCCTGCATCCACAGATTGCAGGAAAGAAACTTGCATGATTCCACCATCAACACAGACAGTGCTGACACTTGCCCAGCAATTGTATTCTCCCGACAAACAGTGATTATCACTAGTGGCTATAGCAACCAGTAGTGATAATCATAAGAGAATCTGCTCATTAATGGTTCAAATCTCAGCCAGTTCCTGCTGAACCAGCTGAGAATTAAACTGTCTATGGCTGCTCTTAGGCAGCCCATACATTGATCACTTTTTTTTCATTCAACTATTATGGGGCTGATGTACAGGAGGGCTAGCATAATTTGTTGTTAGAGATTGGCTGGGCATTTTCAAAATTCCACATGCCAGAGCCTGCCAGGAAGCCCACACTGCACAGCGCTAATCACAGGCAGTGAGACATTTCCTGGTCCGCAGCTGCACAGATCAGGAAATGTCTCACTGACTGTGATTAGCACTGTGGAGTGTCGGCTTCCTGGCGGGATCGGGCATGTGGGATTTCAAACACACCTGAGCCCATCTCTATTGGTTGTAGACAGTTGAGCTCCCTGCAGGTTGCTTAGCAGCAGTGGCGCCTTCTCTGGCATGCTGATCGGGATGCAATCCAGGTGATGCTCCTAGTCAAATCCTAGTGTTAAATATCAGTGATTTTATTGATCAAAGCCCACACTTTACAGGCATAGAGCCCACATGGCTGTGGAACATACGGTTGATTATATATATGTGGTTGTACTCTTGATGCTAATAAATACTGTGTTTATTAGATCTGACTGGTAGCATCACCTGGATCACATCCCGATCAGCATGTCAACAGAGAAGGTTATACAGCATTACTGCTACTAGGTGACCAGCTGGGGGCTCGGCTCTCTATAACCAATAGTTCCAGCCTTCCCCTGCTTGCACCCAGAATGTCACCAGCACTAGGTCGTAATAGCTTGCCGCCACTGCCAAGGAGACAGATGCCAGACCAGCGCTGTCAATAGCAGGGACAGGACAGCTGGGGAACCCCACATTGGCAGAACACTGTATGTTACTAATGATGGAAGTAGCCCAATTGCCTGCTGGCACTGACTCCTGCGTGGGTCTAGTACCAACGCTGTGGCAGGTATGAATTGTTTGTATGTCTTATTCTCAATAAAAAGATTAAAAAAAATAAAAAAGAACACAAATTTCCTTAAAAGAACCAAAGAAATATCGCTCATCGGCACAAAAGGTTGTCTTTATTAAAACTGAGAGAACCAGATTAAAATCCCATGGGCACAAGGGAGTCCTAACCGGCAGAGCTATATGTGTTACCCCTTGTATGAAGGCCCAGACCAAAGAATGCGAAGCAAGCAGCCTTTGAAAAAATACTGACAAGGCCGAAATCTGACCCTTGATTGTACTCAAGGCCAGCTTAATTTCTACCCTGTACTAACTAACTGTAGGAAAGCAAGAACTATACCTATACATATAAGACATACTTCCGAGGATTACATTTAGCGATTGTAAGGCAGGATGGAGCACCGGCCCTTGCAACAGCAGGTCTGGGTGATATGGAAGAGTCCATGAACTCCCTATTGTCGTTCTTACGATCTCTGCATAACAGGATCTTCTGGACCATGCCAGGGCTACTAGAATCACCAGCTTCCATTTCTCTTTGATCCTGCGAAGAAGGTAGCAGCTGAACTGGGGGGAATGCTTACATCAGTTGAAAACTTGTCTTTGACACAAAGTTGTCCAACTTTCTGTTGAACCTGGGTGCCAATAGATCTATGTCCGGGGTAAGGCATATGGCCAGAAAAATGTCGAGATGTAGAGCCCATTCTCCCGGGAAAATTTGTTGACGGCTCAAGAGATCCGTCTGCCAATTCTCCACCCCTGGATTGAAGACTGCAGATAGACAAGGACCTTCTGGGCTGCACGGCTTCTGGTGACCCCCTGGTGATTGATATAGGGCACTGCCATGGCATTGTCAGAGTGTATCCTGATGGGACAACCTTGTGCCGCCCAAATCTCTAGGATGTTGATGGGCAAGGTCTTCTCGGACTCTGACCACTTCTCTTGGACAGTGGATTCTTCCAGGACTGCACCCCAGCCCAAGAGGCTGGCATCCGTTGTTGCTACCTTCAAGGTAACTGGCATGAAGGATTTCAAGTTTTTGGTTATCAACCACTAATTGAGACTCTGGCACACCCTTGGGGCCAGACACATTGGGTAAACCAAGGATTGGGTCTCTGTGTTCCAGGCAGACAGAATACTGTTTTGCAACAGTCATGAATGAAACTGGGCATAGGGAACAGCTGTGAATGAGCCACCATCTTCGAATGAGTCAACTCATGCAAAGGCAAATGGAAGGACCCTTCCTTGCCCTGACCACCTGGACCAGCTCTCTTATAGCATTGACTTTTGTCTGAGGCAAAAACACCCTTCATTGGGCTGTGTCTATAACCAGACCTAAAAACTCCAGCCTCCTTTTTCTAGGTTGAGAATCCAACCCAGGTGTTCCAGATACTTGACCGTGCTGGACACTCCCTGGTTTAACCGTGCCACTGATTGATCTACCAGCAACAGGTCGTCCAGGTATGCCCTAACTGCTATACCCTAGGCCAGTGATGGCGAACCTTGGCACTCCAGATGTTTTGGAACTACATTTCCCATGATGCTCATCTACACTGCAGAGTGCATGAGCATCATGGGAAATGTAGTTCCAAAACATCTGGAGTGCCAAGGTTCTCCATCACTGCCCTAGGCCCTTAGTCTCGCCAAAGGCGGGGCCAGAATTGGGAAAGATTGGCACATGCAGATATGCATCTTCGATGTCTATTTATGCTAGAAATTCTGCTCCCCGCAGGGTGGATACGACAGACCCGATTGACTCCATGCGAAAGGTGTGGATGTTTAGGAACCGTTTTGTTCCAGGCAGATAGTATTATGTCTGCCACCAGAGAGACCCAAGCCTTGGATTACCCAATGTGTCTGGCCCCAAGGGTGTGCCAGAGTCTCAATTGGTGGTTTTGGTACAGTGAAGAGATTTTAATAAAACCCCATGCCCTGCTCTTCTGAGGGGGGCTCTATGATTACACCCTGAGACATTATTTCTAGCACCAGAAATAAAGACTTTATTTTCACTGGGTCTTTGGAGACGTTCGAACTTCGAAAACGAACTTCTGAAACTAGTTTGTTACCATAGAAATGACCCATCTGTCTGGGATCTCTTCTTGCCAAGCCCCTGAAAACCACAGAAGACTTCCCCCCCACTCGATCGAGCGGGGGCACCCCTTTAAGGCCTTGGGACCCTGTTTTGTAGGCTTCTGCCCCCCGAGCTTCTTCTGTCCTTGTGCTTGGCCCTGAAGCCTACCCTTTGACCCTGACCCGGAGAGGAATGAGGGACACCTACTCCTTCTCTTAGGTAGAAGTTGACATTTTTTGGATGTACTTATCCAAATCCTCCCCAAGCAAACGTTCCCCATGAAAGAGTAAACCAGCTTTCTTTTACATGGTGACCAATGCTTTAGTCACAGAATTTTACACATATGTACTAATAGGAGGGCAAGGCGTGATGCCTGATGAATAGAATCTTTGATAGCATCAACCACAAAACATAAGGCGCTTGGTAACTCCAAAATACCGGGCCTCTCCTCCTCCACTTTTAAAACCTGCTTCATTTTGACAAATATCTATTGCTGCTACTGCAGGTTGTGCTACTGTTTGGTAGAGTCCTCAGTCACACCGCTCCTGCTGGAGTACTGGAACATAATGAGGGCGCAGCGGAACGGTCGGTAGTGTGGAAAAGCTTTAAGGCCTCCACTATGTATGTGTCATTAAAGCTGCCAGAATAGAAAATAATTATATTTCTGAGGAACTCAAAGCTCATGGAAAACAATGTGCCCAGACCCACACTGATACTTCCTCCTTCTTGACTGAGCTGCAGATGGCTAGGACTGTTTCACTTCCAAAATCTCACCCAGTGTACATTAAAAATTAGAGCTGAGGAATTGTTTGAGAAGGGTGACAAAAATGGCAAACTACTGGCTTACCTGACAGCAGATGCTCGGAAGCACACTGCGATTCCTTGCATTTCTTCATCAGAGGGTACAGTTGTGAGAGATAGAGAGGGAATCATGCAAGCATTTGTCTCTTACTACTCAGATTTATACTATGCGATCCCGCCCTATGAACACCAGGTTCTTGAGGATTGTGCCATAGTGGTGTTAACAGTCGAATCCCAACTATTGGCAATAGTAAACTTTTATGTCCTGCCCCCTTTCAGACACAAGGTACTATATAAAGTGTTAGAGAAGGTGGCCACCCATTGAAGTTGTTGGTGGCGGGTGATTGCAACAATATAATTTTGCAAATCCATTATATTTCAGGCGACTAGGATACTATACACCAGGCCTTTCTATCTCAAGCGTCTGCGGACATCAGTAAAGGAACGCTGTTTTGTCATACTTTATCTCAGGGTGCTTACGAGTCTCAGCCAGGATTAGATCCCTATGCCTGAAATTAAGCAGGCAAACTAGAAAAGCGTGTGGCACTTTCCACAATGGGGACAGGTGTTGCAGGCCCAGTAGCCATTTAAAAAAGGATTCTGCAAACACTACAGGGTCAGGGTCCTCCTTGCCCTCTGGGAGCCTCACAACCCGGATATTATTGTGTCTGAGGTGGTTCTTATCTTCGCATCTTCAGAGCGGATCATAAGGATCTTAACTTGCTGCTGGAGTTCCACCACAGATTGTGTAGTGGGCGCAGATGCGATGCTCTGCTTCAGTAATCAGGCCACATTCGATGGTCTATCTTCCCCTCCACAAAGGACTTATTTTCAGTGCTGGCCCCTAGGATCACAGCAGCCCTGGGTCAGCCTGAGACGTGGATGATGGGCCAGCCAGGTCCAGAGCTGCCATCAGGGAGTCCATCTGTATCCCCACTGACGCTGAGGTCAGAGAAGTGACAGGCAAGATGGCTGCCGATTGAGTATTCATCAGAGCAGACCGGGAGTCCTGAGCAGCTGCCTTCTTCGTGGATTTTCATTTACCAGTCATGGGGGCCCTCCCAGTCAGCAGGAAGGTGTTTGCTGAGCAGGATCGTTGATTTAAACCCAGGGTGGATGTCACGGATGGCAGGAGCTCAAGCTAAACACGTATATCCTCTCTCACATCCCGGCCACGCCCCACGGGTCCCTCTTTTCTACTCCTACATGTCCACTCAGGAGGAAGTGCCCACCCAACCGTATATATGCAGTGGCTGGGTGGGATGTGGTTAAAGTGTCCGATCTGTATTTAGCTTCTTATAGGCTGCGCAAGGAGCCTCATATCTCTGGAACCATAAGTCATAGGAGCCCCAGTAGTGGGGGTAGGACTTAGGCTACATACCCCTCAAATTTTGGGTCTCTGTGACCCCAGGTCGCTGAGCTACGACCCTCAAAGCTATTTTTTTTTTTTTAATGTTCATGGCAGGTGAGGCCCTGCTTCACCTGACTGCACATTACTGATGCATACATATAGGAACACATATAGATGCATATATTACAGCAAAATAAGTGAATATGTGTATGCGACTTTAAAAGCATTCTAATAGTCCTCAAAAGTTTATTATTATTAATTTACAGGATTTACAGTATAGCACCAATAGCTTACGCAGAACTTTACAATAAAAACAATACAGTTCAATACAGAAGGAATAGGAGGGCCCTGCTCATGGAGCTTACAATCTAATGGGAAGGGGAGGTTGTACAAAAGCTAATGGCTCCAGGGGATCTGATGAAGGGGACTTCGAAGTTCTTCAAAAAAAGGAAAAGGTCTGGTGTCACCCGCAAACCACCTCCATCCTAAAATATGCAACAAAAACACAAACTTACTGCTTGTCACTTCCTGTTTCCCTCACTTGCAGCAGTTTCAATTCATTCAAATTGACATTATTAATGGATACTGGGAGATCTTTGGTGACACATTCCCCAACCTTGGGGTAGCTTGGGGTGATGTTGTGGATGCCTTGTATTTTGTGGTTAGTATTTAGAATTGTATATGATAGGCCAGTAAAGAGATTGTCACGGACTGGTTAGTAAGGTGTATTAGTCTGGCAGCAGCATTCATGATAGACTGAAGGGTGGATAGCCTGTGTAAAGGCAGGTCACTGAGGAGAGAGTTGCACTAGTCAAGGCAGGAAAAAAACAAGGAGTGAATAAGTTGTTTTGTGGAGATGTTGCAGAGGTTAAGGCAGTGAGATTTAGCCAGTGATTGGATGTGGGGGCTGAAGGAGAGGTCAGAGTCTAGGATTACACCCAGCACCCTGGCATGTGTGGAGGGACCAGTGGTTGTGCCGTTGATCTCAATTGTAAAGTCATGGGAGGGAATCAGGGAGGAGGAAATATTACAAGCTCAGTTATTGGAAGCTGTGGAAGGTTATCAACTGGCCCAGGCAAGAGGTATAGAGATAGAATAGGACAGAGCCTTGGGGTACCTCAACAAGATATGAATGAGCCCAAACAAATTCTATACAAATTGACAATCTCTTTACTGGCCTAACATATAAAATTCTAAATACTAACCACAAAATACAAGGCATCCACAACATCACCCCAAGGTTGGGGAATGTGTCACCAAAGATCTCCCAGTATCCATTAGTAATGTCAATTTGAATGAATTGAAACTGCTGCATGTGAGGGAAACAGGAAGTGACAAGCAGTAAGTTTGTGTTTTTGTTGCATATTTTAGGATGGAGGTGGTTTGCGGGTGACACCAGACCTTTTCCTTTTTTTTAAGAACTTCGAAGTTACAGGTTAAATCTGTATCCCATATGCAGGGGAACCTGGATCAGGGCCCCCTAGATCAAAGGAGAAAGGGTAGAGCTTAAAATTGAAAGAATCATTATATTATAAGTATTATAATCATTCTTTAATAGTATTAAAATTAATAGGTCAAAAAATCGTTATGGCCTGTATTAACAGGCCATAACAATAGGGCTGATCTTTGCAAGATAGCAAGTAGATGACATTTAGGCATTGGGGGAGGGACTCTCCAGCCCGGGCTGCCAGATTTTATAAAATTTCTTAGGACACCCTTTACTTAGATAAGTAGCCTTATAAAAATGGGAACATTTTATTGACCAATCCTTTCCAAAAAGCCAATAAGGGTTTCTTCCAATGAGCATAAAACAAAAGGATACTCCGTAGAGTATGCTGCCCTCTTAGGGGGCAACCCCTCCACCAGGCCCAAAAGGCATACTGACACTGTTAAGGGAATGTATAGGGCTGTAATTGTGGTGATAAATCTTACCAAAAATTCTGCACCACTGGGCAATACCAAAATATATGACCAAAGGTGGACAGGGAGTGCAAGCAATGCCAGCACTCCACGGAAACTGACAGATACAGTGCCTTGATTTGCTGTGTCCCCCACATAGCTTCTCGCAAACCAAAAGTTTAGATGGACGGCCATGTCTTGGTAGGTTTGCAGTTATGCCATACTCGTTACATTTTCGCATGTGGGATTGAACAGTGCTCCATAAGATGTTTAAAGCTTGGGATATATTTTATAACCTAACTCTGCTTTAAACTTCTCCACAACTGGTGTGTTCTGGTGTATTCATACCCCTTGAAATATTCCACATTTTGTCATGTTACAACCAAAAATGTAAATGTATTTTATTGGGATTCTATATGATAAACCAACACAAAGTGGCAGATAATTGTGAAGTGGAAGGAAAATTATTAAAAATGTTTTCGAAACTTTTTACAAATTAATATCTGAAAACTGTAGCGTGCATTTGTATTCAGCCTCCTTTACTCTGATACCCCTAACTAAAATCTATCAGCTTCAGAAGTCACCTAATTAGTAAATAGTTTACCTGTGTGTAATTTAATCTTAGTATAAATACAGCTGTTCTGTGAAGCCCTCAGAGGTTTGTTAGTATTCATGATGAAGGCCAAGGAACACACCAGACAGGTCAGGGATAAAGTTGTGGAGAATTTTAAAGCAGAGTCAGGTTATAAAATATATACCAAGCTTTAAACATCTTATGGAGCACTGTTCAATCCCACATGCGAAAATGTAAAGAGTATGGCATAACTGCAAACCTACCAAGACATGGCCGTCCATCTAAACTTTTGGTTTGCGATAAGCTATGTGGGAGATACAGCAAACACGTGGAAGAAAGTGTTCCGGTCAGATACCAAAATTGAACTTTTTGGCCTAAAAGCAAAATGCTATGTGTGGTGGAAAACGAACACTGCACATCACCATGAATACACCATCGCCACCGTGGATCATGTTGTGGGGATGCTTTTCTTCTGCAGGGAAGCTGGTCAGAGTTGATGGGAAGATGGATGGAGCCAAATACAGGGCAATCTTAGAAGAAAACCTGTTAGAGTCTGCAAAAGACTTGAGACTGGGGCAGAGGTTCACCTTCCAGCAGGACAACATCCAACATCCTAAACATACAGCCAGAGCTACAATGGAATGGTTTAGATCAATGGAATGGTCAGCAACCCTGTCCTCAGGGCCCACTAACAGGCCAGGTTCTGATATACATCACAGGTGATATCATTTGCTGCTCAGTGATTGTAGTATTCTAGTCTGCATCTCCACAAGGTAATACATAAAACCTGTCCTTGAGGACAATGGTTGATGACCACTGGTTTAGATCAAAGCATATTCATGTGTTAGAAGGGCCCAGTCAAAGTCTAGACTTAAAATCCACTTGAGAATCTGTGACAAGACTTGAAATTTGCTGTGGAGATCTCCATCCAGTCTGACAGAGCTTGATCTATTTTGCAAAGAATGGGCAAAAATGACACTCTCTAGATGTGCAAAGCTGGTAGAGACATACCCAAAAAGACTTGCAACTGAGGGAGGCAGAGATAAGCAAAGTGACCATGAGGAACATACAACATATAGGTACACTCGGTCCAGAGGACGGGGTAAGAGGGGAAGAACTAAACCCCTTAGAAATAGAGAGGATAATCTTTTTGGAGAAATTTACCATCTGAGGACACGTTGCACTACACAGGAACCAGGAGGAGATGGAACAAGCATTAATAAACCTCTTTATCTACCCAAGAAGATCTGTACATGTTTCAATGTATCCAGTATACATCTAACAGAGATACACACATAGCAGTTTTAAAAAAAGGTCTCTCCTTTGTACCTACCAAGGATTTTGATTTAATTGAGTGGGTCAAAAACATCAACTTATTTTCTAGAAAACTAGCATTAAAGAAGAAATTTAAAGATCAAGTAAAAATTTGACATTAAAAAGATATAGAAATGTTGCGGTTACTTGAATCATTACAAAATGAAAATTATGGAGGAACTAGAGGTGATAAGACCATTCTCTTCTTATAAACTTAAAAGTAACCTCACTCCCCCTTTCCCACAGCTTTTTGTTAAGACGATTGAAAACGATCTACAGACCCTTTGAGAAAAAAGAGGAGTTAGAAAGAAACACTTAAATCTTACTTATGCTGAGTGGATTGCCTTATAGGCTACGCACCAAGAATTAAATAAGCTAATAAAGGGGGGAATATTGTCTTAATAGAGAGAACACATTGTTTAAAAATGTGTTAGGATTTCATAACTTTCCTCCTGACTCAGGATATCCATATCAATAGATCCTAAGGATTATCTGCAGGATTTGAGAACGATCCTGCAAAATGGAGTAGATAAAAAATTAAAGGATCACTAAACAAAAAAAATTTTTGGGCTCAATAGCTTGCTTTACCTTATAGCAGTCTTGATTTCATGTCCTCATTGTCCGTTCTTGCTTTTAAGCAGCTGTAATCCTTTGCTGAAATCCTCACTTCCTGGTTCTCTGGCTCCATAGTAAATTTCTCATGGGAGCTTCTCACTGTGGTCTAAGCTGTGTGTCTAAAACTCCTCAGAACCAATCAGATTCATTTTAAAAACAAAACACTGCCCTGGATTTGTTTGTTTTTGTTCTGTGGGTCTCTTTACTTCACATAAACACGAAATCAGTTAAAAACCGAAAGTGATACTAAATGCACATTATATGATAGAATTTAATCTATTTTTCATCATTTTTAAAAGGAATCAGTTAACTTTTATGTCTCTATGCCCTGTAAACAGTCATTTCAGCAAAAAAAATGTTTTCCTTTAGTGACCCTTTAATCTCCAAAAACGAATATTCATTCATTTTAGGCTCACCCCACTATTGCAACTTTTTTTTGCACTGCTGAAGGTGCATAAACATCAGCAACAACCTTCAGGTCACCCAACTTTATCTAGATTTTGCAATTTATCAGAAGATGCTAGCAAATATGTCGACTTCATATACATATATACAAAGTTACCTTTGTATAGCAAAGATAAATGAGACTTTGTGAATAAACTCAGACGTAATTTTGGAAGAAGACAGCTAGCCTGGATGTTGAAGCTCTGTACAGCAATATTGATCATAAATTGGGCATAGCAGCTTGTATATACTTCCTGGATTCCAGGGGAACCATCTTTAACCGCTTGCTGACCGTCGCACGCACATATACGTCGACACAATGGTACTCCTGGGCAGGACGTATATATGAGTTCCCTTTAAGGAAGAGCCATTGTGCACGCCGCCACGAGTTCCGTGAACCCAACAACGGGTCCCGCGGACTCGAACGCCGCAGGGATACCCGCGATCATCTCACGGAGAGATAGATCGGAGAGATGCTAATGTAAACAAGCATCTCCCCGCTCTGTGACAATGATGCTGATCTCAGCTCCATGTAATCGAATCGGAGATCAGTGTCATGTCACACACAGCCCATCCCTCCTACAGTAAGAAACACTCACTAGGGCACACTTAACCCCTACAGTGCCACCTAGCAGTTAACCCCTTCAGTTTCACAGTAATCAGTGCATTTTTATAGCACTGATCGCTGTAAAAATGACAATGGTCCCAAAAATGTGTCAAAGGTGTCCGACGTGTCCGCCATAATGTCGCAGTCACGATAAAAATTGCTGATCGCCGCCATTACTAGTAAAAAAAAATATATATTAATAAAAATGCCATAAAACTATCCCCTATTTTGTAGACGATATAACCTATCAATAAACGCTTATTGCGATTTTTTTTTACCAAAAATATGTAGAAGAATATGTATCGGCCTAAACTGAGGAAATTTTTTTTTTATATATATATTTTTTGGGGATATTTATTATAGCAAAAAGTTAAAAATATTGCATTTTTTTTTTTAAATTGCCGCTCTATTTTTGTTTATAGCGCAAAAAAAAAACGCAGAGGTGATCAAATACCACCAAAAGAAAGCTCTATTTGTTGGAAAAAGAGGACGTCAATTTCGTTTGGGAGCCACGTCGCACAACCGCGCAATTGTCAGTCAAAACGACGCAGTGCCGAATTGCAAAAATACCTCCAGTCTTTAAGCTGACAAATGGTCTGGGGCTTAAGTGATTAAGAAACATACAGAAATTAACCCTTTCACGCTGAGCGAACGCATATATGCGTCCTCGGCTTTCGGGGGTTATACCTCTCGCCGCTCTGACCGGGCCTCCCGTCCCACAGGGAGACCTGATCCTCCATCCGGCGGCTTCTGTGTCCAGGAGGAGACTGAAACTAAGCCTTTGATTCAGTCTCCGTAATGGAAACACGGAAGCGACGTCATGACTTCACTTCCGGGTTTCTCAGCTGCCAATGGCGCCGGACTTAAAAAAGGACACAGTATTCAGAATCGCCGTTTTTAGCGATCTGAATACTTTGAAGTGCAAAGGAGGGATCGGGGGTCTTTTAGACCCCCGATCCCTCCATAATGAGTACCTGTCACCACCTATTACTGTCACAAGGGATGTTTACAAAAAAAAAATGTAATATTATAAAAAAAAATTTTTTTAAAAAAGCCCCCCTCCCCGCGAGCTTGCGCAACAAAAAAAACACATACGGAAGTCGCGCCTGCATATGAAAACGGTGTTCAAATCACACATGTGAGGTATTGCTGCGATCGTCAGAGCGAGAGCAATAATTCTAGCACTAGACCTCTTCTGTAACTCTAACCTGGTAACTGTAAAAAAAAGTTTCAAGCGTCGCCTATGGAGATTTTTAGTTACCGTAGTTTGTCGCCATTCCACAAGTGCGTGTAATTATAAAGCGTGAAATGCTTGGTATCCATTTACTTCGCATCATCATCTTTCACATTATGCAAAAAAATTGGGCTAACTTTACTTTTTAATTTTTTTTTAAATTCATGAAAGTTTATCTTTTCAAAAAAGTTGCGTTTGAAACACCACCGCACAAATACCGTGAGACATAAAATATTGCAACAATCGCCATTTTATTCTCTAGATACTCTGCTAAAAAGAAAGCATAATTGCTTTCTGTTCAATTATAGACTCTACCAACAAAAAAGAGGCACTGCTATGGGCACAACTTGTGCACCTACATATGCAAACTTATACCTAGGATGGTGGGAACGAACCAGAGTGTTTGTTAATAAAATGTGCCTGTTTACAGCATGTATACTCTTATGGGTTTGTTTCATTGATGATTTATTCATCCTATGTTTAGGCCCTAAAGAATGTTTTACAGAATTTGTAGCCCAATTGAACATCAATAATATTGGTATGTATTTTACTAGTGAGATCCATTATGACAGCATTCATTTTTTAGATCTCACTATAAAAAGAGATGCAGGAGGAAATATGCAAACCAGTATATATCGAAAACGGACTTCCAGAAATGCCTTGTTACACTGGATAGTCATCACCCAGGATCCCTGAAATGTGGAATCCCCACAGGCCATTCTCTTCTGAAGCATGTCAATCTGAAAGTGAACTACTAGTGGAACGTTTTCTACAAAACTTGAGATCTAAGAAATTCATATACTAGAGTGAGAGAAGTACCTAGACAAACTCTCCTTACCCCTAAGGAAAAGAAAACAGATCCCCAATCAGGTATGTGAATTTTAGGAACCTATTCAAATCAATCAAGGAAAATATTTAACATGATATTGGGGGATACTGCATGATGGTAAAGATTTATGCAAGATCCTTCCGAAGAATCCCATGATAACCTATAGAAGGGGAAGAAACCTGAAAGATCTATTAGTGCACAATAATCTGGATAAAGTAAAAAAATGACATTCTACCTGGCTGCCTGAACAACCAAAAGGCTGTTTTAAATGTGGCCTTACGGCTTGCAGATATGTCCCCACAATCAAGGGATTCTGTAACACTAATGATATGACTAAATTACAGTCATTCTTTAACTGTAGCTCCGAAGGAGTTATCTATGCCGCTCAATGCCGATGTTCTCGTTTATATATTGGCAAGTCAATTCGCCCATTTAGACGACGTGTCTTGGAGCATATAAATGACATAACTGTAAAAAGTGAGAGAACTCTGGCACGAAAAATGCGAAAAAGACACAGGGATCAATTATTTAATTAAAAATTTTGAAACAGGGTCCTCGAAAAGGGGATCTGAATAAAAGATTGTTAAAAGCTGAGGCAAGATGGATCTTCCGATTTAAATTCAAGAGCACTTCATGGGTTTTACTTTTTTACCCTTTTATCAGGAAGCGTAGTTACCGAGGCCGAGATGCTGCGGATGGCTCACCTTTGCGAACCGGCGCTGACCTCCCTCTGGAGATGGGAACAGAGAGAGGAAAGCACCAGAAGGCACTGGTACCGGAAGCGGGTAGCTGGGTTGCAGTCCTGGTGAGGATGAGCAGGTGAGGGGTCTGGAACCACAGGATGTTCAGGCAGCCGGAGACCAATCCAAGACAAGCTGGGAACAATGGTTGAAGAGACAGGCAGAGTCCGAGATGCAAGCCGGGGTCAGAGGTCACAGAGAGTAGCAAATCCAAAGTCCAGGCCGGGGTCAGGGGTAGGAGAAGGCAGCAATCCAATAGTCAAGCAGAGGTCTGGTATCCAATCGGGAAGTCAGGCAATCTGGGTCAAAGGCAAGATCAAACAGGTAAAGCACATACAGGAGCTGATGACAAACCAGCAACCTGTCATGTGTTAAAGGCAGGTTTAAATAGGGCGGTCAGAGTTCTGATTGGCTCCGAGGGAGCCGCGTGCGTGCCTGTGCGCGTGCTCGTACCGTGCGCGCGCTCCCGCACCCGACGCGTGGCCTGCGCATGCGCACACGCTGCAAAGATGTGCCTGATAGCGCCGTTCTTTTGTGCATGTGCGCAAAACCGTGGGCAAACGAACCAGTGCCCTGACAGTGCCCCCCCCAAGGGGCGGACTCCGGACGCCCAAACTAGCCATCAACTCAGGATGTTCACGATGAAAGGACCGGATCAGACGAGGGGCATGAATGTTCCTGGAAGGCTCCCATGAATTGTCCTCCGGGGGATAGCCCATCCATTTAAGTATTGGAGCTGTCTCCCTCTTTTCCTGCAGTTAAGGATAGTTTCCACTTCAAACTCTTTTTCTCCTTCCACCTCTACAGGTGGAGGCGGAGGCTTTGCTCTTCCTTGAAAAGGATCCGGAACCAGAGGTTTAGGCAGTGAAGCATGGAATACAGGATGAATCCGGTATGAATTTAGGTAATGCCAATTCAAAGGCCACAGGATTAATCTTGCGCTTAATCCTGAATGGACCGATGAATCTCGGGCCCAATTTTTGTGAAGGAATGGGTAACTTAAGGTTAGAGGCGGATAGCCAAACTTTCTCTCCCACCTCAAAAGTGGGACAGTCCTTCCTACCTCTGTCATGAAATTTCTTATAGTCCTCCTGAGCCCGCTGCATCACCTTTTGTAGCATCAGGAAATTTTGTTGAATGGAAATTAACCGTTCTTGGACGGCCGGGACAGGTGCTTCAGGGATGGAATCCGGTAAAAAAGAAGGGTGGAAGCCGCAATTGGCCCAAAACGGTGTTTGATTTGTGGAAGCATGAACGGAGTTGTTGTATGCAAATTCTGCAGATGCCAATAGGGAACGCCAGTCATCCTGAGAGACCGAGCAAAAGCAATGGAGTTACTGCTCCAGGGTTTGATTAGTTCTTTCCGTTTGGCCGTTGCTCTGGGGATGATAGGCCGAGGACAAACAGATCTTCACTTCCAGGGACTTACAGAGTTCCTTCCAAAACTTGGACGGAATTGTGTACCCCTATCGGATACAATACTCTTGGGTACTCCATGAAGCCTGACGACCTCTTTAAAAAAAAAATTTGGCCGTATCGGAAGCTGAGGGCGTGCCAATCATGGGCAGAAAATGCGCCATTTTAGACAACCGGTCAACCACGACTAGGATCGTGGTGAACCCTTCAGAGGGTGGTAGGTCAACAATAAAGTCCATTGAGATGTCTGCCCATGGACGTTCCGGAATGGGTAGTGGCTTAAGTAGGCCCCAGATCTTGGTGTTAGGACATTTGTTGCGTTGGCAACGGACACAGGAGGCCACATAGGCTTTGCAGTCACGTCGCCACTTTGGCCACCAGAAGGACCGAGAGACTAGTTCAGAGGTTTTGTGAGTTCCAAAATGGCCTGCCATCTTGAGGTCATGGAAGGTACCCAGAAGCAGCTGCCTTACTTCCCTTGGCACGAAGATCTTATCTCGGGACCACCACAAATCTTCCCGTCTTTCTAACAACGAGATTTCCGGATCCGAACATTGGCGAGATGCCAATTTAAGAGAGTTGAGGAAATCTGACTGAGAAATAAAAAAAAAAGTTGAGGGTTCAGGATGGTGCTGGGTTCTGAAGTATTGGGGGTTTCCGGAAACATTCTTGAAAGAGCATCGGCTTTACCGTTCTTTGAACCGGGTCTATAGGTTATGTGGAAGTTAAACCGCGTGAAAAAGAGGGCCCAACGGGCCTGCCTGGGTCTTAGACGCTTAGCAGATCGCAAATATTCCAAGTTCTTGTGGTCGGTAAAAATCATGATAGGGTGAATAGCTCCTTCCAGCAGGTACCTCCATTCCTCCAATTCAAATTCAATGGCAAGCAACTCTCTATCCCCGACATCATAGTTCTTTTCCGGCGGAGTAAGTTTCCGGGAGGCATAAGCAACTGGGTGCAAGAGAGATTTTGGCCCTTGTCTCTGAGATAGAACAGCACCGGTAGCGGATTCCGAAGCGTCGACTTCCAGGATGAACGGGAGTGTTGGATCTGGATGATGTAAAACAGGTGCTGAGGAAAACACTGACTTAAGCTTGGTGAAGGCCTCCTGAGTGTCCTGTGACCAGTGAAACCGAGTCCCTTGGACTGTAAGCTTGGTGATGGGGAGACAATGGAAGAGAACCCCACAATGAACCTTCTATAGAAATTGGCGAAGCCAATAAAACGTTGGACACCTTTCCTGTCTGTTGGAGCTGGCCATTCCTGAATTGCCTTGACCTTCTAGGGGTCCATGGCAACCCCATCAGTGGACATAATGAAGCCCAGGAATTGTACTGAGGTTTTCTCGAACTCGCATTTCTCCGTTTTGAGATACAATTTGTGTTGTCTGAGGATCATGAGGATGAGGTAAAAAAACATGGTTCCGGTGTAATTCTAGCATAGCTGAGAAGATCAGAATGTCATCTAGGTAAACGACAAGGAAGTCATCCAGGTGCTGGAGAAAGATGTCGTTGACTAAATGTTGGAATGTGGCAGGAGCGTTGCAGAGCCCAAAGGGCATGACTAAGTACTCGAAATGTCCGAATCTGAACGCCGTCTTCCACTCGTCCCCTGCCCTGATCCGGACGAGATTGTAAGCTCCCCTGAGGTCAAATTTTGAGAATATACGGGCCGAGCGAAAACGCTGAAACAGCTCTGGGATGAGTGGCAGTGGATACCTGTTCTTAATAGTGACCTTATTAAGTTCCCTATAGTCTATGCAAGGTCGGAGTGAGCCATCCTTCTTGACGAAAAAAATCCCAGACCCAGCGGGAGAGGAGGAGGGGCGAATAATTTTTTTCTTCAGATTCTCGTCGATGTAGGCCTTGAGGGCCTTCAACTCAGTTTCTGAAAGAGGAAAAATACGGCCGAAGGGTATCTCAGAGCCCGACAAGAGGTCGATGGTCGACAAGAGGTCGATGGGGCAGTCATATGGCCGATGCGGGGGTAGGCAATCAGCCTGCTGTTTGTCAAAGACGTCTCTAAACCCCAGATAGGCAGGAGGGACGTGCAGGAGATTTTCCGGTGGGCTTATGAGAGTGGAGCAGGAACCAGGAGGAGGTAGTAGGCAATGCTGGGAGCAGTAAGAAGACGTGAAGCTGATGTCTCTGGTGAGCCAGTCAATACATGGTTGATGGACTTGTAGCCACGGAAGACCCAAGATGATGGGGAACATGGGAGATGGGATGAGATCCAGCCGAAGGTGTTCTTGATGTCCGAGATCAGAGATGACATGCAAGGGAAGTGTTTCATGCGTGACCAGTCCAGAACGGGGAAGAGACCCATCGGCCAGATGGACTTGAAGGTGAAAGTCTTTAGTGCGGCAGGGGATGCGCAGCTTCTGGGCCAGGGCAGAGTCCAAGAAGCAGCTGCATGCTCCAGAGTCAATGATTGCCGGTAGGCGGGTTGCCCCTTCCGGAAGCTGCAGAGAAAGGAAAAGCACAATGTAAGTCTGTGGTAGATGCGAGACATGGTAATTGAGAGTTGGTGCTGGTTTCAACTTACTGGGTCTCACCGGACAGTTGCGCAAGAAGTGGCCGTCCCCACCGCAATAGAGGCAAAGGTTTGCTTGCCGCCTGCGTAGTGTTTCCTCAGGAGTGAGGGGTGATCGTACTAGGCCAAGTTGCATAGGCTCTGGGTCAGGTAATGAGGTATTCGATGGAACGGAAGGAGGTGCAGGTACTGGAGGCAGTCATGGCGGGGCCCAGCTGAGAAGGGTAGACTGGAAACGCTCAGAACGCCGCTCCCGCAGACGTCGGTCCAACTGGGTGGCGGGCTGGATCAAACCCTCCAGTGTAGCAGGGGTTTCGGAACGTGCCAATTCATCTTTAAGGGCCTCGGAGAGACCTTGGCGGTACTGGTATTTTAAGGCCACCTCGTTCCATCCGGTATCGGCTGACCACTTCCTGAACTCAGCGGTGTAATCCTCCACAGGCCGTCTGCCCTGGTTCAGATTGTGGAGGGTGGTTTCGGCAGTGGAGGAACGCAGAGGGTCATCATAGAGTTTGGTCATGTGAGTGAAGAACTCGTCAATGGTGTCCAGAACGGGGCTCCTCTGCTCCATTAAACCATGGGCCCAGGCCTGAGGTTCATCTGAGAGAAGGGAGATGACAAACCCCACCTTCACCGCTTCGGAGCAAAAAGTTCTGGGTTGTAGGCCGAAATAAAGGGTACAGGTGTTCTTGAAGGCTCGGTACTTCCTTCGGTCGCCAGAGAAACGTTCAGGTGTGGGTACTCGGGGTTCCGGGTTCGTGGTCAGCACTGCTGGACCTGTAGGGGGATGTGAAGCGGAATGCCCCGTGAGAGGGGCTGCAGATACAGCAGATGGTCCCGGTGGGATGGCTAGTTGTTGTAGACGACCATCCATTTGGAGATAACCCTCGAAGTTTTTGAACTTCATCGGTCAGGGCGGAAACCTGTTGGCATAGGGTCTCAAAAGGTGAGCGCGCCCGGTCGGCCTCAGACATCTGGCTGGTTTGTACTATCAGGAAGCGTACTTACCGAGGCCGAGATGCTGCGGACGGCTCACCTTTGCGAACCGGCGCTGACCTCCCTCTGGAGATGGGAACAGAGAGAGGAAAGCACCAGAAGGCACTGGTACCGGAAGCGGGTAGCTGGGTTGCAGTCCTGGTGAGGATGAGCAGGTGAGGGGTCTGGAACCACAGGATGTTCAGGCAGCCGGAGACCAATCCAAGACAAGCTGGGAACAATGGTTGAAGAGACAGGCAGAGTCCGAGATGCAAGCCGGGTACAGGGGTCAGAGACAGCAACAAGTCCGAGATTCAAGCCGAGGTCAGGGGTCACAGAGAGTAGCAAATCCAAAGTCCAGGCCGGGGTCAGGGGTAGGAGAAGGCAGCAATCCAATAGTCAAGCAGAGGTCTGGTATCCAATCGGGAAGTCAGGCAATCCGGGTCAAAGGCAAGATCAAACAGGTAAAGCACATACAGGAGCTGATGACAAACCAGCAACCTGTCATGTGTCAAAGGCAGGTTTAAATAGGGCGGTCAGAGTTCTGATTGGCTCCGAGGGAGCCGCGAGCGTGCATGCGCGTGCTCGTACCGTGCGCGCGCTCCCGCACCCGACGCGCCGCTGGGCTGCGCATGCGCGCGCGCTGCAAAGATGTGCCTGATAGCGCCGTTCTTCTGCGCATTTGCGCGAAACCGTGGGCAAACGAACCAGTGCCCTGACACCTTTGTGTACAATTAATAATAAAGATTAGGGGGGCGGGATCAGATGTCCGTGTGAGACGATGTTTCAGCTGAGAGCTCCGGCTCCCTATCCGGCTTAATCCTGCGGCTATCCTTGCCATCCGGCTTAGCTAGTGGCTGACATTGCTTGGGGGTCTCCTCGACCCATTCATGCCCTCCAAAAAGAAATCGAGCAATAAACAGCCTCCTCCCAAGCCCTGCAACTCGCCGGTCGGACCTCGCGCGGCAGCCATATTTCCTTTGCCACTCTCATGGAACTGCAGCAGCCTCATCCGGTGGACAGGGCATGGCGGACCAGAGCCCTGGGATGTGTCGCCTGCTTCTCTGGATGACGCGGCCATTGAAGCCAGCAGATCCTCCCTCATGGGCCGCATCGACTCCCTGGCCCTGGAGTGTAGCCTAATCCGCAATAATATGGACAAATTCCAGGGGCGGATGGAGGAGGCATAGTCCATAATTTCTGTGGAGGATTTCTCGGCCACCTCTGCATGCACCATCACTGACCTGCAACGCACGGTTAAACTCCACCGGAACAATGGGTGTTAGGCCTTAGGGAGCTGAAGGGGATCACCCGGCCTCCTTTGCAGAGGATTTCTTTTGAACAAATCCTGCATCTTACACAGGTTTCCTCAGCTTACATGCACATGCACACCGGGTGCCGACTGGGCCTATACATGCGGGAGTGCCTCCAAGGCAGTTCTTGATTAAATTCCTCAATTTCTGGGATTGGGGGCTTATTCTTGCTGCTACAAGACAGAATCCACAGCTCAAGTATGAAAATACCACCGTTCACCTGTTCCCTGATTTCTCTCCTGAGATTCAACGTCGTAGGCGCTCTTTTGTGGATGTCCGTAAACGCCTCAGGGAAAGGGTATGCTGTATCCAAGCAAGCTGCGACTTGTACATGAAGGTACTGTTACATTTTTCCTTACCCCACCGGAGGCTACTAGTCAGCTGGACCTCTTAGGAGGATTGCTTCACATGCCAGAGTGACTGTTCCTGGTTGAGTCTATCCCATCTCTGTTCATCCAAATTTTTCCCTTTTGTTTTTTAACAAACAAAACAAGAAAAACATTTACGTCTCAGGGGGCGTTTGCCGTGAACTTGGTATGCATACACATGGCAGAACATTTTCAGCTAGCATTCACCAAATCATGTGGTTTTTCAGCTCTTTACCGCCACCCTTTGGGCAACTTCTGCTATTGTTGTCTGATGGTTCTGAGCATGCGTGTTTGTACTTTGGATTTTAGTCCGATGGACTTGTGTACACACGATCAGATGATCCAATGTAACACATTTGTTGTCGGAAAGTTTAAGAGCATGCACAGTGAACATTTCGTCAACAATTGGTCGGATTGTCCGATAAAACACATCCGTTGGATCATTGTTGTCCGAAAGTCCGATCGTGTGAATGGGCCTTTAGTGGCAATGTATGACTCTTGGATTCTCCACTGTGATTAGGCCCCCATCTTGTGGCACCTTTTGTTATAACACTAATGGGTACACAAATTAAACTTGTCTCCTGGAATGTCAGGGGACTAAATTCAAAATTTAAATGAGCAGTAGTTCTTAACCTCCCTGGCGGTATGATTCTGTCTGGAATTACGTACCAAAAGCGGTTCAATTATTTTGCAAGGAAATTTGGCGTTTTATACTGTAGGCCTGCAATTCTTAGGAATAACTCATTTAAATCTGACCAAACAAGAGTGTAGTAGGCATCCCGGGTATAATTTTATTTTTAAAAACAAAATTATAAATTATAATATAATAAATAATTATAAATAATTATAACAAATAATAATATAATTATAATAAAAATTATTCAATAATGTAATCAACTCAAAATCACTGAAATTTGCTCAGTTGCAGAATTGTCGCTGTCATTACTTTTATTTTTTTATGACGAATTTCCCCACAAATCGCTATCGCACAATTCTGCAAGTGATTAGAATTTATTATCGCTGTTTTCTAGCCTCTCTAAAACCATTTTTGACATAAAGGGACAGTTTTTATTGTATAAAAGAACATGTAGGGCACTGGGCAGACCACTAGGGACAAGGGGGTGTGTATTTTTTACATACAGTACTGTAATCTATAAGATTACAGTATACTGTATGTAATGTGTTTTTTTACTTTTTTGAATTTGGCGCCGTTCTCCGCCCCCGTGCGTCGTAACATCGCAGGGAACGGAGATCGGCGGCACACAGGGACACTGTGAATCGAGCGAGGACCCGCTCGCTCACACAGCGGGGATGCATCGCTGCATCCAGGGACAAGGTGAGCAACTTGTCTGTGGATGCTGCAAACAGGTAAGCCGCACCGCTGCACACTCTGCACATCTACCCCGAGTGTGACTCGGGGATACCGATAATAGCATAGAAAATCCACCCCGAGTCACGCTCGGGGATACCGCCAGGGAGGTTAAATATTTACGCACCCACCGCCCACATATAGTGTTTCTCCGGTGAAAATCCTAATGGCTGGAGCCTTCAATAACATCCTTGATTACACACTGCATACATCAAACTCACAGCCCGCACAGAATCTGGAGCTGGTTCATTGAGCCGTTTCTGCTGGACTGACGGAATTATACAGGTGGAAGCATCTGAATCTCAGAAGCTCTCTCATTTGTCTCTGGTACATGCTTCCTCCTCCAGGATTGCCTCATCCGACTTACTACCGTTGATATTGGAGGTGTCAGAACCATTGACGTATCTTGGCATAGAGCCTACATATACCGTGAGAATGTTTATTCTGAACTATAAAATATTATTGTATTTATGAAAATATGTAAATCTGTGCTTTGGGAGATATACACTTTTCCTACCATACAAGATATCAAAATTCTTTTATCTGTGCTATTTTGAGGACAAGTAATACAAATGCATATTTCAAATATATATATTTATTAACCAAAGATATAGTGCAAAAATTTAAATAAGGTACAATTCGTGTTAAAACAATTAATTGATATGCTTCTACAATAGAGAAAAATAACGCATGAATATTCAAAAAATTTTTTACATTATATGACAAGGTATATTCATAGCTCTTATTTAAATCATCTTGGTGTATTTAAAACCTTTTAGCTTTTAGTGATATAACCTTGACATTGTATTATCCTTCTCAATAACAAACAGATCTCTTGCTACTGCTTATTATATACATGTACATAACAAATGTTATATTGTACACAAGCTGATGATTCAAACAATACTTATGTTAAATTTGGAATGAATCAATGGGTTAATATATCCTATAATCAATCCAATTCTAAGAC
Source organism: Rana temporaria (assembly GCF_905171775.1). Taxonomy (NCBI): domain Eukaryota; kingdom Metazoa; phylum Chordata; class Amphibia; order Anura; family Ranidae; genus Rana; species Rana temporaria. Next base: position 75,873,040 of record NC_053494.1, on the reverse strand, counting down.
TTTAAAGTCAACGTTATGAGATATGACAAAGTATATCTCACCCTAGTTTCAGAAGTGAAGCCAATTCATGCTGCAGTTAGAATTCACCTCTCTCCCAAACTATTCTAATAATGGATTGGATTAGTCAAGCATATGTTCAACCACACTTCAATACCTAAATGGTAATAATAAAATTATACATTACCAGTAATTAAGAGTTCTGCTTGAGAAGGGAAAGTCATAATAAAGGATTTCTGTGAACCCCTTACATTTTGCGGTCACTCTCCTTCAGAGATCAGAGATCAGAGCAGCTCCAGCCATCTCTCTCCCACCGAGCTTTTTCCCATCAGACTCCCCTCTCCTGTCTTGTGTAATCACTTTTATGTTCCCAAAGAAGTGGGTGTGTATTTCACTATCACATGACAGGCGATGTCACATGACAATATGTTTTGGTGGGTGACCATCTTGAACCATGCCGATATTAACCTGTAGGGGGCAATGGTGTCTAAGGAATAATTCCTAATTTTAGGGTCAAGCAGAGTTGCTCAGGATTTATGACCCCTCTGACTTGGGCCTATAAAAAAACCCATAAGTTGTCCTGTATGTCAAACAATTGTCAGACAACTTGGCGTTCTTAGTGAATTGTGGGTTGGGAATGTTTACATATCATTAGCTCATACATCTGTTTAATTCTTAAGACTAGTGAAAACCTTTGAAGTACCTTTACAGGAACCCTTGCTCTCCAGCATATAGGTTTTCAATGCCAAGTGATCTCACATTTGTAGGGATAATAATATATATGTGCTTAACGAGTTATACTATATGAACTACTAATACACATATATCGTTCTTTTAACCCCAAATTGACATATTAAGAAATGGTGTCCGAAGAAATATCAGTGGTTAAAAAAACAAATATGTCCATATTATCATTTTTTTTTATATACTTGAAAAATGTTTTCATCCATATGATAAAGAATGTTCTTGTAGGACTTGGATCTTCCTTGATGAGTTCAAGTCTTTATATAAACAAAATTAACTGTTGTCACCCCCCCCCCCCCATTTCAAATGTAATAAAACAAAGCTGGTAAGCCAGCAATCGAATAAACTCTTCAGTGAACCCGCTCTTGTAGTGTTACAAGCTGTAAATGGGATTCAATATCCCTTCTTTCAACGGATATTCATGGATTCAAATGAACAAGGGACTTCTGCAACAAATCTTTCTTTCCGACAATACGAATCCTGGAGCATCTTGTTTCATGACTCCTGATGAAGGATTCGATGTGGCAACAGGTTCCATCCGGGAACTGGGCATCATGGATTAACTTCATCCAGACGATTGCGGTGTCTTTTGGTGGTTAACTTCGCCTTTACCAATCAACGATCTGGTCTGGATTGTCAATCTTTTTCTATTTGAGTAAATAGACAGTATGAATACATATTCTTATTAAGATTTACATTTTCTAACTATGCTATATATATATATATATATATATATATATATGATATAGCGATTGGTTAACTATATTTTAATTAACTAAAAAAAAAATCATCAACGATTTAATGATGAAAATTTTTCTGCCAAGATGGCAGGATCAACACTAATGCTGAAATATAAGATTTGGAGATCTGTAAGTCAAGAGAGAAATATCACAATGTCATTTTATTACATTACATTCTCTTGATCCTTTTAAGTCTCTTCTTATACATCACCTTCCAGCATTATTGGTTGGAAACTGGGATGACAAGCATACAATTTCATATTTCATACCATACCCAAACATGTCCTCAATTCACAGATTTTGGCAGATACTCTTGACCTCATCACAGTCTCCATTTTCTTCTTGTGCGAGACTTAGGCTGCAAACCGTAGGCCTCAGGAGATGAACCTTGGAGCGATACCATTGGTCTTCCTGAAATGAAATTTCAAACACCCGCCTCCCTCAACTGTTTAAGAACATATCTGGACTCTGGGATACGCTTTTCAAACATTTTGCTATTCAACAAAAATATCATCCACCTATGTTAAACGTTTTCTTGAAGGTATATCAGGCCTTGGCCTTATGTAAAATAACAAACAGAAACAAAATTCAAAACATGAATTTATCTGACCAAGTTACATTCTATTTCAGTTGCACCATTTCTTACCACCGTTAACTGCCAGCTTGTATTGGGTCTTCAGGACTTACCTGAATGTTCCACCATCATTGGGCATCACTTAGTGTGGTGAAGTACTTAGCGCTTTGTATTTTTATATCAAGCATTGGTCAATGTATGGCACAGCTTAGCTGTACATATATACTCGTTTATGTAGCTGTCTTAGATCAGCATATAAACGCAATGACCATTTGGTTTAAGAATATCAAGTATAGGATTATCATAAGATCCGGTGCACTGATCCTACAAAGCTCCATTCCTTTAATTTCTTAATGGTCTCCACTAGCGAAATATAGCCAGCTAGGGAAAGACAACAATGTTTGATTTAAAACATAAGGTACGTTTTCACTTGGGTCAGATTGGATCCTGGCTATGTGTATGTCTATTATACCACATCACAGGAATCTTTTCATACACATATTTTCTTGGACTCTATGAAAACTTTTCTTTCATGAGTGTGATTTACTGAAATCTTTTCTGTATACATCCTGACTGCGAAACCTTTTCATGCAGCAGGGTTCTTTTTTTTTTTTAAATCTTCGGCCTATGTATACATGGCAAAGTAATAATAAAACTGTATTAGTACCTGTCTAAATAATGACCTTTGTGGTACTAATATGTTTACTGCATCTGGCAGTAACCAAAATTATATTAGGGCTTTATGTTCATTTATGAAACTACTTGGGTTTTATTTTGATTTGGACCACAGCGGTACATACCAGATCTATGTGCATAACAAAGCAATGTAATATATCGTTGCCAATGATATATTGGGTCATTGATTATCAGGAATAAATTATTGACCGATTATTTATTTATTTATTTCCTGAGGGGTGTGAATACCTAAATATTTATTTTAGGATTGATCAACTATTTTAATAATTTCTACTAATGTGATTATATTCCTGGCATAAATATGAACCTCATAAATATTCCCCAGGTCACTAACCTGTTAGGGAAGATTCCATACAATCCCAGTAGGATTACGTATAATTGCTAAGCTCAATAGAGTCAGCGTACACTGTATGGATGTGAGAATATCACCTTCCAAGCATACCTCTCAATTATATTCCAGGGGACATACAGTTTAGTATGAACCCTCTGTCTGACCCTCATTTTGGGGAAAATTGGAGATGCCTGTATGAAGGTGCCATCTAAATATGGATCTCACTCATACTCACTGATTGTGAGAGAACTGAGAAGGTCACTTGAGACCATATAACATTTTAATAAAATCACAATAGGATATAAATACTTTTAAGGAGATCGATACCAAGATGTGATCAATCATGGGCATATTAATTATAAATGCAGGAATATCAATTATTTCATTCCCTTTTAAGTTGAAATACAACTGGGCTTTTTATTTGTATTTGATTTCAGGGCAGTGCTGAAATATTTACCAAGTCAGCTTAAAATAAATAATTTTAGCTGATGTATTTTTCAGAAAATATATTCTTGCATTTATTTTAAATATATTTGTGAAATAAAATAATTGCTTAGATTTATTTGAAATATTTCTTCTGATGGTATCCTGTTATTATAAAATACCTGTAAGGAAAACAATATAAAACAAACATATTCTTTGGAATGAATGACAGTTTTTGTTTCACTTTGTCAGCTGGGTGTTTGTATAAGCAAGGAGCAATGCCCCCCCCCCCCCCTGCTATCACACAGACATTCCTTAAACCTGTCACGCCTTTGGCTGCGAGCAAAATCACTCTGCTCTCTTCATCCCCCCACCTTTTCACAAAGGAGGGTGTGAAAAACTCCTCTTAGAGAATAGAAGAAAAAAAACTTTTAAACAGACATTTAAATATTTGAACACCTCAGCTAGATTTCACTTTCTAGTTTTTAGAACTGAGTGTAACTTTTTAATTGAGAGGAGCTTCAATTTTGTTCTTGCTCTTTTTCAGCCATTATTTGAGCAGGCTTTTTAAATTTATTATTGAAGCTTCTGTTTCTGTAGAACCGTAAAAAGAATGGTGTTCTGTTAGCGAAACCAATACATTTTTGGGATAATAATCCCCGGCCATTATAATTTTTACTTTATTTGGCAAAGCCTTACCAAACAATTGGGAAAATTCATGGCTTTCAAAATCTGGGCTTTTTTTTTACAACAGCCAAGCGATGGGCTTTCTTGAGAATTTTTAAAATTTCTGTCGTACTTTGATTGGGCTTAAATTTGAAAGTACCCATGGTCCTTCTTGCAGCATCAGCTGACTTATAGGGACCAAGTATAATAAAGAAAAAAGAACAGACAGCGCAAAAAAATCAAAACATAATCAAAGCAGCTGTACACTGAAGGTCAATAGAATCCTTAAATGAAGTACATGTAAAAAAAGCAGTGCAGCGCTAAAACACTAAAATAAAATAAATACAATGAAGTCCATAAAATCAGAGTGGAAGAGCCACAGGGATTAACAGGCCTCTTAGACGGTCAAATGGGGTACTCGGGTCAATCGCAAACCGCTCACCTGAACATATGGACCTCTGTATGAACAGCAGGTCTATCACGCTGTCCCTTAAGAAGGGGTAATAGTGAAAGTGGCTTCTCCTAAAAAATCCTTTTCTCCAGGGTCATCAGATGATGGATGGTCACCAGACAAACTCACGAATGGAATATGGAAAAGTATAAAGGAAACACATAGTGCTCTCCATTTGACCAAAATACAATACAAATGTATTTAAAAAAATTACTCACAAACAAAGCACTATGTCCTAGTGCATGGGAAGTAAGCGTACATAGAGAAAAAAACAGGTGGGTGGCTGTCCTGACATCAATGGAAACCCCCCGCACGCGTATCGTCCAAGGTACAGGACTTCTTCAGCGGATGAAGGGGCTAATGTGGCAGTGTTTGATTTATAGCAGCAATTCCTGGCTCGTCCAATTTAAAAACCCTGCCCACTCCCAGCTGAAAGCCAGCCCGTCCCTGAGTGTTGTAATCAAACACACATGCAAAAGGTATGGTTACTATGGCAACACAGCAAAACAACAGCACATCAACTACAACCTAAACGTCAGTGCCAAAGGACACTGGAAATGTCATAAGTAAACAGGTATGCATAAGAATTAAACGATTGGTAGCAATCAGCAAACGCCTATGGTAAAAAACCTGCAATCCACATCAAACGGTCATCACTAACCTTAATCCTAGAGACATAAAATCAAACCGGACGATTGAACAGGGTAGTGGTATCACCAATCACAGTTTACACTCACCATAGACGGCGGCGTCATCCATAAACCACGTGACCAGAAATGGTCACATGATACGCCATCATCGAAGGGGGTGGGAAGGCTAAGGCATGTGTGAATCTAATACCGCCCATCATAGGCGGCAACATATTGCATGCGTCACCGCACAAAACATGCGGTCACCTGACCCGTCACAGACGTAGTACAACTTCCGCCCATCAGCCTAATGCAGGAAAAAATGATAACAAAAGGACCGGATGTAAAGCACACTGGCTCCCAAGGAACGTAACCCCTTGCTGTCTGACGCATCTAGGCGTGTAGTAACCTGAAGCCTCATGCAATATATATAGAACACTCTAAGGGGGAGAACACAAAACAGTACCGCAGCAACATCAAAAACTGCTGATACATAGTACCGTTCACTGGGAAAAGTGTTTTAAAAGATTGAATATGAAAATAAATATTAAATAAAAATACATAACGGGACAGCAATATCCCAAATAACTATGAATATGATGATACTCAAAAAAATGGTCAAAGCGAATCAAGTGCACAAAACAGCAATGGCCAATATAATTGGTGAATAGAGCATCTGTAATTGATCTAATACATTATACATATAGTACCATCTAGAGAAAGGGGGGGGGATAGCTATAAACAGAAGCCTCTCTCCCCTGTAGGTAGCAAAAAATAAATAAAAATATAAAAAAGAAAAAGGAGATACAAATAAAAATAAAGGGACATCAGCACAGCCACCCAACCTGTTTACATGAAATACAATAAAATAAATACCTATACACAGGCAGAAGACAAATAAATAAACTAACGATCAGAGATAAAACAATTGGGGTCGAACTCAACGTTTAATCCTAATGGTACTCCCACTTTTAGCTCATACACCCAAAAAGATTCTCGTTGGCTGAGATGTCTAATGAAGTTACCACCTCGCCAGTGGTTCATTACTTTCTCGATCGCCCAGAACTGTAACCCAGCAGGGTTACGGTTATGGAAGAGCCTAAAGTGCTTGGATACATTATGTGTAACTAGTCCCTTTTTAATATTGGTAACATGTTCACCAATTCTAACATGTAAAGGTCTAGATGTCCTCCCAACATATTGAATTCCGCATTCACATTGTAATGCATAGACCACTCCAATTGTGTGGCAGGTAATAAGAGCCTTAATTTTATAGCTTTTACCGTTGGCTGTTGCTATAAATTCTTTCCGTTCTTGATATTCTTTTTAGCCTTCCTACAAGCTGGACACCCTCCACAAGCATGGAAGCCAGTCAAGAAATCAAAGATCTTATTTTCAGTGTTGGTTGGTGGGTCAATAACCCCTGGCGCCAGTTTGTTCCTAAGGGAGGGAGCTCTCTTATAGACAAACTGCGGTCGGTCAGGTAACAATGGATCTAGAATCCTGTCATGTTTGAGGATAGGCCAATGTTTCTGTACAATCCTTTCGAAATTACGGTATTGTATATTATAATCCAAAATCATCCGGATACCTGAACGGTCTTTTCGGTCTGTTCTGGGACATCGGAGACCAGGGTTTTTCTATCAAGATTACGGACTGTCTCCATTTCCATATCTAGCAACTTCTTATCATATCCCTTTTCCAAAAACCTCATTGATAAGGTTTGGGACTGGGAGGCAAAATCACTAACTTGAGTGCAATTGCGCCTCAAGCGCACAAATTGCCCCCTTGGTATATTTAATAGCCATTTTGTGTGGTGACAACTCTCTGTAGAGATGTAAGAATTGCGGTCCGTGGCCTTGAAATGAGTCTTATAGGGACCAAGCTCTGTCTTCATTACCCATACTTCTTTGATAGAAGACATTACCTAATATTTTGCAAACTGTCTGTGATGCAGACCAATTTCATTCTCTGCATCAGCAGGACCGGCTGCACTAAAAATAACTTTAGTCTTTGTCATTTTTCAATATTGCATCTAACAATGGCAATACAAATATTAATTTTTCAAAAAAATTAATTATGACAAAAAATATATATTTAATTTTGCACAATTATATTACTTGTCTCAAAACTTTGACAGATCCCGGACGAGCCCCCATATATGTCAGAACCATTGACGTATCTCGGCATAGAGCCTACATATACCGTGAGAATGTTTATTCTGAACTATAAAATATTATTGTATTTATGAAAATATGTAAATCTGTGCTTTGGGAGATATACACTTTTCCTACCATACAAGATATCAAAATTCTTTTATCCGTGCTATTTTGAGGACAAGTAATACAAATGCATATTTAAAATATATATATTTATTAACCAAAGATATAGTGCAAAAATTTAAATCAGGTACAATTCGTGTTAAAACAATTAATTGATATGCTTCTACAATAGAGATAAATGACGCATTAATATTAAATTTTATTTACATTATATGACAAGGTATATTCATAGCTCTTATTTAAATCATCTTGGCGTATTTAAAACCTTTTAGCTTTTAGTGACATAACCTTGACATTGTATTATCTCTTCTCAATAACAAAGAGATCTCTTGCTACTGCTTATTATATATGTGTACATAACAAATGTTATATTGTACACAAGCTGATGATTCAAACAATACTTATGTTAAATTTGGAATGAATCAATGGGTTAACATATCCTATAATCAATCCAATTCTAAGACTTTAAAGTCAACGTTATGAGATATGACAAAGTATATCTCACCCTAGTTTCAAAAGTGAAGCCAATTCATGCTGCAGTTAGAATTCACCTCTCTCCCAAACTATTCTAATAATGGATTGGATTAGTCAAGCATATGTTGAACCACAATTCAATACCTAAATGGTAATAATAAAATTATACATTACCAGTAATTAAGAGTTCTGCTTGAGAAGGGAAAGTCCTAATAAAGGATTTCTGTGAACCCCTTACATGTTTGCGGTCACTCTCTGCCTTCCAGCTTCCTTCAGAGATCAGAGCAGCTCCAGCCATCTCTCTCCCACCGAGCTTTTTCCCATCAGACTCCCCTCTCCTGTCTTATGTAATCACTTTTATGTTCCCAAAGAAGTGGGTGTGTATTTCACATGACAATATGTTTTGGTGGGTGACCATCTTAAACCATGCTGATATTAACCTGTAGGGGGCAGTGGTGTCTAAGGAATAATTCCTAATTTTAGGGTCAAGCAGAGTTGCTCAGGATTTATGACTCCTCTGACTTGGGCCTATAAAAACCCCCATAAGTTGTCATGTATGTCAAACAATTGTCAGACATCTTGGCGTTCTTAGTGAATTGTGGGTTGGGAATGTTTACATATCATTAGCTCATACATCTGTTTAATTCTTAAGACTAGTGAAAACCTTTGACGTACCTTTACCGGAACCCTTGCTCTCCAGCATATAGATTTTTAATGCCAAGTGATCTCACATTTGTAGGGATAATAATATATATGTGCTTAACGAGTTATACTATATGAACTACTAATACACATATATCGTTATGGCATTATAAAGAAACAAAACTATATATATATATATATATATATATATATATATATATATATATATATAATTCCACCGGGATTGTGAATAAGCCCCTCTGGTCTCATCGTACAAAGACCACACTGTGTAGCTTGTATCATGCTGTGCCAGGCTTTTCATCTCACATCTTATCAGTGTCAAGCCTTCTAATTTATGATGTGGGAGATGGCACATACAAGGTTTCTACACCCCCCTGTGAACACTGTGGGGTAGATTCAGATAGATTAGCGGATCTTTAGATCCGCGTAATCTATCTGATTTACGATCCACCGGCGCAAGTTTTTGAGGCTAGTGCTGTATTCAGAAAGCACTTACCTCAAAACTTGCGGCGGCGTATCGTAAATCCCACGGCGGAATTCAAATTCCGCGGCTAGGGGGAGTGTACTATTTAAATCAGGCGCGTCCCCGCGCCGATTTAACTGCGCATGCGCCGCTGGCTAAATTTGCCAGCGTGCATTGCTCCAAATGACGTCGCTAGGACGTCATTGGTTTCGGCGTTAGCGTAACTTGCGTCCGGCCGTATTCTGAATCGACTTACGCAAACGACGTAAAAATTCAAAACTCGGCGCAAGAACGACGGCCATACTTAACATAGGATACCCCTCACATAGCAGGGGTAACTATACGCCGGAAAAAGCCGAATGCAAGCGACGTAAAAAAAAAAAAGCGACGGGCGGGCGTTCGTTTCTGAATCGGCAGAACTCCTCATTTGCGTACAAAAAACGAAACGCCACCTAGCGGCCAGCGGGAGATTGCAGCCTAAGATCCGACGGTGTAAGTCACTTACACCTGTCGGATCTTAGGGAGATCTATGCGGAACCTGATTCTATGAATCAGCCGCATAGATCCGACTGTCGGAACTCAGAGATCCGACGGTGTATCAGGAGATACGCCGTCGTATCTCTATCTGAATCCGGCCCAGTGTCTATTCATGCCTTAGAACCTATGTTTAAACTTTAACAGGGAAAAATGGCTGTGCTTCAGTTCATCATATGCATGTATATGGAATACTATGAAACATATATTATGTATTCTTTTAACCCCAAATGTTCTGACAGAGGCCTCATATTTGCCAGGGGGTCTGTCCTATCATTCTCCGCTCCAGGTTGTGCTGCACTTGGTGGGTCCTCGGACTTCAGGTGCTTGGCGGCTATCTCCAGAGTAAGTATGTGATTCATTTGTGGATGGAGCCATCCAGGCACCAATCCTATTCCTCTACATGTTTTATTGGCAAATTAATGAGGGCTCCTCCACTGCACAATTAACCTGGGGTGCTTTTAAAGCGACTGTTAGAGGGTAGTACATTTCGGCCATTAAGGCCGCTAGAACCCAATATAGCCACGATACTGAGGTTCTGCAGGAGAAGGAACAGATATGCGCCCAGATATATGCTGATACTCCCTCATCTGCCTTACTGGCAGATCTGCACCAGGCCAGGAGGGAGCTTCATTTACACTATAAAGACATGACCAAAAAAGATAGTACACGTAAGATGGAGCGGGTATTTGAACAGGGGGATAAGAATGGATGCTTGCTGGCCATGCTTGTGGCTGATAGTTATGCCTCCACTGTTGTCCCTTGTGTATATTCACCCTCTGGATTATTGGTGTCTTCTAGGGAGGAAATTCTTGACGCTTTCCTTTCTTTTTACGCAACACTATATTCTTCTATCGCATCCTACCCAAAGAGGGACTTGGTTGCACTTTTGAAACCACTCCACCTTCCCACTTTGCTAAGGTCCTCGATGACCCTTTCAGGTCAGAGGAACTTGCTGCAGCGGTAGCATCCTTTCCAAACCATAAGGCGCCAGGCCCAGATGGGCTTCCAGCTGAGTGGTACAGGCAACATGAGGATATTATTTCACTGCATCTGTTGGCCCTTTATTGGGAATGTTTACGGGTGGGCCAGCTGCCTCCCTCAATGTATAAAGTGCATATTGTGCTTATAGCCAAGCCGGACAAGGTCCCCCTATATTGCACCTCCTATCGGCCAATCTCACTCCTGAATATGGATTTTAAAATCCTTACGAAAATGCTGACCAATAGACTTATGTCAGTTATATCCCATTTAGTGTTTGAGGACCAGACAAGATTCTGAAATAAACCTGCAAAGGGTGTATACCCATCTACAGCTAGGCCCTGAGATTACCAAAGGGGGAATATTAGTATTTTTGTATTTAAAAAAGACTTTTGACTCTGTGGATTGGAGCTACATGCAAGAAGTGTTATGGCGGTTTGGGTTTGGTCTTCTATTCTGTAAATGGATTGGGCTGCTATATCACTCCCCAGTTGCGGTAGTCAGACTCAATGGGATGGTATCAGAGTTCTTCCCAGTAGCTAGGGGGACACGCCAGGGCTGCTTGCTGTCTCCTGGCCTATTTACCTTGCTTATAGAGCCCTTGGCTGTAACCCTGCATGCGTCTTCTGAAGTAAAGGGAGTGTGTTGAGGAAAAAATAGCGCTATACGCTGATATCTTTTTCATTTAGACAAAATTCTCACCGCTCCAGGTGAGCCCCGTAAGCAATCAAGGGCTGTTGAACCACCAAGGTTGCTGGCAATGCTAATGATAGCAAAATGGAAAAGACGAAAACTGGACAGCCGCACTCCAAAATCACTTAAAAGAGATGTCTTTTATTTTTCAACTGTACATACAAGTCACTGCAAACCAACAAAATACAGTATGGGCCGACGCGTTTCGCACTGGCAGTCAGTGCTTAGTCATGGCTGACTAAGCCATGACTAAGCACTGACTGCCATGCGAAACGCGTCAGCCATACTGTATTTTGTTGGTTTGCAGTGACTGTATGTTACAGTTGAAAAATAAAAGACATCTCTTAAGTGATTTTGGAGTGCGCTGTCCAGTTTTCGTCTTTTCCATTTTGCTATCTTTTTCATTTACATGATGCTGCACCTCCAGGAGGGGAAGGTTTCACGTTACACTCAGTTCATGATCCTGCACAAGGGAGACCTTTAGGGACATTTCGTACTTACACCTGTCAGTGCTCCGGTAGTTCCCCCCAATGGTGTTACCTTTTGCTCCGCCTCCTCAGCTCCCGTGCTGGATGTTTGTTGCTGCTGCTGCTGCCGCCGCTGGTGGAATCAGTGATTTGATAACCTGGCCCAGCCCATTATTGATGTAGCAAAGCATTTACCCCTGAAGAGCGAGTGCAATCTCGCCAAACGTCGTTGGGTACTAGCGATGCTTGCACATTTGGTTAACGTTTAGATAACTAAACGTTTGGATAACTCAGAATATGTCCCAGTCCATTGATGGAGTGATTTTAGACTTTCTCTGGAGTGGGGGGACTCCACATATTAGATTGTAAGTGTTACAGCAGCCCTGGAAAGAAGGGGGATTGGCCGTACCTAATTTTGATAGATATTTCTTAGCGGGGCAGTTGGTTTTTGCACATAGATGGCTGACTCAACCAGATGATGATGCAGCGGTAACTTTAAAAGCTGCAGTTGTTCGCTCCTACAGTGGGGATCCAAAGTTTGGGCATCCCAGGTAAAAATTTCTATTAATGTGCATAAGGAAGCCAAGAAAAGATGGAAAAATCTCCAAAAGGCATCAATTACAGATTAGACATTCTTATAATATGTCAAAAAAAGTTAGATTTTATTTTCCAATCATTTACACTTTAAAAATTACAGAAAACAAAAAAATGACGTCTCAAATATTTGGGCCACCCTGCAGAGTTAATATCTTGTACTGCCCCCTTTGGCAAGTATCACAGCTTGTAAATGCTTTTTTGTAGCCAGCCAAGAGTCTTTCAATTCTTGTGTTGAGGTATCTTTGACCATTCTTCCTTACAAAAGTCTTCCAATTCTTTGAGATCTCTGGGCTGTCTGTCACGCACTGCTCTGTTAAGGTCTATCCATAAATTTTCAATTATGTTGAGGTCAGGATGATTGTGAAGGCCATGGCAAAACCTTCAGTTTATGCCTCTTGATGTAATCCCCGCGGATTTTGAGGTGTGTTTAGGATCATTATCCATTTTGTAGAAGCCATCCTCTCTTTAACTTCAGCTTTTTCACAGATGGCATCAAGTTACCATCCAAAATTTGCTGAAATTTTATTGAATCCATTTTCCTTCTACTCGTGAAATGTTCCCTGTGCAACTTGCTGCAATACAACCCCAAAGCATGATTGATCCACCCCCATGCTTAACAGTGGACAGAGGTCTTTTCATTAAATGTTGTGCCCTTTCTTCTCCAAACATACCTTTGCTCATTCCGGCCAAAAAGTTCTATTTTAACCTCATCGGTCCACAGAACTTGTTTCCAAAATGCATCAGGCTTGTCTCCATGAAGACCATATTTGTACAAGTATCTCTTTATAGTGGAATAGTTTACCACAACTCCAGTGTCTGCCAGATCTTTCTGGAGGGATCGTGCAGTCAAACGTGGGCTTTGAATTGCTTTTCTCACAATCCTGCGAGCTGTTCTGTCTGATATTTTTCCATCTTTCCTTGGCTTTGTTATGCACATTAATACACATTTTATACCTGGGGTGCCCCAAACTTTAGATTCCCACTGTACGAGGAGCCAACAGGGGAAGAGGGTCCCCTTATCCCATAACGGGGTCCATGCGCTCAGTTATCAGCCCTAGACGGGCTGAACTTCAGGGTGGAGTGGTGTCTACTTATACCAAGTGTATCCCACTTTCTTGCTTATCCAGATCCAATAGTTTGGACCAGATAGACCATAAGCAGTGGTTGGAATGGGGGTGTTGTTGACGTGTGTTGATGTGCTCAGAGTACCCAGATCCCTAGCTCGCACCCTGTTCCTGTTTTTACTGTTCAGGCATGCTTTTTCTGCACAATTTGGGTCCTTCATCCTGAACGTGCGGGCTGGCTAACTGGAATCACTGCTCAGGGACAAAGACCACCCAAAGCCAAGGCATTATTCATTGATACTACAAGCTTCTTGCATCACATTTCCCACAGCTTGACAATGATGATTGGGATGATATCTGGAGCACCAGGTTTGCCAGACTGGTGTCGGCATGTGATCACTTGATACAGTTCAAGTTTCTTCATAGGATATACTACACCCCTGCTAAATCAGCAAGGATTTACCCTGCCCACCTGTCAAACTGCTGGAGGTGTGATGCACCTGGAGCAGATTTTATGCATGTCTTCTGGCTTTGCCCGCACATCCGGCAGTTCTGGGTTGGGGTGATGGACTGTGTTAGGTTGGTAATCACAATCGCCATTGCACCATCTATTGAAGTCTGTCTGTTGGGCTTGGTAGACACATTAGCACCCAAAAATGTGATCTGTACTTTTCTCACCTTGCTCCTGTACCATGCTTGCAAAGTGATAATCCTATCCTGGAAAATGTTGGCCCCCTACCCTTATGGCCTGGAAGGCATTGATTAACAAGGCTCTACCGCTGTATGAAGCCACGTATCTCCATAGAGGGGTACCCGATAAGTTTAAAAAGGTGTGGGGAGGCTGGATAGACAACAGCTCAACAGCATCAGATTGCACTGGTGAATGATTGACCTATGTGCCAAGTAGTGAGGCTTGTATAATTGCAGATAGTCGCTTTGCCGCAAAGCCAGCAGATCAGCTAGTTCTACTATACAGACAGAGACATCCTGTTCAGATTAGAAGCAGATACTATTTGCAGTATTAAAGACCCATTTGTTTAGGTGCCCCCTTTAACCACTTCAATACCAAGCACTTTCGCCCCTTCTTGCCCTGGACAATTTTCAGCTTTCAGCACTGTCACATTTTAAATGACAATTGCGTGGTCATGCTACACTGTACCCAAACTAAATTTTAATCATTTTCTTCCCACAGATAAATCTGTCTTTTGGTGGTATTTGATCACCTCTGCAGGTTTTATTTTTTGCTAAACAAACTAAAAATGTTTAATGAGGCGACACTGATGGGCACTGATGAGGAGGCACTGATATGTAGAATTGATGGGCACCAATAGGCAGCACTGATATTCAGCTCTGATGAGCACTGACAGGTGGCAATGACAGGCGGGTGTGATGGGCGGCACTGACAGGCAGCACTGATTGGCATTGATGGGCACTGATGCACAACCCAGCTTTGGTTGTTCATATACGACTAGGGGTCGCGAACCTCCTTCAGCGGCGGGGGAGCACTCTACCAGATCTATCCCAGGACCTCAGAGTAATGATTGTTTTTTTTCAGCAGGACAATTTCCACTAAATTTGAGAAAACAAGCAGGTAGGGTAGTATCCAAATTTACTATGAGTCATATGGATTGGTGGATGACTCAATTCCATGGCTGTCAAAACCTGATTCCGGTCGCCGGGACTGAACATCGTGCTTATACCACAGTTAATTTGGGTACTATCCTATCAGGCACTACCGTGTTGCACCCCCGAGTTCATCATGATCTGATGGTTTATGAGTCTGAACAACCTCAAATGATTGATACTAATGGGTGCTGGATAAAGGAAGGGGTGGTGTTATGTCAAGGGAAACAGGATAGGATCATGAGACAACAATGCTGGCACAAGGAAGGGCCATGTCTCATGGATGCCGAGGAATTGTCCCAACCTTATGTAAAATACTTGGGGCAAGGGTATTGGTGCTGGTATCAAATGTCCAATGATACCCTATATTCTGCCTATGGGTTGAACTGTACTCAGTGGGGTACATTACCTCAGGGAGTCTACTGTACATCTTCCCCGGTCCTGGAAATAGATATAGCTGAGACACAAGGACGTACCCCTGTTACCCCAGAGAAAAGGCTTGATATCAAACCTGACACTCCCATATACATCTACAGAAATTTCCTCTGGGATTTTGGGCCGAGTTAAAGGCTTGGCTGGTAGATTTTGGGCAACAGGATGAAATATTAAATGTGCTAAGAGATGCTGAGAAACAAGCCACCATACGACTCACCCATGATCAAAATAAGTTGATCCAAGTATCCCACGCTTTAGACGCAGATGCTAAGATTTCCTGGTGGGAAAGTTTATTTGGGTATAGTCCCAACGCTACAGCTTTCCTAAACATTTTGCTCCACCCTGTTGTCCTAATCTGTGTAGGTTTATTGCTCTCCCTGATGCAAGTAATGATGTGCATTACTATCAGGAGAATGAACGCTAAAACTATGAGAATGTGCACCTCAACAAGGTATCTTCTCTCAAAGAACAGAAAAGCCACTAACTCAGAAACACATTTCTGAAGAAGCCTGTTCCAATCTAGATCCCAACACCCATGGCCTCCGACTTAGTAAAATTAATCCTCAAATTGGATAGCCGGCCGTATAGTTCAAATTCCCGCATGAGGTGCGTCAGGGAGGTAGAGGGGTTCGTAAGTGTGAACATCAGGTCGTCTGCGTAAGCAAAGACCTTATGTTGCTTTTTGCCCACCGTCACCCCTGAAATTTCCGGGTTCTGTCTAACATGACACAAGAAGGGCTTAAGGGAGAGTGCAAAGAGCAGGGGCGAGAGAGGGCAGCCCTGTCTGGTGCCATTGGATATCGGGAAAGACTCCGATAGTACTCCATTCACCTTAACTCTGGCCGTAGGTCCCGAGTAGGCGACCCCCACCCAGCTCGACATCCAGTCCCCCAGGCCCACGTGCCTCAACGTTGCGAACATGTATTCCCAGTTCACCCGGTCGAATGCCTTTTCGGCATCCGTCCCCACCATCACGCATGGCTTTTTGCTACTAACTGCAACATGTAGTAGATTGAGGACCTTGATGGTGTTGTCCCTGGCTTCCCTCATCGGGACGAATCCCACCTGATCCAAGTGTATCAGACGAGGGAGGTGTTGTTGCAGTCTGGAGGCCAGAATCTTGGTGAACAGTTTGAGGTCTGCATTGAGGAGAGATATGGGGCGATAACTCCCACACAACGATGGGTCTTTTCCCTCTTTTGGTATCACCGAGATCTGGGCCTGGAGTGTGAAGCCATTAAACTGGCGCCAGCACCAAGGTCGTTAAATAATTTCACCATTCGTTGACCTTAAGGCGGCAGCAAGACTTTGTAGTAGTGTGTGGTGAGACCGTCAGGGCCAGGGGCTTTGCCTGTTTTAGTATTGCTGAGGGCGAGCTGGAGTTCTGGTAGAGTGATGGGTTCCTCTAAGCTCTCTCGGGCCTCTGTCGGGAGTGTGGTCATACGAGATCTGTCAAGGTAGTCTGTCACGAGTTCCTGCGTGGAGGCCGGGGTGTGTATATTATATAGGGCATTGTAGAATGATCTAAATTCCTGTGTGATCTGGTGGGATAAGGACGCCCGCTGCCCCTCAAATGTAACCACGTATGGAATGTAGGATGCTTGGCGTTGTGTCTGAAGAGTCTGCCACGTTTGTTGCCTGACTCGTAGACCTTCCTCCGACACACTTGCATCGCCGTTTTGGCCTTATACTGCAGGATGTCAGTGATTTGCGAGCGAACTACATCTAAGTCCGCCCTCAAGTGGGCAGACGGGGCCGCCTTGTGAGCAGCTTCCAGCGTCCACAGCTTATCCAGGAGCAGATTCAACTGCATCGTCCGGGTCCGTTTTAGTCTAGCGCCGTGTTTTTTCAGGACACCTCCAATCACGGCCTTATGGACCTCCCAAACCACTCCGGGGTCACTGTCCGTCGTATTGTTGATTTCAAAGTATCGATCTATCTCATTCACCACATCTGCTAAGACCTCAGGGTCCTGCAGAAGACTTTCATTAAGCCTCCAGGTCAGTGTTTCATCCCGCGTTGGTTTCTGACAGCGCATATTTCAACCCTACCGGGGCGTGGTCCGACCACATGATCGAGCCAATTGATGTGTCCTTTATCACGTGTAGCTGACCGTGTGGCACGAGAAAGTAATCGATGCGTAAATACGACTGGTGGGGTTTGGAGTAGGAGTAATCCCTTTCCCCGGGGTGGAAGAGCCGCCACGTATCGATCAGCTGCGCAAAGTGTAGTGTCGCGCCTATACGCACGTCACGCAAGGTGGTGGATGTTCCGGTGGAAGTATCTTCTAGCGGCGAGAGGGGAATGTTCAAATCTCCCCCCAGTATAAGTTGGCCTTCCGAGAAGCGCGTTAGTTTGTCCACGCATCTTTTAATAAAGGTGTCCTGATGAATGTTAGGGGCATATAGGTTTGCCAGCGTCACCATTCTATCGCCAATAAGGCCTTTTAAAAAAAGGAAATGGCCCTCACTGTCTGGATGTCCTCTAGTTTCCAGGGTACCCGTGCCGAGATAAGGATGGAGACTTCTCGGGATTTGGCCTCCGCGTACGCTGAGTGGTAAGCCAGGGGGCAATATCTGTTTTTAAGTAGCGGTAGTTTAAGGTCTCTGAAATGGGTCTCTTGTATCATGACTACGTCCGCTTTCGAGCGGCGCATGTCATGGAGCAACATCCGTCGCTTATCAGGGGTGTTCAATCGCTTTACATTCAGGGATATGATGTTGAGCAGATCCATGACTGCACCCGGGGGAGGGTAAAGGGGGAATGGGAGGCAGAGAATAGGCGTGACAGGAGCTGAAATTGGGTAGTTTAGACTCCCGAGGGAGTGATAGAGAAAGGGTAAGGAGCCGACACTAGAGCGTGCAGCTGCAGGAAAGGTCTAAAGTAGCCCTAACGGCTATGGCGTTCGCCAACGTCTCCTCACAGAGAAGATATCGGGGTATGGAGCGCCGTCCTATACGGGGTAGTGGGTGAACAAAGCTAAAGTATAAACTAAGCTACCCGGCCTAAATCATATTTGTATATATTGTGTAACACATCGGCAGTGCAAGTTAATACAGTTACATTACAGAACATAGAATAAAACAAAATAAAACAGGTCAAGCAACATACGAGTGAACAAATGGAACTGAATAGTGCAAAAAGAAATATAGTGCAAATATCAGCCACAACAGTTCGTCTATAACAGTAGAGAACGAAGAACATATGGCCGGTCTCCTCTCTGGTTCAGAGCAAATAAACCACCCATCCCTCCTACGGTCCCAATCAAGTGTGAGGGCTGTCAGTCCTCGCCAGCCCTAGTGTCAGTCACAGAGAGGGACTCTCCAAGTGCCAGAAATGGGCCCCCACAAAACTGACTCCCAGTTCACTTGCCCCCAGGACAGTACCTTAGCGGTTCCGGGTTCGTGAGATGTACCATCTGCTCCTCAAAATGGCACAGGATCTCCATACATGGCCCCCCCACCCTATCAACAGCCCACCCCTCCGTCTCTCCATAGACGACTCCCACGGTTTCCCGTATGTCGGATCATCTAGGGTCCCCCCACAACAATTCTGCCCCCCCTCATCAACCCAAAGGAGGGGGACGGGTGAGGGAGAAATTGATCCAGCGGGTGCCCATGGTGTCAGGAGCCGGTGACATTCACAAGGTCAGTGCCGCACCAGGGGGGATTCCAAGTGGCAAGGGGTGCGGCAGTGTCGCCCTGGAGAGATCCGGCAGGATCTTGATCTGCGCGCCCGTGCGTTCCACATCGCCATGATACCAGGCTCTTCTGAGGAGAGCTTCCTTTTGGCCATAGCGGTGCAGTCTGCAGATGACGTCATGCGGCCTATCCGGGTCTGTCGGCCTCGGGCCCAAGGCCCTGTGCACGCAGTCCAGGATGATCAGCTCCTCCGGCTCTCCCAGCACAGCACTGAACAGTCCGGTAACCGCCTCTCCGAGGTTTTCGCCATCCGCTCCCTCCGGTATTCCCCGCAGCCGCAAGTTATTGCGGCGGCTGCGGTCCTCGATATCCTCCGGGTGGAGCTTCAGGTCAATGGCTGTGTCGCGGTGGAGGTGCCTTGATTGCTCCAGCGCCGCCACTCTGGCCTCCAAAGAGGACACAGACGCCTCTCCGGACGTCATTCGCTCCGCCAGAGTAGAGACCTCACCGCGGACCTCCTGGATGTCCCGATTGTGCGTCTCCTCCAGCCTGGAGAATAAGGGTCTCAATATCCGAGCGCATCGGGAGAGCCAGCAGCACGGACCTGATCTCCTGGTCCTGCATCTCAGCGTCGATCTGCTGTACCTCGGGTGTCTCGGTGCTGGAGTGGTTTCGAAGCGGTCCAGGGAGTTCCGCCGACGGTTCGTCCACCACAGGTAAGCCATTGTCGGTAGCCAGGGTATGGGCCTCACGCGGGGATCCACTTGCTGTGCCACGTGGTGCGGTCGCCTTAGCTCCGGGGGATTTGCCCTGTGGGTTGCGGAAATATTTAAGAATTTCCCCCAATTTCGCTCCAGAGGGTGTCTTGCTCATTGTTGCCCTAGTGTTGTATCTTCTCGCTGAGTGCATGTCGATATTTAGGTGCATTTTTGGGGAGTCTCGGCCGGGAGCTCGAGGGAAAGCAGCTTCACAGAGCCATGTCTAGGCCACGCCCCCCACATCTATAATTTCTTCTATTGTTTCTAAAACCATTGGCCAAAAATGTCTTACTTTCGGGCATTCCCCAAAAAATGTGCATCATAGTGCCCACAGTCTCTTGACACCGCCAGCATAGATTTGAGGTCTGTGGATATATCCGATTCAATACTTCTGGAGTTCTATACCACCTACTCAGAATCTTATAGCTTCCCTCTTGGTACCTCATTGCTATTGACACCTTGTGTGTACCTAAATATCTTATTTATTTGTGCTTCTGTAAAAATTACCCCCATCTCTTTCCCATGCCTGTATGTAACCAAGATTCTGTGGGGCCTTTAATTCGATCACCATAGTATATAATGTCGATATTGCATGCCTCATTGACTCTCCTTTCAAGCATAGGTTTTTAAACTTGGATGGTATGGTTGTTTCTCTAGTTTGCATAGAAATTGATCTGAGATATGCATTTAACTGCATTCTCCTGAAGAAGTCTAGACATTCTCCAAACTCAGAGTCCAGTTCTTCTATAGACATTACTTGATTATCTACCGTGAAATGTATCACTCTATTTTTACCCTGTCGATTTAGAGTCATAAAACTTTTATCCTTTAGTCCCATTTCGAACTCTGGATTGCCCAGGATAGGAATCATCGGGTTCAGCAGATTAGGTGTCTCAACTTTTTTAAGTATCCTTTTAACTGCCCTAAGTGTCGCTCCTACTGTCGGATGTTGCTTTGCTGCTTGCAGTATTATTGTGTTTTTTAGCCAAATTATTCCCTCCAGGGGTACCTTCACTATTGCTTGTTCCCATGTGTACCCATGGTTTTTCTTTTTGACGTGCACAACAGTCCAGCACTCTTGCTAAATGTATTGCCTCATAGTACCCCTCTGGGTCCGGAAGCCCTACCCCACCTTTTTCTTTTGGTAAAATCAAAATATCTCCTTGAATTCTAGCAGATTTTCCGGCCAATCTTACTCTTAGCTCTCTCAAATATCCCAACAGAATCTTAATAGGCAAGGTCTGTAATAGGTATAGCAATCTTGGCATTACATTCATTTTTTTTTTATATTTTTATTTTACATTTTTGCTTTCCAAAATACAGTGCTTTACAAAAATCCTCTCATCTATACAAATGATGCATGATACATCCAACCGAAAAAACAGTTGTCGTGATAGGATAATATAATATATATATATATATATTATATTATCCTATCTCCCCCCCCCCCCAGCCCACCACCACCCCCCCTCCCAATCCCCCCCCCCCCCAGGCAGCTCCCATGTCATCCTAACCAAAAACAGAAAGGAAAGGAAAGAAGAAAATCAGTCAAAATGAGAGAGGAAGTCACCTCTCATACAGATCTGGTCTATAGTCGCTTTTTAGGGAGGGACCAAGGTCAAATACGGCTTATTTTGTTTTTTATTTGTTAAAAGGTTCCTGTCTTCCATGGATGGGGGGAGTTTTCAGTGGCACCAATTGTTTTCCTCTATGAAGGGAGGCCTATACTTCTCAACCAAGGTCCCCACACTTTTTCAAGCCTTTTGTGGTTTCCTTGTTTGATAAGAGCCACTCTCTCGCTCTCTATCAACCTATTTATTGTTCCGATCCAGTTTCTGGCTGATGGAGGGTCATGCGCCTGCCATCTCTGAGCGATTAATTTACGTGCCTGAAATAGGCCTCTCAGCACCCCCTCCACTGTACCCGGGGGGAGTCTATCGTCTTCCATGTCACCCAGGAGACAGGTTTTAGCATCTAGCTCCAAAGAGGTCCCAAAAATGTTGTTGATCTTATTAATGACCTCTGTCCAATATCTAAAAAGTTTGGGACACCTCCAGAAGATATGGACAAGGTCGCCTATATCATTACATCTAGGGCATTGATCGCTCGTTTTCCAACCAAATTGAAACATTTTTTTTGGGGTATAATAGACCCTATGCAGCAAAAAGAGGTGAGCCAGTCTCTGGGCTGGGGCGATAGATACTAAAACCCCTCTACTCAGAATCCCGTTCCACCTCTCATGCGTTATCGGACCCAAGTCCCGTTCCCATCTTTCTCTGCTCCTAAGAATACCCTTTTGGTTTATGGCCCTATCCACCAAATTATTGTATAGCTCTGAAATAAACCCTTTTGTTGAATCTTTTTTGGCTATTTTGTTGAGAACTGGGGTCTGGGCCCTGGTTAGTAGCTGGGACTTGAGCTGAGTCTGAATAGCGTGTCTAATCTGAAGGTATTTAAAAAAGGTGTTATTTGGGATATTAAATTCTTGTCTTAGATCTGAAAACGACTTCATAGTATTCCCCTCGTACAAATGGACCAAGCGTGTAATTCCCTGTCTCTCCCAGATACTGCACCTTCCCATCCCCTCCACTTCTGGGAGGATTTTATTATGCCAAAGGGGAGCAAATTCAGATATTCCAAGATATCCCAGCAATGTCTTTGCTGTCCTCCACACCTTATTGAGTAGGTTTATAGTTGGGCACTTATGGGCAAATGAATTTGCCTCCAGGATTTCTACTAGCGTTCTATGTGGGGCCCCTGCTAACATTATTCTAAAGCAGTCTTTTCTGGGGTCTGAGCTCCCACAGCCCGCGATATGCTGGATCTGAGACGCCAGAAAATAAATTCTTGGGTGTGGAACCGCCATCCCACCCCCCCGACCGGGAGCTGCATAGTCTGCAACCCAATTCTGGCCTGCCCACCTTTCCACATTAATTCGCGAAATAGCATTTCCAATCTTTTAAACCACACTTGGTTAATCCAGATCGGAGAATTGTGGAGAATGTACAATATCTGGGGGAGCCAGATCATTTTAATTAGGCTGCATCTCCCGGCTGCCGAGAGAGGGAGGCGGCCCCAAATGTCTTTTTTTTGCTTCAGTTTAGATAATAAGGGGGCCAAGTTTATTCCAATGTATTCGCTGACGTCCCGAGTGATCCAAATCCCCAAACATTTAAATGTAGTCAGGATTTTCAATTGGGGTATGTTGGCTGATGTGATATATCGTGCTGTATCTATTGGTAGCAAAGCCGACTTGTCCCAATTGATGGTTAATCCAGAAAACCTGCCGAACTCTCTAACCATTTGGACCACTGGAGCTAATGAGTTATTAACATCCCCAATAAAAAAAAAGGATGTCGTCCGCGAACAACGATATTCTATCTTCGTCTAGGCCCCTTTTGAATCCCGAAATGTCTTCCTTACATCTAGTTTTTATAGCTAAGGGTTCCATGGCCAATGCGAATAGAAGTGGGGACAGAGGACACCCTTGCCTCATTTCCCTCTCCAACTCAAACAAATCTGATGTTTCACCATTAATCTTAACTTTTGCGCAGGGTTTATTATATAGGAGCTTAACCCACCTAATGAAGGATGGGCCAAACCCAAAGCCTTCTAGTACCCGCCATAGGTATGTCCACTCCAGGCTGTCGAATGCCTTAGCAGAATCCAGAGCCAGCAATGCCCTAGGGCCCTCGTTATCAGTGGGAACCTGGATGTTTAAGAAGACCCTTTTTATATTAAGGCTTGTTGACCTGTTAGGAATAAATCCCGACTGGTCAGGGTGGATAAGGCGCTCAATGCACCTTTTTAATCTTGTTGCAAGCACCTTTGCAAGGATTTTTACGTCCGTGCAGAGTAGTGAAATTGGACGGTATGAAGCAGGGTCGAGTTGATCATTTCCCTCTTTATGAATTATAATGATTGTTGCCTCTATCATAGAGGGAGGAAGGTGTCCTTTGGAGAAAGCCTGATTCAAAGTGTGCAATAACTCAGGTAATAATATATCTCCATATTGTTTGAAAATTTCTGTTGGGAGCCCATCAGGACCTGGTGATCTATGGTTGGCCATCTCTGTCACAGCACATCGCAGTTCTTCCAACGTAAGTGGGGATTCTATTTTTTTTTTCTCGTTGTCTAACAAGGTTGGAAAAGATAGTCCCTGAAAAAAAGCCTCCATATTCTCATTCTCGCCCCTTGATTTATATAGGGTTTTATAGAATTCATGGAACGTACATCTTATCCCCTTGCCTTCTGTTACAATTTCGCCTGTTGGATTTCTAATAGCCCCAATATTGGAAGATGGGGAATTAGTCTGTACCAGGAGCGACAGCACCCGCCCCGCCCTTTCCCGTTCACCAAATTGGAGTTGTTTTTGGAAAATTTGGCGGTTCGCGGTCTTTCTCCTAATTACCATTTTATAAGCCTGTTGTTTTTCAAGCCATTCTCCTTGTCTACTTGGGGAGGGATCTACTATGTAACGTTGCTCGGCGAGCATCGCGGCGTTCCTCGCCTCTTCTTCCCATTTTCTGGATTCCCGTTGTAGTCTTGCAACTTTTTGTATTAGCAAGCCCCTTAAATATGCCTTCAGGGAGTCCCAGACCATATCAGCATCTGCTGTACCAGTGTTAATCTGGGTATATTCCCTCAGACGGTCCGACAGCTCTTGTGATTTCCCAATCAATTCCCTAGGAGTTGGTCTCTCCTTTTTTCTGATTATTAAATCTAATGGTGAGTGGTCTGAGACCCCTCTCAGGCCATATTCTATTTCCTTCACCCTATTTGTTGAAATTGAATTGCCCAAAGCCAAGTCAATTCTGGATAATGTGTTATAAGAGCTGGAAAATCAGGAATACTGACGGGTCGTTGGATGATGGACACGCCAGATATCCTTTAACCCTGCCTCCTCCATTAGCTGAACCAACCGACCTCCACATTCGTTTTTTGAGTCCAGCCTCGGGGGGGAATCGGTCGTGCTCTCTGTCAGGGGCTTCGTTGTAGTCTCCCACTGCTATCAGGGGGATATCCGGCTTGTCCATCATGAACTCAATTAGTTTCTGTAATACTAAAAAATTAAAGGGGGGGACATATATATTGGCTATTATGTAAGGCTTGTTGTCTATTGTGCAGGCCAGAAAGATATAGCGTCCCTGATCATCTATCCAGCTTTGTTCACAGGAGAATAGTAGTCCCTTGCTTACTAGTATACTGACCCCCCCGTGAGTATGAAGAGTGTACCGGAAAAGTGATTGTCACCGGCGCAAAAATAAGTTCTAAATAATACTATATTGACCTGCTGCAGTGCTGTATAAACCTTCTATGAGGTTTAAGTGAAAAAATTAAAAAGGTGTTGGTACTGCGCTGGTATAATAATGTGATATCAAAAAAAAAAAAAATTTAGAATTTTTTTTTTTTTTTTTTTTTTTTAGTTTACCCAAAAAAAATTATTTCTTTCTATTTGACCCCTATAGTGATATAGTGCTAGATCCAGTACAGTGATGTACGTGATGGGTCACTATAGAAACAGCTCTTGTGAACATATGTACTAGCGTGATGCTATGTGCATATGCTGTGCCATCAAAAATAAATAAATGAATAAATAAATAAATAGATAAATATGGCTACCCCAAATGATGTGCTTGTGAAACAATATTCCAAAGTGCTATAAGTGAGTCTATAAACTATTATGAATATACATGCACAAGTGTGCGAACATATAAATAATGAATAATATTATTAATATATAAAAATAATAAGGTGCGTTAGTGCCAAAAATTAGTTGTTCACAATTCATGTGCATTCATGCTGCAACACGTCCCCAATTATGGGTGAGCGCCAGTTCACAAATTCCAGTCCAAACAGAAAGTGTTGCTGAGTTTAAATCCTGGTGCTATATTTCATGCATACAGGGTGCTGTCACTTCTTCCACCCGACAAAGATAAGTGCTACCACCACCAACTGCTGAAATGCAAACTCACCAGACCCCAGCTGGTAATGTGCCGCAAAAACGTATTCCGTTAAAGTTGGTGAGTCCTCTCAGGATGTTCCTCAATGCCTCAAAGAAACCAAGGGGCTCATCATGGTGAAATACGTTTAAAAATATATTTATTTAAAATTCATAATAAAAAACTACTCACAAGAGAGGTGCTTTAAAACCAGCACCTGGTGTCTTTGGCAGTGTCAGTCTTTTAGACAGCCGCTGACCAGCTTATCGTACGGGTGCGTTCCTGGCTCCTGCTGTACCTGTGGTCTCACTGGTTAAAATTACACTCCCCCTTGCGCTGTCCACATAGCTTCTTACGCGTTTCGCAGTTTTGCGTCTTCAGAAAAGCTATAGGGGTCAAATAGAAAGAAATATTTTTTTTGGGTAAACTAAAAAAAAAAAAATTCTAATTTTTTTTTTTGATATCACATTATTATACCAGCGCAGTACCAACACCTTTTTAATGAAGAGTGTACCGAATGATAGCGGTACAGAAACTTACGTATACCCAATTGGGTCATATTAGCTTTCGTTAAGTGAGTCTCTTGTAGACAAAGTATCCCTGGTCCCTTCCCCTCCATTGAAGCCAGAACCAATGCTCTCTTAGTGGGGTCACCCAACCCTCTTATATTCCGTGACCTAATTCTCCAAGCCATTTTTAATGTACAGTAAAAGAGAAAAGTATGCAGTCATAGACAAAGATTAACATGATATTGATCTTCTCTCTCCCCCCTTGGCTGCCCCTGCAGGCGTCCACTCCCCTTCCCAGTCATTAACATTTTAACAATAAAGCTGCCTGGAGTGAATCCCACCCCAAAGTGACCCTCCCCCTCCCCAACCCCCCTCCCCTTATCCCCCCCACCCATTGGGGCTCCCCTTGGGGGCCTCTCCTGTGACCCTGCCACTCTTACCCAATCTCATCCCACCTGTCATCCTACCTCTTCCTTACCCTTTTAACCCTGCTGAGGGTCTCCCCTCGCCTACCCCTTGACCAGGTTTCAAACTCCTTTTTAACATAGTAAACAAAGTAACCTAATAAGCAAAAAAAAAAAATGTACGACCGTGAGTCCCGATTGTGCGTTTCAATAAAATGTTAGATCTAGAAAAATTATGTTAGACGTGAGGAATGCCCCCTCTCAGAAGGGATAGTCCATTAACTATTAGTGATGTATAAGGTGCCACCACACCGCAACCAGTGGAGTAAAAAAAAAAAAGAAAAGCCAAAAAAATAAAAAAGCAAAAAATAAATAAACAAAGCCAATTACATCAGCCATGTGTCCCGCTTGTGCGTTTCTATAAAATATTAAATCTGAAAAAAATGTACAGAAAAAAAAAATGTCCCCGCGTCTCAGAAGGGACAATCTGTTAGGCATTAATAATGCGAAAAACACAGGTATATACCTCACACACCAAACAATAAAACTAAAAAAACAAGCAAGTTTCATCAGACATGTGCCCTGAGCATTTCAAAATTGTGCACCCAAGTGGTCCAACAAGCTCCAATCAAGGGCTATCAGGCCACTTAACCCCCCAATTGAACATACAGAATAAACAAAATGTACATTTGTAGCTGTGTGTTTGATTTGCTGGGGAAAAAAATAAATATTTTTTTTTGACACAGAGCCCAAGAAACCCTGTCCCCCTCCCGTCCTCCAAGAAAAATAAAAGAGGAGAAAAAAACGGGCAAACCACAGGGAAAAAGAGAGAAGGTCTCCTGGGCCCGGCGACATTTAACCAGCACCATTTATATCATATTTATATCCAAGCTGTGTCCAAACTCGTGTAAAAAAAAAAAAAAGGTAAAGGGTTTGGAAAAGGACACATAAAAAAAGATAAGATTGCCATTCTTGCAGGTGAGTCTTATAATAGAGCTTATAGATCCTTGCGGATGTCTTCCAGCCATTTTGTCGCTTCTCCTGGCGTGTTGAAAAAAAAAGTCTTGCCCAACGCTGTTATCCGCAAGCGGGCCGGGTATAAAAGAGTGTATGCCACTTTATGTTGCTGCAGAGTGCGTTTGATTGGCACATATTCAAATCTGCGCTTTTGTAGCTCTGGGGAGAAGTCCGGATAGAACGATATTCTAGAGCCGTTGTAACTAATGTCTCCCTTCTCCCGCTTTTTGAAGCAGGGTGACTGTCTAAAGTTGAAGAATTTAAAGATTATTGGTCTAGGCCGTCCACCTGGCTGCGGGGGCTTTGAAGGGACCCTGTGTGCTCTTTCAATGGAAAAAAAGGGTGAAAAAAAAATATTGTCAAAGATCTCCTTAAGCCACTCCTCCATAAATGTTATGGTGTCAGCACCTTCACACCGCTCTGGGAGGCCAATCACACGGATATTACTCCTTCTGAGCCTATTTTCCATTTCATCTAACTTAGATGATTGAAAGTGGACTTTTTCCTGCAACTCTAACTTTGTTCTCAATTGGGTACAGAGTGTCTTCAAGGGCACTTGTTCGCTCTTCCAATGTCGCCACCCTTTCCAAAGTGTTGCTCATGTCCTGGCGTATTAGAACAAGCTTGTCCTTTAAACTTCCTAGTTGATTATCAAAACCGACCATTAGTGTTTTGCAGTCATTTACAGCCCTTAGAACGTCTTTTAATGTGGGTTCCTGAGTTGTCTTGGAACTAATGTTTTCAATGGATCCTAGATTAGACAGTTCCTCTGTTGTTTCGTTCTTCTCCCCCCCCAGTCCCTTATTCCTTTGGGTTTTAGACCCTGTTGAATTAGCGGGGTTGACTGAGTTGGATGGTTTGGGGGCTACCGCTGACCCCAAACTCCGCCTATCTGCTGACGAGCCCAACAAACCCTTGGGTTGTACTGCTGTGGGTGGTGCTCCCCCCTTGACGGGGGAGTGGGTCCCGGATTTTGGGGGGTGGAAAAACCGATCCAATTTGGCTGCGGCTGCCTGGCTACCTTTCTCCTTCTGTCTCTGTCTTTATCCCTTGTTGACCTTGTGACCGGAGCCCCCTCTGAAGGGGGTGCATTTTTCGTCATGGTAAACATAGATGCGAGAGAGAGAAAAAAAAAAAACCCACACAACAGCGCTCCGCTCTGGTCTGTGAAAGAAGTCCCTTTTTAACTTTGGCCGTGCTAACTTCAGAACCAGGGAGAGGGTAATTCAGTCCCCGGCGTACAAATTTCAGATCAGGGGGGAACAGTACAGATCTCGCGTCACCTGGGGGTTGTGGGGTTTATACAAAATGCATTGCATATTGTATACTGTTGTTTATTTGTGCCTTGTTTTTTTTTTTTAAGTAATTGGATACTTGAGTACTTAAATATTATATCCAGAGCTTGTAAACCCCCCTGCTCTATGCCGGCACCACACAAGGGCGTACAGGTTTTTTTTTTTTTACAGTGATATCCCAGGTTGGAGGCAGGGTATTAAAAGAAGAATCGTACAGTGCATGGTACAATAAGCTCTTTCCCACAGTCAATTAACCTGGTTGCTACAGCTCAGTGTCATAAGCAATACACTTGCTATACTGGGTTACTCACACGTCCCTTGTCTGTGCTGTGCTGGGCTCTCTTCCTGCTGAGCTGGTTATGTTAATGTGGAACCCGTTCTTATTTCGGTGTGCATTGAAACAAGGAATACAGTGTGAGGTCCGTGCGCGGGACTCCGACAGAGATCTCCGATGCTTGCTCACAACGGCTTCTCTGGCTTGGACGCCCAATCGTTCTAGTGTGGCTGAATTCAACGGGGCGATCACGTGGTCCCGTCAGCTGATCGTCGTCTCCCAATCACGTCCTCCCGTCTCGGCCCCGCAGACGGACCACCACAGACCTCGATCTCGAACCCCGAGACCCGGGGGGGCCCCCGACAGGAGCGCGGGGAAATGCAAAAGACTCCCCGCGACAGCAGGCTCAGCCGACACCGCAAGCCAGCAGCTTCCACACAGATTACGCAGGTAATATCGGGGTCCACAAAAAGATTCAACTGGAGAGACGCTTTAGGTGAAGGATGAAGCAAGGAGCTGAGACAGGTGGGGAATTAGGGCGGAACACATGAAAGGCATAGTCAGCTTAGCATGCCTGGGGTAGGTAGGAAAGGGGAGACCTCTCACGTCTTGCAGGTCCTCACATATCCACCACCTTTCTCACACCGCACACCTGCATCCGGTCACGCCCCCGGCATTACATTCATTTTGATTGTACCAAACCACGTAAACACCTCCTTATCCCATTTCTGTAGGTCTAATTTAATCTGTCGGACCAGGGGCACAAAATTCAATTCAAATATCCTATTTAATCTATTGGGTATTTTTGTCCCAAGATAGCCTATATGAGAACGTGTCCATCTGAAAGAAAAAAAAATGTGATAGCTGTTGTAGTTCTGTATTCGTCTCGATGCCCATTGCTTCCGATTTGTTATAGTTACCGTATTTATCGGGGTATAACGCGCACCCCAAGCTCAGCAAGGTACATTTTTGCCCTGCGTCCATCGGCGGCCTTGTCCAGCGTCGGTCTGCGGCCTTGTGGGTGTCCGTCCGCGGCTTCCTTGCGCGGGGTCCGTCTGCGGCTTTGGAGGTGTCCGTCTGCAGCCTCCATCCAAGTGTCCGTCTCGTCCAGTGTGTCTGTCTGCGGCCTCCATCCAGGTGAGCGTCTCCGTTGTCCGGTGTTTTCGTTTTTTCGATTTTGGCGTGAGCCGAATTATCCTGTGTGTTCGGCTCCCTCTCACGTTGCTGCGGACGAGTGTGGCCGAGCTTAGCCGAGTGCGCAGTACACTCGCTCGGACAATGTCGGAGACAGCGGGGATCGGCGTATATCGCGCACCCACGATTTTAAGGGGAAAAAAGTCCACGGTATACGCCGATAAATACGGTAACCTTAAAATTAGACAATCTTCCATACTTATCCATTTAAGCCATTAATGACGGCAGAGATAGAGCTGGGCGGGCTATAAAAAACAACAGGTCGTCCGCAAATGCGGCCACTTTATGTTTCCTTCCAATTACTCTGATGCCTCCAATGTCCGGATTGGCCCTTATTGTTCTAAGGAGTGGCTCCAGTGTCAAAATAAAGATAATCAGAGACAATGGGCATCCCCGACGTGTTCCATTCTTAATAGAAAAGGCTCTGAAAGTATTTCATTTATCTTAATTCTGGCTTTAGGAGAGGAATAAAGACTCATAACCCAATTCTGCATACCCCTTTTAAGCCCTATATGTTCTAAAGTCGCTCTCAGGAAGGACCAGTTCACTCTGTCGAATGCTTTTTCTGCGTCTGTGGATACTAAAACTGTTTTTTTTTATGATATTGGGCATAATTGTATGGGCGCTTATAGCTCTTTGCGTATTCTCTCTGCTTCCCTTTCTGGCGTGAATTCCTACCTGATCAGGATGTATTAACGACTTGCCGACCTGCCGCTGTCGTTTTAACGGCGGCAGGTACGGCTCCCCTGCGCGAGAGCCCGTACCTCTATGTCGGCTCTCTCGCAGGCCACTAGGGCCGCGTGCACCCCCCACGCGCGGGATTGCCGCCGGGCACCCGCGATCGCTCGTTACAGAGCGGGGACTGGGAGCTGTGTGGGGGGGGTGTTAACACACAGCTCTAGTCCTGTCAGGGGGAGAAATGCTGATCATACAATGTATGAACAGAAGATCAGTGATTTCCCTAGTGAGGCCACCCCCCTACAGTTAGAACACACCTAGGAAACATACTTAACCCTTCCCCGCCCCCTAGTGTTAACCCCTTCACTGCCAGTGGCATTTTTATAGTAATCCAATGCATTTTATAGCACTGATCGCTATAAAAATGCCAATGGTCCCAAAAATGTGTCAAAAGTGTCCGCCATAATGTCGCAGTACCAAAAAAAAAAAACACTGATCGCCGCCATTACTAGTAAAAAAAAAAATAAAAATAATAATTAATAAAAATGCCATAAAAATACCCCCCTATTTTGTAAACGCTATAACTTTTGCGCAAACCAAACGCTTATGCGATTTTTTTTAACGAAAAATATGTAGAAGAATGTCATGGATATGCAATAGCTGTCATGGACATGCAATAGCCTGGCAGCTTACCCGTGTTTCCATCTGTTCAGTAGAGGCCTGACTCTGTTCTGTTCCCTTTTATCACTTCCTCTTCCAGTATGGCCCCACCCAGGCCATCCCAGGAAGTCTTTATTAACTGTTGCTCTACAGGTCTGCAGTGCTGTTCAAACAGTGTAGTTTGCTAGTTCCTGTTTCCAGTGTGCTATGATCATCTTTCCGTGTACCGTTTTGGCTTGTTCCTGACTTCTGCTGTTTGCCTGTGCCCCTGAACCATTTGCCTGTCCCACGGTTATCCTTGTCTGCCTGTTACCCTGACCTCGGCCTACCCATCACCACCGTTTGTCCTGCTGGCTGCTTCCCCTCTCTCCCTGCGGAGCGTGACCTAGGAATCTCGGGGACGCGACCTGGATCCAGTTGTGGCCAGAGACCATTCCCACCATCAGGGGCCCTGGTGAATACAAAACTGGGTCTTAGACTCACCTCCCTGGGTGATCTTGGGTTCACACTTCGTTCCTGCTTGCAGCAGTCGGCTATAGGGTTCACCACCCTGTGGTGCACCCCGGACCCCAACGGGGTGCACTTGTCGTCTGGCCACAGGTGACCTGACAAAGAATACGTATCGGCCTAAACTGAGGGAAAAAAAAACTTTTATATATTTTTGGGGGATATTTATTACAGCAAAAAATATTATTTTTTTTAAAATTGTCGCTCTATTTTTGTTTATAGCGCAAAAACTAAAAACTGCAGAGGTGATCAAATACCACCAAAAGAAAGCTCTATTTGTGGGGAAAACAGGACGCCAATTTTGTTTGGGAGCCACGTCGCACAACCGCGCAATTGTCAGTTAAAGCCCACGCAGTGCCGAATCGCAAAAGTGCTCTGGTCTTTGACCAGCAATATGGTCCGGGGGTTAAGGTGGGTATATATGGTAGTAGTCTGGTTGAGAGTATTTTGCAAAGATCTTTAAATCCACATTTAGCAGTGGGATTGGGCGGTAACTTGAGCATTGAGCCGGTCTTTCCCTCTTTATGTAGCACTGTTATATGGGCCATCAACATTTCTACTGGTATTATTTGCCCTTCACAAATCGAGTTAAAAGCCTCAACAAACCCTGGTGCCAGTTTATCCATGAAAGTTTTATAATATAGCAGGGTGAATCCATCCGGGCCCTGGGGGCT
Organism: Rana temporaria; assembly: GCF_905171775.1. Classification (NCBI taxonomy): domain Eukaryota; kingdom Metazoa; phylum Chordata; class Amphibia; order Anura; family Ranidae; genus Rana; species Rana temporaria. The sequence goes on along the minus strand of NC_053494.1, from coordinate 75,839,960 downwards.
TTACCAGGTTTAATAATTTTCAAGGCATCCAGAAATTCCACAATAGTTTTAGGGCCGTCAATGTCTTCTGCTTCTTTGTCCCGTCAGTCTTGGCATCTCAGAAGCTTCTATATATGTCCCAGACTCTTCTTTACCTACCCTACCTCCCTGATCCCGCGCATCCAATTGATATAGGCCAACATAATAATCTCGGAACTCTTTCGCAATTGCCTGAGATGAATTTACCAATGCGTCGCCCTGCGTTTTAATACGCTCTATATAAAGTTTGTGTCCTTGTTGCTTTTAATGCATTGACCATCATCCTGCTGGGCTTATTCCCAAATTCATAAAAGATTGTCTATTCCAGATCATTGCTGCGTTTGCTTTATCTGTTAACAGCGCATACTAGTTAGTTCCTTCTCTCTCTCTGGAGTGTCTGTTATTTCTTATGCAGAGTCTCTAACCTCTTAATATCTCCGAGCAGAGATTTTAATTGGGCCTCCTGTTGTCGTTTTCTACATGCTCCTGCTGATATAAGTATACCTCTTATATAGCATTTATGTGTTTCTCATACACTTCTCCCGATTTGTTTGTTAGGAAAAACGATTCTAATTCCTGTCCTATCTGTGTCTCCCATTCTGGTTCTTTCAGAAGGGTTTCGTTGATCTTCCATTGCCTTCTCGGGTAGCGGGTTCCCCCCATTCTATAACGCAATAAGATGGTGCGTGATCTGATATCGTAAATGAACTATGGAGGTCTCTCTAATACATTGCAGCGCACTTTGAGATACAAAAACATAATCTATCCTTGAATAACTTATGTTTTGCTGAGAAAAAAGTCTAATCTCTATTGTGCACATGTAAAGTTCTCAGCTGTCTCTTACCTGCATCTCCTGAAGCATTCTTTTTGCTTTTCATAATTTTATATATGACAATTGGGAGGTTCCCCTTGAGGTATCTATAGTTGGATCTAGTGCCATATTTAGATCCGCTCCCATCAGCAAGATTCCCTCCTTATTTTGATGTATTACATTCATATACCTCTCCAAAGCTGCTACTTGACCCTCATTGGGTAAGTAAATGTTCACCAAGGTAACCTTTTGATCGTATATTAAACCCTTCACAATCAATAACCGCCCCTCCTCATCTGTAATTGTCTATTTCTTTCCATGCTAGCTGGCATGATATCATAATCAGCTACTTCTTTTGCGTTTGAGGTCTGTGATGTGCTATGATACACACTGAGATATCTATATTTCCCAACTTTCTTTTTTTTTTTTTTTTTTAAATGCGTCTCTTGAAGAAATTAAAACATGGGATCCAAGTCTCCTTAATTCTGCATATAGCTTGCTATGTTTTTCTGGTAGATTCAAACCCTTCACATTATACGATGTCCAGGGTTATTTTAGTCATCCTTGATATACCAGTCTTTTACGACAACAAGAGGAGAAGAGAATATGAGAGAGAGCAGAAGGGTAAGACGAGAAGGCCAAAAAAAAAAGAAAAAGGGAACGAGGTGATGGGTGGGGACAAGCCTCCCCCCCTTCCCCTTCCGTGATCCGGCTACTACCTGTGTTCCCGGAAGGTATCAAAAATATATCCGTACGTATCCGGGAAATCCCTCCACTCGAGGGTCTATTTGGTCTTGTACGAAGGAGAAAAAAAACAAACAAAAAAAGATTATATAAAAAAAATAAAAATCAGAAAATACGCCTCCGACTTCCCTCCCTTTGGAGGAAAGGCGTATCAACTGGGGGAGTGGGTTATGCGCACATGGAGGTAGCAGTCCCGTTCTCCATACCCTTATTCCTTGCTCGGGTCTCCCTTCCCCCCTCGAAACCCTCCCTCGGAGCATCAATTTACCATATTGCTAGCTCCGATCCTATTTTTACATCTAGTTTGCACATTTATTACCAGATACCATATAACACACTTATATTTGTTCAAATATTATCATAAAAAAAATAGAACATTATGAGCAGGAAGAAACCGGACAAAAAAAAAAAAGAGAAAAATCACCATCATACTATGTACGCTCATCTTATACCAACTTTTGTGTACAAACTCCGTACACTGATTCAAACATAACGTCCTCGGCTTTGTGCGGTGATATCTGAATGATGCCTGCAGCTACAGGCATCATCAGATATCACCGTCCTCAGCCGGCGATTCTGTGGCAACATAAGAATGATCATAGCAGCGGTTTCCGCCGCTTGATCGTTCTTATAGGCAGCGGGAGGGGGCATCCCCCTCCCGCCGCCATTCCGGTGCTTCGGGCTCTCCCGTGCCATCGGGGGCCCGGAGAGCGAATCGACCGACGTTCGTCGGGAGGTCTGGGCGCAACGTTATGACGTCACGCCCGGTACCGGAAGTAAACAAAGCTGCAATCGCGGCTGTCGGCATTAGATCTGTGAATTTTCTTCACTGAACTAATGCTTGTAAGCCTGAAGGAGAGATGTGGGGTCTTATTGACCCCACATCTCTCCATAAAGGAGGACCTGTCACACTGATTCCTATTACAAGGGATGTTTACATTCCTTGTAATAAGAAATAAAAAGTGATAAAAAAAAAGTAAAATAAAAATAAAATTATAATTTTTTTTTTTTTTAAAACGCCCCCTGTCCCCGGTAGCTCGCGCTTAGAAGTGAACTTGCATGCAAGTCCCACCCACATATGTAAACACCCTTCAAACCCCACGTGAGGCATCATCGTGTGCGTAAGAGCGTGTGCAACAATTCTAGCACTAGACCTCCTCTGTAACTCGAAAATAGTAACCTGTAAAAAAAATTAAAGCGTTGCCTATGGAGATTTTAAATACTGAATTTTGGCGCCATTCCATGAGTGTGTGCAATATTAAAGTGTGACATGTTAGGTATCTATTTACTCGGCGTAACATCTTTCACATTATACAAAAAAAATTGGGCTAACTTTACTGTTTTGTTATTTTTTAATCCATTAAAACCGTTTTGTTTTTCAAAAAAGGCATTTGAACAATTATTCCAAATTGTAAATTTTATTTTACTTTTTTTTTATCACTTTTATTTCTTATTACAAGGAATGTAAACATCCCTTGTAAAAGTTGCAATGTCCGCCATTTTATTCCCTAGGGTGTCTGCTAAAAAAATAATATAGGTTTGGGGTTCTGATTAATTTTCTAGGGAAAAAATTAGATTTTTACATGAAGAAGAAAAGTGCCAAAATAGGCCCGGATGTCAAGTGGTTAATGTCCCATGCTTCCTTGTTTTTCCTTTTTCATTCTGTCAACCCTCTCCCCCCCCCTCTATCCTACTTCTACTGGGCTTTTTTACGGCATCATCCATAGATGTGGGCTCAGCTCCATTTGCCTACACCATTCTCCTTCCATAAGCTCATATAGGGCGGCCTCGTTCCCCCCTGCAACCATCCCTCCTCCCCCCTCTATTCGCCATTGCTACCCACCATTTCCCTCCCCCCCCAAATCTACCCCCTCAACTAAATATACTTATGTGATCCCTATTCACCCTCTGTGCTTCCAGTGGGCCTAGGCCCTTCTCTCTTACTTTGTTCCCACTTCCCTACTCGGTCTCTAATACACCCAAAATCTATATATATATATATATATATATATATAGATGTGTGTGTATGTTCTCCACGTTATAAGGGGCAGTGTCCTACTACCCTACTGTGCCAACCTTTATATTATATATATATATATATATATATATATATATATATATATATATTAAAAAAAAGAGAAAACACCCATATTATCTATGTGATATAGTACCTATACAAAAATACAAACCCCCCCTCCCCCCTCCCATTTACTGCTGCAGGGGACATTCTTATAGTTTTGCTTTCCCATCGTAGAGATACCCAGTTCCCATTTACCCATCCACCGTCTCGTCCTACACCCTTTTGAGGGGATAATAGGGTTCAAGGAGATGATTAGAAGGGGGAGAGATAGAGACAAAAAAAAAAAGAAAATCATTCCCTCCCCTTCCTCTCCCCTCCTTTCTTTTCCTTCACGTTTTCTTATTAGTCATATTTTTCCCCGGGGGGTATATACAAACCGACAAAAAGAAAAAAAAAGTAGAGAATGTTTTTCTTTTCGGTAATCCGTTACAGATTCGCCCCTAAATATTCTGGGGCCTTCCTCTGACTTGGTCTCTTTCAGTCTTTTTCTTCTATCCCCTATCCACCTGAGTAGGGTTGTTATGTGGGCGTGGACTGTATTCCATCCATTCCGGCAATCCTAGCCAATTAGGTACTTTGAGGGGCTCCCCCCCCCATAAATTTAAAAAGTTCAGGTAGCTGCTCTGGTTCCCGTAAATGAAAGCTCCGTCCTCCCTTTTTCACCCAGCACAGCAATGGATAATCCCCATCTATAAAGTTCCCCCATTCGCTAGAATATAGTCCAAGATTGGTTTTAGCATGTGTCTCCTCATTTTCGTTTGTCTACACAGATCCGCAAAAATTTGTATCCGCCCCCCTCATATTCCAATGTTCCCACCTGCATGCTGCTCCAAGAATGTCTTTTACCCCGGAAGAAATGTATCCTACATAAGACATCTCGTGAATTACTCTGAGTCCGATTCACTGTTGTGGGCACTTTATGTACTCGGTCTAGTCAATATGAGTGAGTTTTTTTTTAACCACTTAAGACCCGGATCTTTAGGCAGCTAAAGACCCGGACAGTTTTTGCGATTCGGCACTGTGTCGCTTTAACTGACAATTGCGCGGTGTGCGACGTGGCTCCCAAACAAAATTGACGTCCTTTTTTTCCCACAAATAGAGCTTTCTTTTGGTGGTATTTAATCACCTCTGTGGTTTTTAAACAAAAATAGAGCGTCAATTTTTAAAAAAAATCAATATTTTTTACTTTTTGCTATAATAAATATCCCCCAAAAATATATAATCAAATATTTTTTTTCCTCCGTTTAGGCCGATACGTATTCTTCTACCTATTTTTGGTAAAAAAAAAAAATCGCAATAAGCGTTGATCGGTTGGTTTGAGCAACATTTATAGCATTTACAAAATAGGGGATAGTTTTATTGCATTTTTATTTTTTTTTACTACTAATGGCGGCGATCAGCGATTGTTTTTCCATGACTGCGACATTATGGCGGACACTTCGGACAATTTTGACACATTTTTGGGACCATTGTCATTTTCACAGCAAAAAATGCATTTAAAATGCTTTGTTTACGGTGAAAATTACAATTGCAGTTTGGGAGTTAACCACAAGGGGGCACTGATGGGGTTATGTATGACCTCATCTGTTTTCTAACTGTTAGGGGGGTGTGGCTGTAGGTGTGACGTCATCGATTGCGATTCCTATATAAGGGAACACACGATCGATGATGGCTCCACAGTGAAGAACGGGGAAGCTGTATTTACACACAGCTCTCCCGTTCTTCAGCTCCAGGGACCGATCGCGGGACTCCAGCGGCGATCAGGTCCGCGAGTCCCGCGGCCACAGAGCTTCGACCGGGTCACGTGCATGCGGGCGACCCCACGGCTGGGCTTAAAGGGCAACGTACAGGTACATTGATGTGCCCAGCCGTGCCATTCTGCCGACGTATATCGGCGTGAAGGGGTCCTTAAGTGGTTAATAGTTGTTCAAATATATATCACCACAGTTCTTTAATTCTAAACCATCTAAGTTCTCCGGAACCCCTTTGAGGCGGATATTATTTCTCTGCTCCTGTTTTCACTTTCTTCGGCTTGAGCTGTAGCCTAACTGCTGTGTTTGAACCTTGCTTTCCAGCATCCCAAGACGCATCTCTGTTAACGCGTTGCCCATTTTCCACTTTGCAGACCCTTTCCTCCATCTGCCCTACCTGAGTTTGGGACCTCCTCAATCTCCCCCCGTAATGTACTTGTTAGATTGACCATAATCTCTTGTATATCTTTCCTGGTAGGTAATGCCTGAATAAGCTGAAAGAGTTTTCTGATATCCATTTCTCCTTGTTCATTTTGCGCAGTTTGTTGGCCATCAGGCACATTTGTCAGTCATACCTGTAAGGTTATGGTCCATAGTCTTTGAGATGTTTCGCCACACCTGATCTACTTTCTCCTCCATAGTATCCAACACTTCTCCTGCCTCCCAGGCTGTGCCACTCCTTAATTCCTGCGTCTGCTGAGGAAGAGAGATCGCCTGTGCTGGTGCTGACACTTCAGGCAGTGCCCCCCGTATCAAGGGCCCCCATCTCCTCCCACACTTCTCCTCACCTCCTGACGTGGGTCCTGTCTCCCTGACATATAGCGGGTAGGGTAAGCGTAGGCTGGTGTGAGTTGTGCGCCTGAAACAAACCCACTTGCCCTGCACTTCCCTCCTCCTTAGAATGGACGTTGATAGATTGTTATATCAATGGGGGGTAGTCTAATGGTAATTGTAATATTGTGCCAAACCGTCAGTCCGGGCTACTATATTATAAACATAAGTGGAATCACCAAAAAAAAAAGAAAAAAAAAAAAAAGAGGTTGAGGTGTCTAGAAGGTCAAATATGCCCTCTTGCTTATTCAATTTATGTGCCTTGGGATCTGGAGATTGCATACAGTGTCTTCCGAAAAATTGTATGATTTTTTAACTTTTAAGTACTTTCACGGAGCTATAAATCATTCATTCCATTTGAAATAGTTCAGGGTGATTTCAGACAATATTGTTACGTGCCTCCTGTTCCTTTAAATAATTAATTGTCCTTTTTACACATGCTGGACTGCATCCTTTTTGTTTTTACTGTGCTTTGGACTGATATAGATTGATATGGCTAGGTAAACATGGGTTAACATACAATTATGTTAGCCTTACCACCGCCACGGTCATCTCGATTACAGTCCTCTGTTTTTCCTCACTCTTCCCCCCGACTTTCTTCTCAGTCCTGTTGCCTGGGGTTGATGCGGACACTTATGGGGCTCTGCTCAAGTGATTCCACTGACGATATCCTCCGTGCAGGTCCCTGAACTACACTTCCCAGAAGCCCCTATTCAGTCTCGGCGTCCGGTGTCACGTGACTCTCCGGGGCTGCTCCAACCTCCCTGCTGTGTTCCACAGCCGTGCTCCAGCCTCTGGGCACTGTCTCCCCCTCTTTCTCTGGGCGCTGATTCTCCTCTCCTCTCCGGTTAGGCGTCCATAGCTCTGAGATCACCCGTGCCGGCCCACGCACCACGGGCGCCCTGTGCGACAATCCCAGCCGTGCACACCAGCAACCAGGTAACCGCAGTCCTGTTGAAGTGATTCTCTAACACTATTAATGCAGGGGAGTTCAAAGATGCAGCAATATATTGCGGCTTTGCAGCTATAGAGGTATCATCTATCCTCCAGCAGGGGTTCTCGGGGTATATTTTGTTGCTCTATCAGGCATGCTTCTGTAGGACCTTTACTCCTCTGCTTAGAGCTACTCACTCCATCACGCATCCGCCCCTCCCCCCAACAAACGGAAGTCATCACAGGACCGCCCATGGGTCTCTTGACCTGGCCACAAACCTCAATACCTTCCGATTGAGTCATGACGCCAGGAGATCTACGTCAGGTGTGCCCCATCTTGGGCAATGGAGCTGAAACACCTCCAGATGCAGAGACCATTCTCCTTGGTCCAGCATCTGGTGACTCAGGTAGTCCGCCCTGCCAGTTTTCCACACTCAGAATGTATATGGCCGACAGGGCCGGTATGCTCCTTTCTGCCCACCTTAGATGTGAGCGACTTCTGACGCTGCAGCCAAGCTTCTTGTTCCTCCTTGATGGTTGACATATGCCACCACCGTGGCGTTGTCCGACTGGATACTGACTTGTTGCCCTCGTAGCCTCTGATGTAGCCATGTGGAGAGGCACAGCCTGTTTGCCCGAAGTTCCAGGACATTGATCGGCAAATTGGAATCCTCTGGAGACCAGCGACCCTGGGTCGACTGAACCCCCCAGACTCCCCCCCCCCCCAACCGGTAAGGCTGGCGTCCATCATGATGACTATCCAGTGATAAGGAACGACTTCCCGGACAGAAGTGCCGGTGAGGTCAGCCACCAAACAAGGGAGGGTCCTGACCAAGTGGCTCACTCGGATTTGAGTATCCAGGGATGATGGGCGCTTGTGCCATCTGGACAGAATTTCCTTCTGTAGCACTCACGTGTAAGATTGTGCATATGGTACCGGCCTCGAAGGAGGCCACCATGAGGCCCAGGACTTGCATGCAAAAGCGGAGTGACGACCATTTCTGGGATGTCAACTGCCGCAATCAATCCCAGATATACTAGGCGTTGAGTCGGTACCATTACTGACTTCTAAATGTTCAGTAGCCACACAAGGTGTCTGAGGGTCTGACAGGTTATAGACACGCTCACCTCTAATTCTGAGGCCGAAGTGGCCCTCAGAAGCAGGTCGTCCAAGTAGCCTTGTCTTAGTAGGCAGAATTGGGGCAAGCACCTTGGTGAACACCCTTGGTGCCGATGCAAGGCCAAAGGGAAGAGCAACAATAGATAGTGGTCTTCCCCGACCGCAAAACGCAGATATCTTTGATGCTTTGTGCATATGGGACATGTAAATAGGCATCCCTGATGTCCAAGGATGCCAGAAAGTCCCCTGGCAGTGAAGGTCCAGAATTGGGCGAACGCCCTCCTTCTTTGGAACTATGAACAGATTGGGGTAAAACCCCTGAAACCGTTCCAGAACTGGGACAGGAATAACCACCCTGCGTTTTAGCAGGTCTAAAACTGCCCCAAATAGGGCTTCCCGACGAGTCGGTTGTAGCTGGAGGTTGGAGGGAAAAAATCTGTTTGGTGGGCAAGATAGAATTCCATCTTGTACCCCTGAAGACACTACTTCACAAACCCACCGGTCGGGGACCTAAGATGTCCACCGGGTCGCGAAGACGTCCCCCACCCGAGAGATGGGGGGGGCAAACCTTCATGCGGACGTAGCTTTGTCTGCAGGTTTGAGAAACCAGGGACGTCTCTGTCCCTGAGCAGGCGCTTTATCGGCCTGTGGTCTTTTACCTGCCGTACAGGGCAGATGGAAAAAAACGCTTGTGTGCGGTAAAGAAGGGCCCTTGCCTACGGCGTGGCTCCTTCCCCTTTTGGACTGTGAAAGCAGTGTGCTCTTACATCCTGTGGCATCTTTAATAATGTCATCCAGGGAAGCTTCAAAGAGTCTGTCGCCCTTAAAGGGGCAGGTCCATCAGGGCTTTTTGGAAGATTGGTCCGCCGACCAATTCTTTACCAAAGTAGACGGCGTAACATCACCGCCTGAACTGAAGCGATGGCCAGCAGAGGAATATGTCAAAGGCTGATTCACAAATTAATTTTTGGCCTTGTACTAGTTGGTCAGCTAGGGCTACCTCGTTCGAGGAAGCCTGACGTGCTTGTAACCCATTGAGCAGCATCTTGACCATTCCGTGAGTGTCTGAGACACCAGGGCCCCAACTATGGTTGGGTGTACCACCGAACCCACTACCGTGTACAGGTTGCGGGTGATCGCCTCAGCCTACTCTCTTCAAGAAGGTCGCCTCACTGTCTGGGAGATCTTGGTCCGCATTGTCAGATACCTCAGAGTCAGGGTCATGAGTGCTAGCTGGACCCGGCTCTGCATCTGAGTTGTCCCCAGCAGATGGCAGGGGGAGGGGCACTTCCTAGCCCCCGTTCTCCCACGCGATGCTTCTACCTTGGCAACAAAGGCACCTATGATTGCCGAAATAGCATCCACCGATACATCAGGTGCCAACTCAGGTGTCTCAGGGGGAAAAAGCGTCCATTTCTGGCGCCATGCTGCCCACACGATTGACACAGGGACTTCCAAACAAGGTACTATAACCCACCCTCCTAGCTGCAGCAGAGATGAGGGGTTCCTCCCAGAGGACTCACCACCCAGGAACCAGTAGTACGATGTTGTCCTTAGCTGAGCTGCTTCTTGTCTGCTGAATACTAACAGATCTAGGGTCTGTAGGTCTGCTGTAATGGCTGCTATTTAATAAGGCTGCTGCTTTAATCAGCTCTTGTTTGCTAGTCAGCAGCGTGTCTGTCTGGCTTCTGAATTAAAACTGAAGATGGCCGCCACTCAGGCACTAGAGGCCAACAGCGCTGAGGTCCCAAAAGCATGGCCGCCAGTGTTATCTATATAGATAGGATCAGGCTACAAAAAAATGGCTGCCAAACGAGATCTAGAGGCCCCGACCTTGTGATAAGGCTGTAGGAAATGCTACCGTTTATGCGCCGTCCTTGGGCCGTACTGTGCAGGCCGCTGGGCGATAGACACGGTATGGCCCTTCTGGGCGCCGAGCGTGTGCAACATCACCGGAATCCTAGGCAAAAATGGCCACCGAGGTGGCTGCTAGAGGCAAAATTGCAATGTAAACCCCAGGAAGTTACCATTACAGTGTGGCTACAAGAAAATGGCCGCCAGTGTAGAAAGTAAACCTGCAGACACCAAAAGTATGGTCGCCGAATGTCAATAGAGGCCAAATACAATGAGGCTACAAGAAAATGGCCACCAATGTATACAAACAATCCGGCATGGGTCACAGGGAAAATGGTCGCCGACAGCATGGAGCAGGACGACACAGTATGCAGCTCTATACATTGTGCAAGTAATACACTTTTAGTGAACATAGTTGGTTCCCCCAGGTGAAGCTCCCAGGGGAACCCCCACCCCAGCAGCTAGCTCAAGGAGCCTAGGGAGGAGGGGAGGGGAGAAGGGAATAAAAAGCCCTTTACTCACCTCTCCAGGGATGCCCAGCTGTCTTCTTGCTGAAGCAAGGTAGTAACTACTTGCCCTTCCCGTGGGTTTATGCTGGAAGCATCCTGGACAGTGCATCTACCGCATGGTAACGGAGGTGACTGTTGGTCAGGCTACTGCGACTCCGCCCTGCAGACCGGTCCTTATGCAAGCCCTGGAGCGCATAGCTCACCGGCCACCTGTAGATCGATGGGCCTGTCGTGGACGACCCAGTGCGTAGCTATGGTCGGCACATGCTCGATGGCCGAAGTTGGAACATGCAGGTATGCGTCCATGATATCCAAGGACGCCATGAAGTCCCCCTGATGGAGTGCCGCTATCCACCGAGCGCAGTGGCGGAACTACCGCCATAGCGACCCACGCGGGCGCTATGGGGCCCGCAGCCGAGTGGGGCCCGGTGAGGATGAAGAATAGGATCCGCTGGAGCGTTCCGGAGCCTCGGCCTAGGAAAGTCCCCGGCTTCGGCCTATCTCCGGCCATCTTGCTCCACCCAGTGTGCTTGCCAGAGCCCAGCGTGACACGCCTCCCCACCTCAGCGCGCTGACTTCTGTAGTCTATGGCTGCAGGGAGATTGAGTGGATCGGTCAGGTTGATGTCAGGATGGGCGGGGCCAATATCCGGAGCTCCGCCCCTTTGTTAGACAACCCAGAGCATAGTGAGCGGGAAGTACAGTAAGTGAAGGTGCCCAGCAGCTGACCAGTGTCTATCTCCCTCTGCCTTTATGCTACAATGGCAGCCGATTCCCAGCCTCCTGGTATTCTCTCTCCCTGCACTCAGCTCAGTGCTGTCGGCTCTCCTTCCTGCATGATCTTCTATTTACCTCGTAAGTTTTTTACTCCTCCCCCTTCTAGATACTAGTCCTGCTCACATTCTCCCTTCTTTGTCCCAGTGATTGTGCCCAGAATATGTCTCCATGCAGTCACCCCTGTGCTCTCCTTCTGTCTCACATCACAGTGGATCTCATTCCTCCAACTCACTGTCCCAACAAGCCTGTGTATTGTTTTCTACTATCCTCCTGACTTATCCAGCATGGCTTCTCACTCCTCTCTTCTAGTGTCATTCTTCCTCAGTTCTGATACAAATCTCCCATCCCCCTATCTAATGTAACTTCTACTCCCCTCTACACTATCATCACCCCTTACACACCCCCATCCCCCTCTATACATCCATGTATCACACAGCCCAGACACCACTATGTAACCCTTCACTGACTGATCTGGTTAATGTGTCCCATGTTCTATTACCCATAGCTTAAATCTGTCATAGGAATCTGAGCAATAGTCCAATTGTATTCAGAACTCCTATTCCCTCACCTATAATAACCTCCTCGCTGGGCTCAAATGTGTGCGATCACAGACATCGCATGTGGATTTGCACATCATATACAATGTCTGTGCGATGCAAATTCAGCCATTCAAACTGTATGCCTGAAATCGCATTTACACCAGAATGGTGCAGGACTCTTTTTTTGGTCCTCACTGAAATCAGATCTCATGGGTGTGACACTTCTGGGTGTAAACACCCATGAGATCCGATTCCTTCACCATTTTACAGTTTACACAGCAATCTGAGAACCGATCTGGGGGTGTCATTGGCTTTTTATTGACACTCGCAGCGGTTCGCAGATGTCAGTGTGAACTGTCTGGTGCGATTCGGGAACCTGCACAGGATTCGCAGGCTTTCTCACATCATACCAGTGTATACCCAGCCTTAATCATTTCACTAGATTTCTATTTTTTATTTGTTTATTTTTTCAGAATTTTTAAAACTGTTTTTCAATGGATATTGAGCCCAGGTTCACACTGACAGGAGGAATAAAATTGTGCACGTTCAGCTGAACTCACACGATTTCACTCCCATAGGTCAGTCGCAACTTCAGAGGCGATTTCAGAGACATCTGTGTGGGTTGCGGCACAGATGTCTATGGAAATTGCACCCCGAAGTCGGCAAAAGTAAAGAAACTACTTTTAGGACTGGTGCAGCCAAATCGCTTCAATGCGAATCTAGGCTGAATAATCATTAATCTGTGCATAGCATGCGCCTGAGCCTTGCACTCTGTGCATAGCATCCCCCTGAATCCTGCACATAGCATCCTCCTGGACCCTGCACGTAGAATCCTCCTGCACGTAGCACCAGCATACATGGGGCACACTGACCACCAGCATACAGAGGGGACACACTGACCACCAATATGCTGGGCCAGTGGTTACCAGTATACAGAGGAAATAACAAATCAAGTAAAACAACCATACAACCCAAAAAAAACTCAAAAGCAATAAGAGAATCTTGTCAGCTAGCTCACTCATCTAACACGAATCAATAAAAAGCAAAAAAAATGCAGCACTGCTCAACACTTCATCTTTAAAATTGTACAAATGGACTTATAAGTGTAATGGTAAAACCTATAAATGAATATCCAGTGCAAATCAATGTATTGCAATATAGTAGTGATGGTGTCACCCCCTCTGCAAATGGTAGAAAACATTGCAGAGCTGCATGAATATATGTTCCTGATTGGGGAGGGGCATGGGACTGTGCGAATGCAGTTGGGATATATGATATGAATCAAAGAAGATTTGCTGAGGTACCGCAGATATCATACATAGTAGACAAAACTTGTATGCGTAAAAAATATAATTTAATTTAATTCACATTGATCATATGAACACACACATGGATAAAAAACATGATCACATGAGATATTTAAGTAGAGTTACAGATAGGTGTATGCATAGGGTCCAACATGTTTCGCCCTTCGGGCTTCTTCAGGGACAAAAATGCATATTATATAATCTATAAATAGATAAGAACATGCAAGTATGGTACAGTTTACAATTTCACATAATATACAGATCAATGACCAACTGCAGAGAAAGACGCAGTTTTTAAGCTGCCAAAGTCAACGTGTTTACTATGAAAACTAGAAATACATATAAAATAAAAAAAATAAAAAAATGAAACTAGAGTTTGTCTGTGTCTGCCGACACTGTGTCAGAAGGTAAATGCCCAGAGCAACAAATACCTCAAATGTGATCGCACATCGAATTCCCAGGCGTAGCCGTCAGAGAGTGCTAGATGGATTAGCAAAGTACAGCACACTTCATGGACAATCCACAAGTCGCGCTGGGGAGCAAATGGAGGCAAGTTATATTGAGATAATATAATCTAATATTTATAGGGAGATATATGAAGTTTGCAGGTTAAACGAAAGTAAAAGATATAGATATGTAATGGAGATGGGCGTTTTTACTGGTTAGCAGAAATGTTATAGAGGTAATAACCAAAATATTATGCATGCTATTAATGCATGCAGTAATAGTACTAAAAAAGAATAATAGTGATGATGGTAAAGATGGACCATTAAAGGGTCTATTTGGAAGATGTATAGAAATCTAAAAAGCTTTTATATAAAAGTGTATCTAAAACAAGCATCTGCTTGTAAATATTTTATCCTTTTAGGCTTATGTTTTGGTGCAAAATATGCACCATACAAACGTGTCATAATGGCAGTTTCAGAAATCATAATTAATACAACTTGAATAAAATTACATACCAAGTTTCAATTGGGTGGATTGCTTGTGAAGAGATGTTAAAGTGTAAGTAACACACTGAAAAGGGGCTGATTGGAGCCAGGTGCACCGGGCGTATTTAGCAATCTGAAGTAATTACACATATGGATACATGTCAAAACCTCATAGGAAAAAACAGCGACAATGAAAGATATACTAGAAATAAGATAAAGGGTGTAGGATATGTGTGTAAATACCTCCTAAGGCAGCTCCAATATGGAAGGTTGGTAAATATTTAAACCCCAAATGGGGTGCAGGGATAGACCAGTGCCACAGCTGAACATCCACTAAAGGCAAAAACAGGGAAAAAGTAAATATAAAATAAAAATATAATTAGAAAAGGGATCCAAGGGAGCAAGTTCCCTTATGGAAATGTTTAAATAGTAATGCAGAGAGACGTATGGCTAACCTCCATATGTAGGAGGAAGGCATAGCAGAGACTCGGAGTCAGTAAGGGTAAGAGATTAACATAAATTACCTTGGTGTGGTGGCTGGTATAAGCATGGTCTACCTGCGATGGCCTGAGCAGATTGTGTCTGCTGGATGTGCTGCTTATGTACTCCCCATGTCCTCTGCTGTAACAAACGTCAGAGAACTAGTGTGGGCGGGCAGAGCGCGTCAGGAGAGGTGTGGGGAAATCCTCCCCTGTCAAAGCTGTGTGGAGAACCCGCCCATCGGGGATGACGGTGTAGTCACGCCCTCTGGGCGGGATGGGAGAGCGGCAGTCCGTCTCCACGGCGATGCGGTCACCCATAGCACAGCAGATGTGCTCGGAGAGCGGATGACCACAGCATCATGGCCTCCGCCATGATTCAGAGAGATCTGGTGGTCACCCCTGGGCGCCCAACTGGCGAAAACCGTGGATGTCGGATGGCAGTGCATGTAGTGGCTGGAGAGACAGCCTGATCAACATCAGAAAAATTTAACCCAAAATCAAAAAGGCATGGGAGGACAACCTCCAAACCTGTTCTATTCAGATGATGAAGATTCTCTGTGAACAGTATGGACAGGACATCCAACAAGTAGATGTCGAAATTAAAGAATGGCTCGACAACAGTGGAAACGTGAATACGTATCCCAATTATACTGCCTGTGAGAAACAACTCAAGGATCATCTCACACGGTATGCAACAAACCTGATCAAGACAAAAGAGAGTAAATACCAAAGAGATAGGCGCGCTTATGACAACGATCAAGCCTATAAATGGACAAGTTCCAATCCATCTCGTAATAACACGAAAAAAGTAACACAAAATTATCCCCTCTGGTGGAGACGGACAGACAGGGCTCTGACACCTCATCATTGTCATCAGCCTCGTATGTCCCAATAGGTAGAAGACCCGAAAAAGAAAAGAAACGCAAAAACGATACCGATAGCAGTTTACAGGAAATTTCACGTTCACATTTCCCCCTTAAAGATAAACGGCCACGCACCCAAAAAACTCAGAAACCACAGTCCTCTGGAGCCCAAAGTACCAGTATACATAGCAATACATCTGTGGTTTTATCCTCGCCACTGCCCCCCATGGCACACCAAGTAAACTGTGAACCCGGCGCTTCAAGTTCCCATAACTCATTAGATATAAGAACTGCTCCCATCTTTACGATGGAACGCAGATCAAGTATGGTATCAACCAATACAACTCAGGAATTAAACCAATAAGTCCCGATCTTGATGATAACCCAGATCGGGACTCTAATAATATTATCAATTTGTCTAATTTCAAACTTACAGCAGACCAGATCACAGTACTCCAGCTGGGTCTGTCCTTCTGCCCTGACGGTGAAGCAGACCAGTTCGAACTTAAAGATCTACATCTCTTCGCTAGAAGATTGATGTTCAAGGTTCTTTATGACAAACCGCAGGCAAATACAGAGCTCCCTATTACTGACAACTCCAGTCTTGATCAGACTTCCCTACAGGAACTCCAGGCCCTACAGGACCTCATGTCCCTGTGGGATGAAAGTAATCCAGAAGAGGAGGGTTGGACCTTTCAGATCCCAGGTGTCATACCTGGCACCTTGGTCCAATCCCGATCTAATAGACCTATCTACGTAACACCGAAAACCTACAAGCCAAAATCAAGGTCCTTTCCTGTTTTACAGGGAAATCACAATATTTGGGCCTTTGTCCTACAAGTGACAAAGGCCATTGAAAATACCCAATGGAAGACAGGCCCCACTCCCAACATAAAAAAGCCATTAACGATCTACGTAACAACGATGAGATCGTCATCAAACCCTCTGACAAGGGTGGCAACATTGTCATCCTTACCAGAGAGGGATATGAATCCATGTGCTTAGACATCCTCAAGAATAAAAACTGGTACAGATTGGTACCCCGCCTCCACTGTAACTCGAAACATAAATAAATATAGAGAAATTCTCAATCGCTCACAACCGCGAAGGTGTCATTGATGAGAATACTACTAAAATTTTTGAATATCGAGCATCCCTCCACACCCACGTTCTATGCACTACCGAAAGTGCATAAAGGCATTCTACCACCACCCGGACGACCCATCGTCTCGGGGTGTGGTTCTCTCACTGAGAATGTTAGCCGCATCATTGATGAGTATTTATACCCTCATGTGCGGGGGCTCTTCTCTTATGTCAAAGATACAATCGACCTCCTTAAAATTACTGATGGGCTAACAATCCCCGATGATGCTTGGCTAGTAGCCATAGATATCGAGGCTCTCTACAACTCTATACCCCATTCACATAGGGTGCAGATTATCAGAAGCTTCCTCAGTGAACGTGACAAACATGTGAAAAAATACAACAACTTTATAATCAAAATGTTAGAATTCATTCTGACTACCAATGTATTTCTCTTCAAGCGCTCCCACTACCTCCAGGTGCAAGGCGTGGCTATGGGGGCGGGCTGTGCCCCCTCCTATGCCAACTTGTACCTGGGGGGGTGGGAGCGCGACCTCTTTGGAGGTGAAGAGAATGATTTCCTGTTGACCAATGTGCTGACCTGGCACAGGTACATAGACGACGTGTTCATGGTGTGGGCAGGGTCCAAAACAGACCTCGATATTTTCTTAAACCTACTACAAATCAATACCTATAACCTCAGATTAACCCACAATTACAGTCAGGAGAAAATTACCTTTCTAGATGTCGAACTTTTTGTCGACACCAATGGCCGCCTATGTTCAACTCTTTACCATAAACCCACAGCAGGTAACAGCTTGCTTCACGCCTCTAGCTCTCACCCGAAGACATTGATCGCTAGTATACCGTATAGTCAGTATTTACGACTTAAGCGTAATTGCTCTGAACAAAAGCGATTTTGTCTCAGAAGCAAGACAGCTCTATGCCCGCCTACGGGCTCGCGGGTATTCTAAGAGCTGCCTACGTAAGGCCTATAATAGGGCAAACTGCCAGGACCGCAATACACTCCTATATGTAAAACGATATAAAAAGCCGCGCCAAATATCAAAATAAATATAATAGTTAAACAGTCCACAGATGGTATAAATAGTAGTGGATTTTCAACTGGTTCTCCAGCAGAGACAGAATCACTGTATTAATCAGAGGCTGATTTGCATGTAGAGATGTTAACTTTTCAATGCACCTGGTGACTTGCATACAGTGTGTGAGATCCCACCACCGGAATTGTATATCAGCTTACAGATAGCAAGCCTTTAGTGCAGTTGGCTATAGGCCCAGCCACGGCCTTTAAATCCCCGGGGGGCTAAGATGTTTCAAGATTCCCAGTCGAGAATGTCCAATAGGACGAAACGCGTCTGGAGGCAGCGTCAGTGACGTCACCACGCCTAGGAGGAGGGCTCCACAAGCCGGCCGGCTTTTATCTATTTGTACATGCTGTGTTTATACTGCCTAAGTGTAAGTACATTACTTTTTTAATAAACCTGTTATACCTACGATATCACACTATTGCGTCCCTTTTCTGTCTTCCTGCCTGCATGTGAGCCAGATTGGGTTACGATTGTCGTTTTAACTGTGGTATTGATGAGTTGGGTTGCGTCCCAAACCGCAAACACGCACCACTTTCAACATCAAGGCTGCCATTTCGACTGGGAATCTTGAAACATCTTAGCCCCGGGGATTTAAAGGCCGTGGCTGGGCTATAGCCAACTGCACTAAAGGCTTGCTATCTGGTAAGCTGATATACAATTCCGGTGGTGGGATCTCACACATTGTATGCAAGGTCACCAGGTGCATTGAAAAGTTAACATCTCTACATGCAAATCAGCCTCTGATTAATACAGTGATTCTGTCTCTGCTGGAGAACCAGTTGAAAATCCACTACTATTTATACCATCTGTGGACTGTTTAACTATTATATTTATTTTGATATTTGGCGCGGCTTTTTATATCGTTTTATTTTTCCTGTCATCACACGCTAGCTGCTGCCTGAATTAATGGTGTTGTGATAGCGCGTTTTTTTGGTGTATACACTCCTATATGTACCAAAAGAGAAAAAGACTTCCAATACTACCCGTGTGATAACTAGGTACAGCAGACAGCACTCTAAAATAAGGAAAATCTATATATAGTCAATACTGGCATCTTTTGACCGCAGATAGTAAAATTAATAGGTTTGTAAACAACCATCCAGAAATTACATTCAAACGGTCTAGATCAATAAGAGACAATGCTATATCTAGTCACTACTCTACCCAATTGGTACCTAAACCTACACAAACAGGCACCTATCCTTGCATGAAATGCAACCATTGTCGCCACATCATCAAAGGCAGCAGTATTCTCCTGCCCAACGGTGACATATGTACACCTAAATTTAGAGCCACATGCCAAACCATAGGAATCATCTATATGATAATGTGTAATTGCGGAGACTTTACATCGGCAAAACTAAACGCAACTTTTTTTGCCGTATACACGACCATGTGTCGGCAGTGAATAAAAAACTGCTTGAAACCCCTATCAGCAGACATATGGGGCTACTCCATGGGCACTATGTGGACATGATGGGCTTCTTCGCCCTCGGGCACATCGCACCCAATGAGAGAGGCGGTGAGATTGACAAACGCCTTCTCCAACTAGAAGCTCACTGGATCTATACGTTAAGAGCCACCATATACCCCGGCCTTAACGACATCATGAGCTACAAATCATTTCTGTAAAAATACCGGATATACCGTATTTTAATGGGGCTATCCATCATTTCCCTATCTCATATTTTTTATTAGTGTTTCTTCATCTTTTTACATATATTGGAGGTTTTTACATTACCCCCCCTCTCTCCTAACACAGTGTCATACCTGACACTGCGGTACTATACATATCCCACTGTGTACCCACATTCCAGCTGTTCTACATATGGGTTTCTGCACCTAGATCCATCATTGGCCCTCTTAGTACCTGACCGCTCCTCATAACACCATATGGAGCTCAGTCAGGTTCCATTCAATTATTTGCATGATATACAAAGTTCCCAGCTTCAGCCTTTGTGGATAGTAAAATTCCACAGAGACGATCCAAATACATTTTCTTCTTGCTATGATAGCAACTTTTTGATGTATTTGAATGAAGCGTTTTAAGAGACTGTCACCTTAAAAGGGTGCACGATTTGAGCATCTTTGATGACATTTAGCTATACAAGTATATTTTCAACATGCTATACTGTTGACTACAGTATAGTTTGCTGCACTTGTAAATATTTTCTCTTTTTGTTTGTCTCGTGTCATAGCTCTTCTGCCCGGGGATTGCACATGCCTCTATGTGTAACTTCGGATGACACATCCCCGTGCGTCTGCCGTCAATCAGGCTGTCTCTCCAGCCACTACATGCACTGCCATCCGACATCCACGGTTTTCGCCAGTTGGGCGCCCAGGGGTGACCACCAGATCTCTCTAAATCATGGCGGAGGCCATGATGCTGTGGTCATCCGCTCTCCGAGCACATCTGCTGTGCTTTGGGTGACCGCATCGCCGTGGAGACGGACTGCCGCTCTCCCATCCCGCCCAGAGGGCGTGACTACACCGTCCTCCCCGATGGGCGGTTCCCCACACAGCTTTGACAGGAGAGGATTTCCCCACACCTCTCCTGACACGCTCTGCCCGCCCACACTAGTTCTCTGACGTTTGTTACGTCAGAGGACATGGGGAGTACATAAGCAGCACATCCAGCAGAAACAATCTGCTCAGGCCATCGCAGGTAGACCATGCTTATACCAGCCACCACACCAAGGTAATTTATGTTAATCTCTTACCCTTACTGACTCCGAGTCTCTGCGATGCCTTCCTCCTACATATGGAGTTTAGCCATACGTCTCTCTGCATTACTATTTAAACATTTCCATAAGGGAACTTGCTCCCTTGGATCCCTTTTCTAATTATATTTTTATTTTATATTTACTTTTTCCCTGTTTTTGCCTTTAGTGGATGTTCAGCTGTGGCACTGGTCTATCCCTGCACCCCATTTGGGGTTTAAATATTTACCAACCTTCCATATTGGAGCTGCCTTAGGAGGTATTTACACACATATCCTACACCCTCTCTCTTATTTCTAGTATATCTTTCATTGTCTCTGTTTTTTCCTATGAGGTTTTAACATGTATCCATATGTGTAATTACTTCAGATTGCTAAATACGCCCGGTGCACCTGGCTCCAATCAGCCCCTTTTCAGTGTGTTACTTACACTTTAACATCTCTTCACAAGCAATCCACCCAATTGAAACTTGGTATGTAATTTTATTCAAGTTGTATTTATTATGATTTCTGAAACTGCCATTATGACACGTTTGTATGGTGCATATTTTGCACCAAAACATAAGCCTAAAAGGATAAAATATATACAAGCAGATGCTTGCTTTAGATACACTTTTATATAAAAGCTTTTTAGATTTCTATACATCTTCCAAATAGACCCTTTAATGGTCCATCTTTACCATCATCACTATTATTCTTTTTTAGTACTATTACTGCATGCATTAATAGCATGCATAATATTTTGGTTATTAAGTGGTCTTGCATAGCAAGATCACTTATTATCACACATATATATTATTCTTATTATAGCCAAATTTGCCACCCTAACTCCTCCCACAGTTTTTACACTACATAGACGAGTAATATATCGAATCGTGCGGATTGTTCCCGATCGGTGGGCTATTACTTTGTGGAACGTATCATAATTTTTGCGGCGAAATTTTCCCATAGGAATGAATGGGGAGAGCTAGAGTGTGAAATGTCAAAAACGGAAAAATCAGCACATGATTTGTAAACTGCGACCACTCCCTCATTTTCAAGCCGACCTACACAAATCTTATATCAAAACGTTCAGCTATCCCTGCTGCCACCACACGTGTTCACGCTAAGCGATTGATCAAAACCGTTTTCACAATATGATAATTTGTTTGCAACCTACGCATCCTTAATTTCAATGGAAGTCAATGGAGGTCAAAGTTTAGAAAACGAAAATCTGCTTTGGAATTTGTAAACTGCGACTGTGCCTTCAATTTTATTATTTCAGAGACATACTATACATCATGTAGGCCTGGGTCTTGTGATTCGTAAAATATAAAGATATTCGCTGTACGATTTATAGTTTTTAAAATACAACCATTTGAACAGGACATGCATTAAAAATAAAAACCTCAATTTCTGCTGTGTTTACAGAGAGGCTGCAAACCAAACAACTGGTTTCCTAGGAGACGCTGAGGAGTTTAACACTGCTCACAAACAGCTGTGAGGTGAGTTGGCTCCTCCCACACAAGGCTGAGGGAACTTTCCTCTGCTTAGCTGCTTGCATATGTTTATATTGGTTTCCTAGGAGACGCTGAGGTAAAAACCTTCATACACACATCTGTGAGGGCTTTCTATAGCTCCTCCCCACACACTGTGAGGTGATATGGCTCAGTTTTTTTTGGCTCTGCGTAACTTCTGCATGCTCTGCATATAGCAACCATACATAGCAACCAGTCCATAACAACCAGTCCATAACAAACCTCCATAGCAACCAGACCATAGCAACCATTCCATAGCAACAGTCTATAGCAACCAGTCTATAGCAACCAGTCTATACCAATCAGTCCATAGCAACCAGTCCATAGCAACCACTCCAGAGCAACCACTCCAGAGCAACCATTCGAAAGCAACCGTCCAAAGCAACCAGTCCATAGCAACCCGTCCATAGCCATCAGTCCATAGAAACCAGTCCATAGCAACCCTCCATAGCAACCGGTCCATAGCAACCAGTCCAAAGCAACCAATCCAGAGCAACCGTCCATAGCAACCAGTCCATAGCAACCAATCCAGAGCAACCGTCCATAGCAACCAGTCCATAGCAACCAGTCCATAGCAACCATTCCAGAGCAACCACTCCAGAGCAACCATTCCAAAGCAACCATCCAAAGCAACCAGTCCATAGCAACCCGTCCATAGCCATCAGTCCATAGAAACCAGTCCATAGCAACCCTCCATAGCAACCGGTCCATAGCAACCAGTCCAAAGCAACCAATCCAGAGCAACCGTCCATAGCAACCAGTCCATAGCAACCAGTCCATAGCAACCAGTCCATAGCAACCACTCCAGAGCAACCATTCCAAAGCAACCAGTCCATAGCCATCAGTCCATAGCCATCAGTCCATAGAAACCAGTCCATAGCAACCGGTCCATAGCAACCGGTCCATAGCAACCAGTCCATAGCAACCAATCCAGAGCAACCGTCCATAGCAACCACTCCATAGCAACCAGTCCATAGCAACCATTCCATAGCAACCCTCCATAGCAACCACTCCATAGCAACCGTCTATAGCAACCAGTCCATAGCAACCAGTCCACAGCAACCCGTCCATAGCCATCAGTCCATAGCAACCAGTCCATAGCAACCGCTCCATAGCAACCACTCCATAGCAACCCTCCATAGCATCCAGTCCATAGCAACCGTCCATAGCACCCAGTCCGTAGCAACCAGTCCGTAGCAACCACTCCATAGCAATCAGTTTTTGATGGGGCAAATAGGATGGTGCAGTTTTGATGGTGCAGTTTTGATGGAGCAGTTTTTGATGGAGCAGTTTTTGATGGGGCAATGGACCGAACTGGATCGACACACTGTTGGATCACATTTACATCTCCAGAGGCACCGTCTCCAGTCAGAAGTATTGGTGGAGGCAAGACCACGTCGCACAATTTCCCCAGAAATTGTATCTTTTCTAGTTACCTCTAACATTTCTGCTAACCAGTAAAAACGCCCATCTCCATCACATCTTTTACTTCATATATCTCTCTATAAATATTAGATTATATTATCTAAATATAACTTGCCTCCATGTGCTCCCCTGCGCGACTTGTGGATTGTCCATGAAGTGTGCTGTACTTTGCTAATCTATCTAGCACTCTTTGACGGCTACGCCTGGGAATTCGATGTGCGATCACATTTGAGGTATTTGTTGCTCTGGGCGTTTACCTTCTGACAGTGTCGGCAGACATAAACTCTAGTTTTATTTTTTTATATGTATTTCTAGTTTATTGGTTTTCATAGTAAACACGTTGACTTTGGCAGCTTAAAAACTGCGTCTTTCTCTGCAGTTGGTCATTGATCTGTATATCATGTGAAATTGTAAACTGTACCATACTTACATGTTCTTATCTATTTATAGATTATATAATATGCATTTTTGTCCCTGAAGAAGCCCGAAAGGGCGAAACATGTTGGACCCTCTGCATACGCCTATCTGTAACCCTACATATGGTGAACTTAAATATCTCATGTGATCATGTTTTTTATCCATGTGTGTGTTCATATGATCAATGTGAATTAAATTAAATTATATTTTTTACGCATACAAGTTTTGTCTACTATGTATGATATCTGCGGTACCTCAGCAAATCTTCTTTGATTCATATCATATATCCCAACTGCATTCGCACAGTCCCATAACCCTCCCCAATCGGGAACATATATTCATTTTTCTACCTGGGACGGTAATGTGTTTGGGTTTATCCCTTAATTTACTGTGTAAGCTCTATATGTACTTACTATTTCTCTCATTGCAGAGCTGCAATGTGCAAATAGTGGTGAAACCCCTATTTATAATAACTAAAAATATGTACATCAATTGTACATTTTATTATGATTTTGCACATTGCAGCTCTGCAATAAGTCCTACCTTCTGCAGAGAGGGTGACACCATTACTACTATGTCCTAATACACGTGTTGATTTGCATCTGTTATTAATATTGTATGTAGGGGGCTTCACAATTATTTGCACATTGAAGCTCTGCAATTTCTCTAAATATTTTTGCAGAGGGGGTGACACCATCACTACTATATTGCAATACATTGGTTGATTTGCACTGGATATTATTTTATAGGTTTTACCATTGCACTTGAAGTGTAGAGTTGTGTATTGGTATACAGAGGCCAGGACATACTGATCACTATTGTACGCCATGAAGAAACCTCCACTTTCAGGCCACTCGGTTGCTGGGCACACCCACTTTTTGGCCACATCCAAGGGTGTGCGGGAGCCTGCTGCATTAGCATCTTCACTCTCACCTCAAGCACCACCATGGCACCCCCCCCCAAAAAAATAATTGGCTGGTGCCGCCACTGAATGGAGTAGATTTGAATTTTGCCACCCCATCCCTCCCTCCAATTTTTTTTTCTATCTTTTTTCTTAGCATTTAGTAGTCCTATCACCAAAAAATTCTAAGAAGCATCTTGCATGAAGGAAATGTGAGAAATAACATATATATCATACAATCATTCCATAAACACATACACTGCATATATCATTTGGGGAAAATATGCTTATGAAATAGTTTACCATTTGCCAAAAAAAAAAAAAATGTCCCTGATTTCATTTAAAAATCTGGTCACCTTTTTTTTTTTTAAGGAGTACATTCACAGGGGTGGATTAAAGAGGTGAGGCTGTTTGGACATGATGGGCCAAATTCACATAGAATTACGCCGGCGTATCAGCAGATACTCCAACGTAAGTCCAAATCTAAGGCCGTCGTATGTTTAAGTGTATTCTCAAACTGAGATACACTTAAACATGTCTCAGATACGAAGGCCAGCGCTGTTGTATCTTATGGTGCAATATCTACGCTGACCGCTAGGTGGCGCTTCCATTGCGGTTGGCGTAGAATATGCAAATGCCTAGTTACGCAGATTCACGAACGTACGATTGCCCGTCGTAGTGATTTTACGTTGTTTCCGTAAGAGTTACGCGGCGTAAAGATAAACATGCCCCCTAGGTGGCGTACTCAATGTTAAGTATGGCCGTCGTTCCCGCGTCGCAATTTGAAAATTTTACGTCATTTGCGTGTAAGTCGTCCGTGAATGGCGCTGGACGCCATTTACGTTAAAGTCGAAACCATGACGTACTTGCGACGTAATTTTGCGCATACACGGCAGGAAAATTCGAGACGGAGCATGCGCAGTACGAACGGCGCGGGAACGCGCCTAATTTAAATGATCCACACCCCCTACATGGATCATTTGAATTAGGCGGGCTTGCGCCGGTGGACTTTAAGCTACGCCGCCGCAAGTTTTACGGGCAAGTGCTTGATTCACAAAGCACTTGCCGTAAAACTTGCGGCGGTGTAATGTAAAGGAGATACGTTATGCCGCCGCAGTTATACGAGAATCTGGCCCGATGTTTTTACAGCAAGATTATTT